>NC_064442.1:12628257-12931287 GCF_023343835.1 Lagopus muta | reverse complement strand
GCATACTGGGTACTGCCAGAGATTTATGATCATAGAATCACAGAATGGCCTGGGTTGAAAAGGACCACAATGGCCACCTAATTTCAACCCCCTGCTATGTGCAGGGTCAGCAACCACCAGACCAGCCTGCCCAGAGCCACATCCAGCCTGGCCTTGAATGCCTCCAGGGATGGGGCATCCACAGTGATGAATGGATATTATGACACACATAAATACACACACATACATATAGAGAAAAATAAAGAAGAGATCCTAAATCCAAGTTAGCAAATGATCTCAAACAGTGCCAGATTTAACCGGTAAGACCAAAGTAAAATGTGATTTTAAATTGAATTAAAATCTAATTGAAAGTTAATTCTATCGACATTTTTAATTATCCTAACTATAAAAAATAGAAAGATTTACCCACAATAACTTTTCCCCATATACTAAAGGATAAACTGTGGGATAAGTAGTAGAAAGCATATCAAAGGAATACATACAAGTAAAAGGCACATTAAGATTTTGGCACTGAAATAGCTATGTGTAAAAAACAATATTAAATGGTGATAGATAGAAGTAGCTAAGAGATATAGAAGCACTTTGCTCAGTGAGAAGCCAAACAACAGAAATTACTCATTACCACAGTGCATAAGAGAATTTTATGCAAAGTTAACAAACCTGCTTTGTAATACAGAACATTAACTTAATGAAGGAGTAATGTGGAAATTAGTTTGCTTCCAAACTAATGTCGAGTTTAAATTATTATATTTAAGCATAGTACATAAGGAGTTATTTGAACAACTCTAATTACATTAATACAGTAATTCACGGTCTAGACTGGAAACAATGTCAAGTCCAAAACTTGAATCTGAAGTATACTGCTTTTCCTGATAATTTTGTTGAAAGCTCACCCCCATACAGTCTTTCTTTGTCGCATGTGTTGTTGAAAAGCAGTAAAGGCTATGAGAATGATACTTTCTTAATAAAAGAAGAAACATTAGGACCCGCATTGCCACATGGTGCTGCCCATTCAAGCTTCCCAAGCCACTCTTGAACCTATTCAAAAAAGGGAAATGTCCATTTACTCTTCAGAAGAATCATGTTCCTAAAAATATTAGTTGATGATTTGGAGTCATAAAAATAATTTTCTCTTAATTTAAAAGCGCATGAAAACCACAAAACAATATGGTATAATATTAGATAATCTAATTATGAAAACTTGAAGGCCCAACAACGTTGTATTCCTTAAGAGGTGCACACAATCTCCAGTATAAGAGTTCCCTAGTGAACTACGTTCCCTATGATAGCAGTAAGAAAGCAAACTGCATACTGAAAAGCCATTCCTTGCACAAGAAGAACTGGCAGCATGGAAGGTAAGAGTTGGAAAGCAACACATAAAAATGCTAATCAAAAGAACTACTGATCCTAGTGGACAGTATGTAAGCTCTACCACTCCAGTGCATTCTGCTCATACAGATCTCAGATCCCATGGCTGAGCAAGGAGATTCTCTTTTCTATGTTTAAGACATGATATTTTTCACTCTTTGCAAGTTGGAATATGTTGTTACAGCTTCTCTCATCTCAGGGGCTAGATTCAAGACAGCAAATAAAGCTGAAGGATGACTATTACTGTCACTTGCTGTACATGAGTGTCTGCTTCCATCTTAAAATTTAATTAAAAGGAATTTAGGCAGAGATATCACAACTGAAGGAACAATGAAAGAGCAGTGGCACCCCCATCACCAAGTGCAAGACCATCTTCCTCTTGTCTCTTCATAAAGTGCTGAAAAGGAACCAGTGTCTAACTTGTCAAGGCAGAACTGACTGCAATCCTCCACTACGTCAAAATAATTTAGGAAGAAAACAACATCTGCATAATTTTATTGCCAACAGTGCCCAAATCAGTTAAATTCATGATGACAGCAGAGTCTAAAATACATTCATCTTTCTCTTTTCTTGTCTGTCTGGGACAATGAGCCTGGTAGATTTTTCATACCTCAGAGTCTAATGATGCACAAAAATCCATCAGGTGTAATTTAAAACCAAAATTACAACAAACAAAAACAAAACAAGGCAAGACTGAGATTCTCGAACTACTGATTCCAAACACTGATTTCTGGATGTGCTGTCCAAGCTGCTTGTAAATAATTTCAAGTGTTGACATCTTCCTTGTGATTCTAATTGTTCAAGTATAAAATCATTACATTCCAGCAAGCATCATACTTGGAAACAGACAACAGAGTAGTAGCATGGTTTCCTGATTCTCCTTGTCTACTCCCCACAGGCCATGCAACTGAAATAGGAATTCTTTCTCTTACTGTTTGGATATGGAAACAAACATGTATGAAGCACTAGATTAGTAGATTTAACATTCACAGATGAAGAATGAGCTTTTATTCAAAAATTCATAAACAGAAGTAATGCAAGCTAAAACCAAAAGGAGTAATTATTCAAAATCAGTCATCCTAGAAACTTTCTTCTTCCAGAGACAGGTGAATGCCCAAAAAAAAAAACCAAAAAAAACCCCACCAAACCCTCCACAAACCCATTAATGCAAAAAAGGACACCCAACAACACACCCTACAGAAAAGCCTTTTCCCTTACGCAACTGATTTCTTGTCCCCCCGGCAAAATAGTAGTCTTTGTAACATATCTCTGGTTATATCCAAAAAGTTTATAAGAGATCTCTGTCAAAGAACCCAGAAAGAAAGAAAGACAGGCTCCTGTTACATTCCTGCTACATGTTTCTATCAGAGATCACCTCTGGAAGCATCTCCAGAACTTCTCAGATTCACAAACATATTTATATTAAATTAAGACTCCTTCTTGTATCTAACTTACGAACACAATGCCTTGCTTCAACAAGAAAGACCTGTTGAGTTAATGTAAGTAGTACATTATCAGATTTCAGTTGTAACAAGACAGAATGGCAGTTCACTGCTTTGAGATGCATTATCTGCAACATCCCTCTCCTAGTATTATCACACCTCCACGAGATTCTGACACTACGATGTTTGGAATCAGGCTAACTTCTGTTAACAGCAATGTCACTTTCAAAGACCTAGATTCAAGACTGAAAAATACAAGGCTTGAACATCATTACGTGAGCTGGCAAAAACAAAACAAAACAGAAGGAAACGTGCTATGTGATCCAAAGAAAAGGTTCTGGGTACAAATGACTTCTTTCTTAACTCAGCAATACAAGTCATGCTCTATCTAAAAAGCTGAGATTTGCTGACATTTGTGAAAAATCCAAGTATCCCAAACTCATCCTGATGTAAAATCCATATTGATCTGCAGCTCTGTTGGTGGATATAAAGAGAGGAATAAAAAACTTCCAAGGGCAGAGAAAACTAATCTTGCAATGAAAAGATTACGCACACAACTGAAACACAATGTACAAATTAGTAACAACTTCCCTTTTATTGAAAAGTAAGATTTCACTGTCAAGGGCTATAGAACCAGTTCCACTCGCACAAAGAGTGAGAATCTCCTAAGTGGATTTAAGTGCAAGATTATTTGACAGCACAGAAACCAGAAAACTCATTCCACAGTTCATGGAATACATTCTTGTTTATGGTATCTGTGTGTCTCAATTTTAGTTCCAATTACTGTAATTGCATTGTATCATCACTATACTTACTTGACAGCCTGGCAATCCTGTATCTCTACCATACAATGGAAATGGACCTCTATCTGAGGCTTTTCCTGTAAAAGAAAGAGAATTTAAATTAGATTATTTTAAAAGTTTGCTGAATTACCTGTGTCAGTTATGCATACACATACATATATATACACATATAGTACAGAAAATCTGTTAGCAACATAGTTAATTACAAAAATTAAGTTGCATGAATAAGAGTAGGCTTCTAGATACATCTGTGCTTAGCATGCACAACCAACGCTACTGTAACAGACAACGAATACTTTGTGGATTTCATTTCTTATACAGTCAATCAGGAAGAAAGAACTACTGCAATCTTTTTCTAATTATTATAAAATACCCCCGTCACTATGTTGCAATTGTAAGGACAAAGGCTCAATACAATTCCATTTCTGTTATCAGCCAAACTAGCACACAGCCAGTGTCATCTTAGGTGACAAATACAATAAGCAGTAAAAAAACCCACCAAACTCACACACAAAAGAACAAAGCCAAATTCCAAACAAAAAACCAACACCAAACTTAAATAATGGCTGACTCATTCAGGTCTTCATACTCATCCCTCAAATCCTCAAAAATCCCTTGTTTTTCTGTGTAAATTCTAGTTGGAAAACAACAACAACAACAAAAAAAAACACACAGAAAACCACCCAAACAATAGAATTGGTCAAGACCACCAAGCAGACTCTTCTGTCTTATATGGAGTACTTGTCTGTCAGGAGCACGTACTGAATGCAGTACGTCATGCACAGCAGCTGCCCTCTGATGCTGCTGCATTGTAAGACACTAGTAATAAGTTTGCAAGCTCCAGAAAAGCCACTTAGAGCTGTATTTGATGGTTGTGCCAGCCAACCGAAATGCCTATATATTAGAACTGAGTGAAAGCTCTCCAGTAGCACTCAGAAGTTTATCAGTTCTGTTGATTTATTTTTAAACTCTCTGCTCAACCATGTCAGGAATCAGGCAGTCATCAAATACTGATGTAACAGAACATACCAGCTGAATATGACGTCCTTAATTATGACACAGAACTAAGTAACACCAATCCAGAGACTTATCCAAAAGATAAGCACTAATAAACCATGGTAGCCACCTATTCAAAACCATAAAATATTTCAGAGATTTGAAAACAAAAGCCTTGTAGCTAAGTAGGAATTTTCTTTTCTGAAGTACGTGTACATTGTCCAGTCTTCATAGGAAGAAAAGCTTTCCCTGCACATGTCTGTTTTAGTGTTAAATTGCTCTATACTGGTGCAACTTAATTCTAAAAAAGATCTTTGTTCTTTCTCGTTTTCTACCTCACTGGCAAAAATTTCACCGCAAGTGCCATTTCATATGAGGGAAGGCTATGTTTATCCTTCACTAAAAACATACACCTCTTGTAAGTGAAGGGCAAGAATGAGATGGGCACTCTCGGAACAATATCTCTGCAAGATTATCATCTTGATAACTATACGTAGCCTGGTCAACAACAATTCATTTGAAAATTGTCGTACTGCTGTAACAAAGAGGAAAGAAGTTAGCATTTTTTGCTGTAGCAATTTGCTTCTAAGAGCTACCAGGCACCAAACAAATAAAATACTTAGCATGCAAAATTTCATGAAGTAGCATGAATCATGCTGCTCATATTAACCAAACTCAGCACTTTCTTTCCAGAAAATGAGAATCTTAAAATCATATGATAAACAACTTCAGCTGAAATATGAAGCATTCCAGGCAGGTTTTAAAAGAAATGTTTGTATAAAAAGAATCAGTTGCAGAAACTTGAAAAATCATGCTTTAAATTACAGTTTGTGCAACAAGCAAGAAACTGCTAGATAAGAACACAAAATCGTGGTATTTAAATGCTTATCACTTAAGAAGTTTGGCATTTTCTAAGGAGAAACTGAGTACAGTATCCCACTCTGTATGAATTTGGCTTTAAATATTGGTCTCAATATTTATTGAGAAGAACTGCTACAGCAAGTCACCATTTAGCTTGTGCTCAAACAAACTTCTCGCAGGAAGGTTTGGATAGCAACGTAGGATCAGATACCAGATAGCATCCCAAACATTCCCAGCACAAGCACTCAGACATGACTCAAGTCTCCAATAGTTCCACGCCACCATTTTAGAGGCAAAATCTTCACCTTGCTACAAAACAGCATCACAGTTACTTTACTTCAGGCTTTGTATCAGTGGCTCTGTAACCCTGAGCTTTGAGTTCCATCCAGGAACTCAAATTAATGAATTCTGAATGAAAGCAACAGACATTTAAAAATAATTTAGCCGGTCGTATACACAAATCTTAAATCTGCAGAGGACAACTCAGGAGGCAATGTGACTCTCAATGACCCGGAGTGAGTTTGCATTTTTATTTTTAGGAAGTTTCATGTGTTGTCAACAACAAAAACTTCGAGGTCCTAATCACTACCTAACAGGCTTACAGCTCGAGAGCTGCAGATTCAAACGAATACAAACTGAGAAATTCCCACTAAGCAGCTTGAATCACAAATGTTCCCTAACTTCATAAACTTCAAACCTTGGCACATTCCGTGCCAATTAAAAAGCATTATAAAGCATTTCTAAATAGTACTTTTTCTCCCACAATCACTTATCTGACACGCTCCCAGCTTCACAAAGCTTTTGATACCGCTCAAGGAATTGTATTCCATAAATCTATCTGTACAACAGCTGTGCAGCCTAAACGTTCTTATCACAGAACGAACTGAACCAGCAAGTCACAAAGTGATGGTCAATGAAAGCAGCTCCACACTAACTCAGCTGAGGACTGCTTCCAGCCAACGCGTTACAAATGCCCACCGGTAGTACAAAAGCATTTACCCACCGTTTGTAGATATCACTTGGTTTATGAGAGGATGACAGAACATAACTGCAAAAAAAATACTTCAAGTCCCACATAATTAACTGTTTGCAGACTGAAGATTTTTCTATGCATTTCCCAAGAATTTATTTGCTCAGCAGTATGGGAAGCACTGGTGTTTTTCAAGCAAAGCAATGTCTGCCATCCAGCCTGAATGCATGCCACAGTGACCACAGCTGGCAGCTGCTGTCTGTCAGACATGAAGCATGCCTGCTCCTCGCACGCAGAAGAATCTTGCAGCAATCTCTGAAATATCTTTTAAATCATGCTTCTTAATCATCCCTTCATCACTGATAACACAGAGAGCCCACTCCAAAATCACTTCATAACTGAACGTTCCGATGGGTGATGCAAAAAGCTCAGCGCAATATTTAAACATTTTTCTACACTTGGTATTACAACTCATTACAAAAGGAAAATGAAGGATGAAAAGTTTATGAATACCATCCTTGCCGCCTTGAGAACAGGTCTATTTTTGTTTTACTTTAAATTTTTGTTAACTTTAAAAAACATTCTTGTTCCACGTTTATTTCAGTAAGGTTATAAAAAGTAAATCTGATCAGAACACAGAAACACAGCTCTGCTCTGAAACACAGTGTACTGCCTTCTTAGAGCTAGCAGTGACTGACATTGCCCCCAGAACTGCTGGTGCCATTTCTTCACCATCTTCTGCTATGAAGGTCTACTTGTTTACAGGATTTCAGTTAGTAGATCTGTATTACGCCTACAATCTCTTGCCTAATAATTTAAATACACACATTGCACACACGTATATATAAAGATGTAACACACATTCTTCCTTAAATACTCGTGACCAAAACTCATTAAAATGAAACAGATCTGAAGCGACACAATTTGAAGAAAGTGCTTAAAACAAGCAGCCTCCTATTCTGGTCACAACGATTTGTTTTAAGTATTATGGGCTAAGGCGTGCCAAGCACGCTGCTGGCGACGCTGACGATGTTTAACAAGCCAGTGCCAGCAAGTGCAGCTGCTGGACTTGCAGCACCCTCCTCCTGTTCATCCCAAGCCAAATTACTCACTCGGCTATGAACAATGAAGCAGCAACACAGGAAAATGCCAAGTGCAAGTGAGATTAGTGATAAACTACAGGATCCCTACAGAGGTCAGTGATTAGCAGGTTCCCAGTCGTAATCACTTTCCTAACCTCACTGTTATCTTATCATACGCTCCATCTTAGCTCAGTCTTCTTGTGACTGAAAGCAGCTTCCCAATCAATAATCCTCGAAGTCTTACAAACACATCCACAGTCTTACATTTAATAAGGCAAACCTACAAAATGTCAATTGCCTGAGAACTGTCAACAAAGAAATTACAGATTTGTCCCTTCCTTCTTTCTTTGGTCATAATTTTGGAGGACCATACAACTCCAATTTTCTGCAAGAAGATTACAATTTGGAATGAGATCATGGAGTTTAAATGTCCAATCTCAGATTTGCCCAAAATTTCCTGGGATACACAATGCCGTAAGTTTTTCATTTGTAAGACAGCATTGTACTTCTGCAATGAAGTTCCATCTGGTTTTATTCGGATCAAGTATTTTCTATACCTAAATGATACCAAGTATGAAGAGGCTGAAGCTGGAGTCACCTGGAGTCAACTCCCCATTATAACTGCTGTAATTCAGGAGCAGCGCCTCAGACAGCAAAAACTGAATTACTGCTTTCGTTGACATTTGGGCAGAACATTTTTTAATTGTGTTTTCCAAGGACTGGATAAGTTCAGAAGTTCTTTTATACTTACAGCTGAGGGCATCTGCAGTTGTCTTCCACTGTAAAAACTGCACTGATGGAACTGAGCAGGCAATAAATCTTAGAGTACATTTATCAAGACATTAAACACAGAAACCAAGGGATTTCTTGTAACTTCTTCAATGCAATATTTTAAAAAAGTAATAATGTCACCGTGTGAAGCAGTATTATAGAACCTGCTTCACAAAGACACGCTTTTGACATTTTCATCCCATTGATTTGTAAGTACTCCTAAGAAAAGATGGAATAATTTATCAGTTTGAAAAGCACTGCACAGATCTTATGCTACAAAAACAATTTATTAATGCTCTTATGTATTTTAAATGCACAGGAGCTAAGGGTGGACTAAATTCCACACTATATTTGGGCTGACCCTATGAACTTGTAATTTATATGCTCACGTCAAACTGAGAATGTTTCTGTTCCATCAGTGGCTGATATATGAAGGTTCCTGGCTCACTACTACTCCCAGCCCTTCTTTTGCAAGGCTGATACTGTGCTAAATAACAAATCAAATGCTTGCAATGCTCTAAGGGGATGAAATCTCTGGCAATAAGATACATTAGTAATTCAAGGCAAGGGGAAAAGAGGAAGTACAGACCTCTTAAATGAAGAATGAACACTCTTCTCCCCTGAGCATATGAGCTATCTGTGAACCAAACAATTTTTGAATAGCTGTTCAATGTATTTAATTTCAATTCTTCAGCACCAGATCTACCCCAGGCCTTATCTGAATATGTGCTACACAGACAAATCATTCAGTGGGAGAAACATGCTAACAATTAATACACAAAGATTCTACACAAAATAAAGGAGAACACAGAACGTACAACTCCAGAAGACAACAAGCAAATAGTGCACAAATATGCATATATTCCTATTCCACATCAGTGGTGCAAAGGCACTTTAATCACCATCCACTCCATGTACTTCCAGAGTATCCCAGTTTCTGCACTCTGCTAAACATCTCTTCCTTTGCCATCTTCCTCATCTCATTTCCCAGGAACCAAGTCAAAATGTGCAAGCAGTTAACAAAGTTACCACTCACAGCTAACTAGAAAAACCTGCTCTCCTGGTATGGAGTTTGGCCCAGATTTAAGGACAAGAACCACTCAGCTTCCACCAGTGACTTTAAGATCAAGTACACTTTTAAGTCTAAAGTGCATTTTAAAAATTGGAAATGAGTAGAGAACCTACACTTGAAAACAGAATGCTGCACTTATTTCTGATAAGATCATTTCAGTGACACTGCTTGCTACAAATTGCTGAATTTCTTCTTTTCTTATTTTATTTAAGAGTTACTTCTGGAGTTAGTTACAACTCATCTCGGCATCCAAGATCTACTCGTTCTCATTAAACAAATTGGCTTCATCAGCAAAGAGACTCTCCATCTCTCTCTCTTGTAACAAGCATTCTTATTTCAGTACAAAACCAGTACTTAGAGTAAGGGACTTCAGACTGTGCACAAGTCTAGGTCCTGAGACCTGAAACACGGAGATAACTGCATGATAAGATCAGTTACAGAAAGGAAAATTAGTAACGGAGCTAAACAGAGAATTAACTTGTAACTACCTACAAATAAAACACCTGAATTGTGATCCCTGTAAATGATAGACCGCACACACAGACCGACTCCCTCATCTATAGACATCTTATCTACACTGATACCTGACTGCCAAGGAACCTGAGGGGTGAACGCTTTTATAAAGTCACGAAAAGTGACAAAGGAAAGCACGTGTCCACTGTTTACTCTGGGAGGTGAGTCCAGTGGCATTCCTGATAGAGAAGGAAAAAAAAACTGCTTCATGAGAGATCATAACAGCCGTGGGAATGTGGCTGAAGAAACGGTAACAGTAACAGTCCAGATCTACACACAGTCAAGGTGGGAGCAAGTCCCAGGCTTCAGAACACCGAGAAACCCTGTGCACTGCTCAGTGCAGTAAGCACAACTTCAAGTACCAGTGAGTGCTGTAGCACTGCTCGGCTATATACACTTTCCATAGGAATCACCGTGCTGCTTCAACTGACCTACAGCAGATCAGGAAAACACTTTCCCCAGCATGTTAAGAACAAAAGGAATACTCACGACGACACTGATAATTCATTTATAAGAATGATAGCATGAATAAAAATGATGAACTACTTTCTATTTCAACAGCAAGGAAAATGTAAAAGCAAGTGCTAACATTCTGCACTTCCATAACAACAGGTCCAGATAACCTGATCGAGGATTCAGAAAATAAAGTTTTGCAAATATAAACCAAGTAATTCTCTGAAATATTAACACTTTTCCACTGAGGCATGGAACATTACAAAGTGCAATATTTCTGGAAAAAAGCAAAGTTGTATAATATTTAAAGGGAGCAAAAAAGATGTAACATTTATTGCCTTGCTAGAACACCATAAATAATGATATAACTAAAATGAAATCTAATTAATAAAGAATTAGGTGGATTAATGATAATTCTACTCCACTTGAATTGGTGCTAAAGTATCTTTTTACATTGATGGCAGACTCTGCCAGCTTACAATGTAGCAGATTTTTCATAAGGTTCCTGATTTGATACAATAAAACACTTAGACAAAAAGCCAGGATGATTTAAATTAATATATGTATTTTATTATTTTAAAATAAAAGTGCATTAAGGGATTAAAAGTCAGACCAAGCTTCAGAATGCAATTGTAAGCAGAGCACCATCACTAATTCAGAGCTTGTCAGCAGATGAAAACAACTGAAGATCAGTCACAAATACAGAGCATTCTGCTCTGCAGGTAAGGAAGCAAGCTGCACTGCTGTTTACTGAAACACAAAAAGATGCCCAGAGGACTGAGCCATCCAGTTTGTAGCTGGATTTACCTTGGGGAGAAGGGTGCCTATGAAATGTTCCTTCAACATTATCCTAAACTTCCCTGTTGCCAACCCTCAGCAGCCCTTCTGGAGGCACACTACCTACTGTAAGTCCCACTGGGAATCTGCTCAGGCACTGGATAGGAAAGCCCAGATGTTTAGGTTGCAATTAGGAATACGGGATAATGCTATCTCAAAGAGATGCAAAATGAAAGCCAGACTTGCGGGATTAAAAGGTGAAATTAAGAATTCGATTTTTGCATCTTTTCACACATTTTAGCCCTGGCACTTAAATTCCCTAAGTTATAAAATGGAGACTGCTGACCCTCCATATTATTATAGAAAACTTTTACACACAGACTGTAATTATTTCCAAGACACCTTCCCATTCTGTATCTAGTCTCCTCCATCTCTGCTGTAAATTCTGAACTACACATTACTCCTTAATATTAAACATCTGTAAACACTTAGATAAAAGTCTTCTTTGTGTTCCCACTTCCTCTTGAGTCACTCATCCAAGCAGCAGTACTTCAAGCTTCTATTTAACTTGTTACACAGCTCTCAACCTAAATTTACAAATTATCAAGCACCTTTCATCTGTAATGCTGTCACTACCAACTATGTACACGGGTCCTGCTTCGTGTCTTTATAGTGGCCTGGTGGAATAGCCAGAGTGCACCCTAAAGACTCTGCATCAAGCCCCATTTTAGGGGAAGCAGTTAGTACATTCAAAGGCAGGATCACCTCAGAGGGACACAGGCATTCCAGAGGAATGGGCCAACATGAAATGCAAAAAAGTCAACAGAAAGATTTCCACTGCCTTCACTTGGCCTCACATCCATTTTGTACATGATCTCATCCATTCCAGAGCCTTGATACTGAAGTCCTGCAGCAGGCAAATCCATCCCACTTCCTCTCACTTAAGTCAAATCACTTCAGCTCCTCCAATTCCTTCTCTCAGCTTCCTTCCTCCCCCCCCACCCCCAGGCAGGGTAATGACTTTTTATTTCTGTTCCTGTGTTGGTTTCTCTTTACTTCAAATTCCGTATTTTTAACTCAACATCACAACTTAAGCAAAACAAATGAATTTAGGCTTTCCAAATAAATGGAATCCGTTATTCCTCATGACATACCCGTGCTGACTCCACAGAAATGCTTGTGAACTACAAATAACTATTTATTCCAGAGCAAATCCCAGTCCTGTGTTTCCTTTTCTGCGTGCAGAGAATTCTCCTGAACACCCGCTTCTCTGCAGTGAGTTTTATGGGTTTCGGTATGCTACATGAAACAGCAAATGATACTGAATGATGACCCAAACTCATAGCAAGGCACTTGAAAAAGAAAGGTAATAAATGGCATTACAACTGCTATTGAAATGTGCAGATCTCTCCATTTTCAGATTTGAAATTGCACTGTGAAATACAGAACTGATGAGAGTTCCACACTATCCTTATATTTTAAAACTCTCACTACTTCTGTGTTGATTCACATGCATATTCTAATAAAAAACAAAGCAGTACTGAGGTGATTTACATGGTTGCACTTTTACTTTCAGGGTCACATTCACAAAGTCTATTTTAAGGACCACTTTGGAAGCAAGCGCTATTTTACGCAGCGAACTGCTATTTTCCCAGATGAATAGAATATCCATTCTTTGGCTCACAGTTTCCATGACACTAAAAACAAAACATTCATCGGCCCCAGCTCCGTGTTTGATGGTAAATGCAGCTGCAGCTCACAGCAGCTCGCGGCGTACCTCAGCCCGCCTCTGGTGAACAGAGGCACCGTATTTCCCCAATGCAATTTCACTGCTTTACAGACAAGTCCCTTCTTGCCAAGCTCAAACATTTCAAACCATGATGGTTGCTGTGTCTCAAAATGAAAGCCACTCGATTCAGTGAGCAATGCGAAATCTTCCAAATTGCCGAATAAAGCACAGAATCAGAATCAGCAACTTAGGCAGCAGTTGCAGCTGCCTGGCTATCAAGTTTCTAACCTAAGAATGTCAAACTGTTTGCCCATCGCTGCAATTCAAACTCACCTGCTGCAAGTGAAATTTTGAATAAAAACATCGAGGGGACTGATGGTGTATGGAAAAAGTTATACAGCAGTTCAGAAACAAGGATCAGCACTCACCCTTCAGGCCTGCCTCTTTCCCCTAACAGAGCACCGAGGTAGACAAATTTTTACGACGAAAAGCACCACGAGGAGACAGTCTGCTCCTCTGTTAGCTAATAGCTGGATCCTGCCCCACATTGTACAGCTCTTCATCTGCTGCAGGTTCAGTTTAAGTACACTGTCACTCACCCTTTCAGACTGTTTAGCACAAACCTTGACTCAATCACAGCTCCGCAAAGCTGAAAAAAGGAGCTAAACAATTCTCTGCATTTACTGAAAGTATTTTTAGGCACCAATTCAGTGAAGCAATTAAGCACTTACGTACTTCCAAGTATATGAATGAACCAAATTCAGCAGGGACAGCTCGCACAACGTGAGCTGTGCACTTCAGAGCGCAGCGGGGGCTGCTGACTGATCCGAGCAACCGGTGACTCATCTCTCAGTCTACTCAAGGTGCTTAAAAAAATTCAACCTCGCACGTCAATAAGAACCATTTTACAACTTAAGGAAAGCCCTATTTTAAGAGGAAAAAGTGACTGCTTTAGAATATACAGACGGAAATGCATTTCCATTTTTGCCATAAAATACAGTAATAGCGTACGCTCCCCTCAAACAGTCGGATCGCAGCATGTGTGCACTCAAGGACGAGGAGGAGACGAGCTTCCACGTCGAACGAGTGGAACAGCATGAAGGGAACTCAGCAGGATGAGGCCCCCGGCCCTGCCCTCCCGGCTGACAGCCGTGCCGCGGGCTCCCCCTCCCGTCCCCACACGCTCCCACCGCACTGCCATGCAGCAGCCCACGCAGAGCAGAGCACAGCCATCCCCAGCACCATCAGCACTGCTCTCCCAGAAAGAAACAGATGGGAAATATAAGCTAAAGGCATTTCCTTCTGCCAAGAAGAAAGACTTCTCTTCCAACCAAGTTCCACAAAAACACATAATAGGAGTGAAAACCATTAATTTGTATTATAATTGTAAGACTACAGCAACAGTTATTAATAAATTACACGAGCAAACCAAAAGTCAAAAATTCATTGCTCTTTACACCCAAACCTGGCTTCGAGGTGAGGTTGAGCTGTATTTACAAACCACAGAGCACCATTCACTGGATGCAGGAGGCACTACTGCAGCCTGGAAGAGTCACCATGCTATTTGGTACAGCTCTGCAGAAACTCCTCGGTGGGTAACAAATACCACTGAACACAAATGCTATCTTCAACATTTCAATTTGACTTTTAGTTTCCTCACGAAGCCAAGAAGAAACAGTCAGCTCTCCTTACTGTTCCTGGAAAGAATTCTCTTATCTACAGATTTAAATTCATCAAACTGATTGCAACACTGGTGCACCTTTCCCTATCAGAGTGTTTTCTAGCTGGGGGGCCGTACATGAACAAGATCCACCAGCTCACTGGCACACCAGATACGATGTTATGCTTCCTTCTGCTTCAAAGATGGAACAAGTATTCTCCTGTGGCTTTTGTTGCTGCTGTTAAACAACAGCATTGTAGGCATATCCTGTGTTTTCCTGATATTATCGTTTCACAACTATAGCAGCAATAGAAAACAACGGACTTTTCTACAGTAAGAATGCAAGCAACAATTTCTGTAAGTCCACAGAAAATTCCCACCTGGCAGTGATTACCACGCACAGGGCCTGGCATGCAGGAGGAAGATGAATGAACCCAGTACAGCTTTTTAAAGTATAATTTGCAGCATGAAAACCTGAAAGAATCCTCACACCCTAAGCCAAGACAGTCTCTTCACAGGTCAATTGTTAATGCTTTTTTATTCCTCCCTTCCCAAAAGCAGACCCTTCTGGCTGCTTACCTTCTGAAACTCAGGATGATGATTCAAGATACTAAATTGGGATGTCATCGTATGAAGTCAGCAATGAGATGTAGGCTGGACAGTCATACAGTACCTATAATCACAACCAGCAACCCTCTTCCCCAGTCACAAACCAAGTCCTCTCCATCTGCTCAAGTACTTGCCTAAAAGCTAACCAAACAATTAACAAATTGATACCCATCTGACAGTGGTTTAGAGAAAAAAAGAAAAAAAAACAGCAACTATTTTGGATAAGGAAGGTCAACTACAAAAGATTTATAGGCTGGTTTAAATAAATCTCCCAATCTAATATTCAGAAGATGCTTGTTTTTCAGGCACCCCATTTTATTTGGAGTTTAAGTCAACCACAGGCATACAGGAATGCTGAAGCTATCCCACGCAGCTCTACTTGAAATTCTCAATCTGGATTTATGGTCCCGACCCTTCAAACAGCTACATACGTGCTTAATGGGATTATGCATGCTTAAAGTCTCTTAGATGTACAAGTATTTATAAAATTAGGAAAAAAAACAGAAACTTGAGCATGCCAATCATTCAGTAGGAAGCATCAGATTTATAGTGATTTACATTGCAGTAAGACATTAGAAAACTCCCATTTTACAAGACGACACTGACTGAAGTAAACGAAACTATTTTAGCAGTATTTTAATGCCTTGTGCCACAAAAGATGTAAGATTTTTTTTTTTCTTTCTAAAAGAACATGGAGTACCATCAGAGCACTGCCAAAGAACCAGAATGCCAATCAGAGAAATGGTCATTTTGATTAAAACAAAAGTCACTATAATATATAAGAAAAATCAGAGCCTTGTTTCAAGTAACTTTTTTTCCCCCACGTTCTCCCAGAGCCTCATGTATTTCTACAACTGGAGGTACACTGAAATACTTTGTAAAGTGAAGCCAGGTGAGATATTATTAAAAAAACCTTGCATATGTATGTACGTATGTTTGTAAGCAACAACTCCACCTATGTTTCAGTATATCCAAAACATCACATAAACACACGGCTTCACTGAGATTCTTCCTGTCTGAATAAGACCCATTCTCTGTTTACTACTTCTGATTTTTTTCTTTTTAATTTAATTTTTAAGTCCCTTTCTTCCCCAATTACAAGCAGGAAATAAAAAGAACTGCAACTCTTTTATGTAAAGCAAATCCATCTGGATGTTTGCTGCATCCTATATTATAAACTTGTGATCCCCAACCAGAATGAGTTATAGTGAAGCTGCAGGCAAAATTGTCTCCATATACCACAATCCATTATCCCTGTCAAGTTAATGTTCCATGTTGAGCCATATGGCGTGGGTACACACTCAACAAAGGAAATTCCTTAAACTTGTTATAATCAGCACTTACAGTCATCCAAAAAAACTGACATAAACAGCTTTATTGTGTTTTGTGCATTTCAGCTGATATCCATGACAAAAAGAGGAAGCTTCAGGAAAAAGAGGGAAGGGGGAGTAAAGTTGCAATCATCAGAGGGGAGGGAGGGAGCCCGTAACATTTATAATTACACAACATTTTCCTTAGCAAGTGATTTTCAATTACAATAAAGCTCAAGTCTCCCAACACTGATACACTGCACCAGAGTAACAAATGAAATAAGAAAACATAACCCTACCTCAACTCCTGATTTACAGAACAAGTAAGAAATCCTATAGTTTCAAAGTGCCTGACTCAAGTGAAAGAGTCTCAGTTGTTTGGTTTCTTTAAAACCATTTTTAGTTTTCCTGACTTTGGAGAAAAGATCTTCCTTCAGCTGCTGCATAATTACTACGGATCCAACAATCCTTCACCAACAATGCAGCCATTGAGCTGAAATCTCTCTCTGCATTAAGCGTAGGTCAGAGCTGAACTGGGGGCTCCCAGAAGCCTCTGCTACCTGGCACAGCCCATCACATCAAGCCCAAGTCAAGGTACAAGCAGAGCAGAACTTCATTCCAGCCCCCGCAGTGACAACAATAAAACGCTGAGAAAACACACTATCAAATACTGAACTCAGCATCAATTTCTGTTAATTACAGCCTTGTCAGCAACGTGATTATTCAAACAGCTCATGCAAATGTTAATGAGTCCTTATTTGCATATTTATTTTTTCCTTTGTTGAAATGTCATTGATTATTACATTCTACAATGATGAATGCTGCTGATGATGTGCTCTGATATGTAATTAGTCATTAAGTGGAATGAATAGATCAATTATGAAAAAGGAGTGAGATTAAGAAATATCAAACAAGACCGCCCAATGTAACTATAGAATTTCTTTTTTTTAAGGAACTAAAATAATTTCTTGGCATTTAAAGTGCAACATCAGTAGTTTTCAATAAATAAACCACTACTTTTCTGAGGTTAAATAAGATCTTCCACATGCACTGCTACTTTGGTAATCTAATTACAATACTGCAGCGCTTGCGTAAAGCAGTAAGAACTGCGCGTAGCAGCACAGGTTTGGGGGGCTGGGACCCCCTCGGCCTCTTTGCTTTCTTTTGTAGGCTTTTTTGGGGTGGTTTTTTTGTTTGCTTGTTTGTTTGCTTCCCCCTCACAAGCACAGGGTGACCTATCTGGTCTTTTAGCTGAAATGAAAGGAACACGAGGACTCGCAGCAGCTCCACTTTGTTCTAAAGGCAAAGGCTCGGCTGCCTTTTGCGACCGCCTGCTCCAGCTCCTGCCAGTGTTGGCTATTTGCAGATGAAGGGGAAATAGGAGAGAAGAAGGAAGGAAAAAAAAAAAATGTCAACAAAAAACCACATTACTGCAGACCAGATGGGAACATTCCACATGACCAAACCAATCAATCACCTCGGTGGGGCGCAGGTGCAGCACAGCCGTGGAGCAACACACCATTTCACAGTCTATCGGGCACAAACACATGGTCACCAATCAATGGCACCCCGAGGACCTGGGGGGGTTCTCCCGAGCCTTACTGGTCCATGCCTGATGACTTCATAATCACACATCATTTCATTCACTGGAGGATACGAACCCGCATCCTAATAACCTTCCCCGAAAGCCGCCACGCTGTGCATATTAATAGTGCCGAGCGCTGCGCCGCTGCCTGCCTGCCTGCCGCCTGCACCGGGCGGGCAGCAACCTGCAGCTCCTGCTGCCGGGCAGCAGCCAGGGCAACGCCGTGCCTCGTGCCCAACAACCGGCCTGGAACGCTCCTACCTGCCACAAAGCAGCTGCTCGGCAAGGGGAAGGGACAAAGCGGAGGAAAGCCTTGGGAAGAACGTACTGCTGCATTTGGCAGTATGTCAGATTAAATGCTGCAACAAACAGAACTGCTATTCAAGAAAAAAAAAAATCAAAGTTAAAGCTATAAAAAAACCCACACGCAACCATGCTTTCTGAGGAGCCTAGTGAAAGGAGGAGTTTCATTTCTTCTTGGAGCAAAAATTCCCAGCTTAGTTTTAAAGCAATCAGACAAAGAGAGAGCGATTGGAGGTAACCAGGCCACCCCAAGCCTTGAATCTAGCACCACTTTCAACGAGGTTTTGCAAAAAAAGGCCAGTTACGCACGTTCATTTGTGTTCATGGTCCTGGTGACTTACAAGCATAATGTGCATTGCAGAGAAAAGGATATGGAGGCATTTTGGCCATTTACCACACTATACCACTAAGTACTCATGCCACTGAAAGACACACAGGAATGATGCGACGCAGTGCATCACCTCTTACAACCACACTATACTTTGGCACTAAGTCCTATGAGTTGGTATTGAAATATAACAATTTGAACTGTTAACATGCTGTTTTCATGTGTTGAATTGTGCAAGTGCCCAGGTAGGAAGGACTCTGCCACCAGATACCTAAGCTTAGCTTTGCATTTGTTCCAACCCAAGCCATTCTACGATTCTACGAGTCTATGAACAGCAGAGACCTCTAAATTATGGAGATAGCTCATGGCAATCTCCTGAACCACTCTGACTCATGTTTTCAGTCTTAAATTGCAGAGAACTACTTGGAGAAATAAGCATGCACAGTAAATAGTTGTCAGATTGTACTCCACACCACTACACGTTGCTTTAGGTCAACAGCAATTCCTTGTTCCTCATCTACAAGCCTATACAAGGAGACTACTGCACACTTCATTAATGCAAGGAGGAAAAAAACACATAGTGGGAGCAAAAAGCGTATTTTTTTTTTAATAGTTAGATCATTTGGTGTTTTGTACTGCTACAGGTCTTCCCATCATCCTTCTCTGCCTTCTTCCTTTCCTAAGATATCAGAAAAATGCACAAAAAGCATTCACATTTTGCTCTCAATTCAGTTCAATTCAGTAACAAAGTTCTGTTAGAATTCACCTCTTCATAGGTCCAAACTGGAGTTCTACAACCCAAAAGCTACGCATGCCAAAAGATGATGGACTGAGTGCTGTTGGACAGCGGAACACAAGGGTTAAGGAGCAAACACAGGCAGGACCAAAAGAATATTCTTATCTCTTTGCAGAATTACGCTGACTAACAGCAGTTCAGAAAACGCTCCCCCTCCTCAGAATACAAAAACCATTAATCAATAAATCATTAAATTAACAGCCTGACACCCAGTCCTATTCTGGGTACTTATAGAATGCTAATTACAGAGTATCTGGGGAGCCTAGTGTTAAGACCAGAATATATTCTTTAATAAGACTGGTTTTAAATTAAATTCAACTTATTTTATTTTGAGAATCTATGAAGAAAAAGAAATGCCATATAATGAATTAAGTATTAATATGAGTCATGCTTCAGATGCAACATGGGGGCAAACTGATGGCTATGCTAAAGACATAACATTTCCACTTCAGAGGCACGAACCTAATAAGCTGGAGACACAACAGAAAGGACTGGGAGATGCATAACAGAGAATCTCGCCCCAAAAGAATAAAGCTCAGGAAAGCTGAAAGCTACCTGTCAACACTAAGCAAGATGGGAGCACAAGGAGACACTCAGCACAACTGCAGCACCCTAGTGCTTCATTGCTTTGGTGGCACTGCTTGGAAGCACACCCAGAGACTGCACCTCCTGCACCCACTGGACAAAACTCTGCCTCTTTTCTCATCTGCTACATGGGGTTTAACTGGCTTGTGATGTTACACCTAGAAGTGCTAAGACAAAGTTCAGCTCAACACACAGAATTTTGTAAGTGAAACTTCAAAAGAAAGCGCTCTCCCAGATGGCAAAAGGTGGTAATACTTGCTCTAAAGGACATTTCTACAGAGATGGCATGAAACGCACCAGAAAGAAAAACCTAGTGAACTTCTGAACACAACCTTTAATTAAAGTACATGACACATGAGTCAGAGATCCAATGGTGCAGGAAATACAAATTATAACAAAGGTTTAAGGATATCTAGAGAACAATAACGGATTTTAATCAGTTTACTCAAATAAATTAGGGAGTCGGATTGGGATTTTGATGTGTAAACAAAACAATGCACAGTAACCGAGACATTTCCTAGAGCAAAGGGCTTCAGCAAAGATTCAGCTTACACCACAATTCTTACCCCCAAAATATACAGAAATAAAACACTAAAACATGATACAAAATTAACAATTATGTAGTGTACAAATTACTAAGATCTACTTTGTAAGAAGCAGCTTTGATTTATACACTCAAAAATTAGGCAAGCACCACTGCAGAAAACAGAGCCAGAAGTTAATGAGCAAAACAGTCACGAGAAAGGTTTCATCATGTGAGTGGAATGGTGACTGGTTGTAAGGCTAAAATGAAATCGCTTGCTGTAGGAAGCAGTTGCTCGCAGTACCACAAATCAGTATTTTAAATAGACAGAAACGTCTCGGAACTTATGACTGTTAACAGCTAGAACTGAGAGGATGCTATGGCTTCTGGAGCAAAAACTGTTCAGTGAGATGTTGTCAATGTAAATGTTACCATTACAAATGAAAGATAATATTTTAATATTTTTAAAAGCTTAACAACATTTATTCAAAACTTAAAATGGCAAAGATAAAAAAAAAACAAAACAACATAGCTAAAATTACATATTATATGCCTACCATAGGAAACTCATTCTTTTAAGCATTCGAATCCAAAGAAAAGCTGTAGCACTGTTCGGAATGTTCTTTAAGTACTATGGAGCCAAAAAAGAATATCTGAATTTTACTCTTTGAAGTTTAGATACAAGCTATGAATTAATCAGAGCATTTTACCTCGCCATCTATACTGATATTACTCAGCTTTACCCACGGTCAATAAAAGCTATTCACTTTATGTTTTGCTTAAGTAGATACCTTTATCATCAGCTGTTAGCATCAATCTAATTTCCATTCAAGCTTCACAGCTGTACTCTTTAAAAAGAGAGTATTAAATCTCGGGCAGACATCACTGCCTCTGACATAAAAATAAGTATTTTTTATAGCTAATCATGCTATGCTTTCAGGTATTAAATAAAATTTTTGTTTCAATACAATTTCTTCAAAGTGACACAGATGGCATACATTCAGGTTTCCTGCAACCATCAAACTTGCAGATGCATACAAGTAACAAAACCAAAATAAGAAATAAGCATTCAAGAAAAAGACTGTATCCCCCATCAGTAGAATCTCACTGCAAAGAACTGGAATTACGAGGGTTTTTTTGTTTGTTTGTCAGTTTTAAATGAAGGTATTCAGGGTGTTTTGTTGTTTGTTCTTACAATGTTTACTGGGCTGTATATCATAAAAATTTGTACCTTTTACATTCTCAACAGAAAGAAGGACTTTCAAGTTATGGTATACTTGGTGCCTAAGCTACTTAGAGCAGTTCTTGCTAACAAACAATTGTTCTTTCTTGGTGTTTTTCCATGTTTCTTTTTTTTTTTTTTCCCCATTTTCTTTTTTTTTTTTTCTTTTTTTTTTTTTCAAACAGTAATTGCAGAAAAAACAAACATGAGCATCCCTGAGAAAAAAACAGGGAGGAGAAAAAAGAAAATGCATGGAAATATATTTAGATTTGTCTTCCAAAGCTGAAAACAGCAGCTCTTCCAACGATGCTTATTTCAGCAAAAAATGGCAGGACAACAGGACAGAAAGGAGAAAAGCAGCTTAAGTAGAAAAGGCTATTCAAAAAGGGATGAAACACAGCCATCTAGCAACTCACAGTTACATTTTTATTCCCTTTTTACGTCACTGCAAACGTCTGGTCACAAAGAACAGAGGGGTTGTCTTAGAGGGAGAAGCAGAGAAGGCAAGCAGCTACCTGTTCCTCCAGAACCTAATGGCAGCAGGCCTTGAACAGGCTGCAAAGGGAGCGAGAGAGCTGCTCTGCCCTGAGCACAAGGGAACGGAAAATAACAAAGCAAAATGCTGGAATATGTATCGTCCAGAGGACAGCAAAAAGGAAGGAAGGACAGGAACATAAATAGAACAATTAAGAAAAAAAGAAAAAGCTCAAAATCCACTTGCTATGCTTTGTCATTTCCTGTGTCTTATTGCTGACATATTGTTTTTATAAATTTGCAGCAATACGAAAGATGCATCTTGCCATAACAAAATGTTCAATGCATACAGTGTTAGGCCACTGGACTTGAAAATGAGAGAGCTGGATATGAATTTAAAATTTATCTGCTACAGATTTTGATTTATTTGAAAAACACAAACTACATTAAACACTGAAACATCCAAATACAATTTAAAAAATCCTCCTAGTGTGGTCCTCAAGGCTCCCTACATCAAATCAATGGAACCAATAGAGGACACTGCTGACCAGCTATCTGCGTAGCATTGTGAAACTTTGGCTTCAGGCTGCCACTAACCCTGTCTTACAGGCCAGTGCAGTGAAAGAACATCCAAATGGTGACAGCATCAAGAAAGCTATGAACATGCTTACACGTTGTTGGTTTAGTTTTGGGTTTTTTTGTTTGTTTGATTTTTTTTCAATAAAGAAAAAAAAGGCAGGAAAACAGTGGACAGCAGCCTGCAGCTACAATCACATCATATGATTCTTGTAACAAATTAAGTAAAACAAAGACAAGAAAACAACAAGAAGTTCAAAAAGATGCTGTCTTTTAAAATCCAAACTGATTCTTATCATGCCTTATTTCTAATCGGGATTTTTGGTTAGGAGCGATGTCCACATATATACTCATATGATAACAAATCATAGAAATGAAACATGAGAAAAGTTTGGATTTAGTACTTTCTAAACTGGTCACACAACAGTAAGCTCAGATGGCAAATCTAACCAAACATCCGTGGGGAGACAGAACCAGCCTTAAGGCCTCGAGAGCAGAAAATCTCCAGGCAAAGTGATTCATCATGTGTGGCAAGATGACTGTGACATGTACAGATTCTTGCCTTGAGCAGCATGGTACACGCTACAAGGGATCAAACACATTCTGAAAAGCATCCACCGCACATCTCAGAAGCTTTAGTAAAAAGGACACGCTTGCAATAACAGAATACTGGACACAAAAAAAGTCCACAAGAATTTGCAAGTTCCCCTTCGTTGTACATGAATCTATGCTATTGTTATAACATAGAAATAAGCAAATTTTCACTCCTTTTGCATTTAAGCTTACTCTTTCAGAGCTAACCATTTGATGTTTCAACATTTGGCTCATGTTTCCCCACGTTTATTAAGTCATAGTGTTTAAGTTTGTTCTGAAGTTGGCCTTCAAGAGATTATCATTTCTCCCACTTCAAGCTCTTCCTCCTACTGAATTTTATTGCTCCACTGTCCATTCTCCACAAATTATCCTTCTAATAAGCAATGCATTAGAACACCTTCACTGCAACATGACAACCAACTCTTCTGATCTTCTAGGCCAAGTCTGCAGTAAGCTGTCCTTTCCAGAAGGATACTTGGGGCAGCACCTCTGTTCAGAACATGTACCTAAAAAAATGCTTAGGAGACACTGCTTTTGAAAGCACAAGTGTACTGGAAACAAGCAAAGAAACCCATGCTAGAACAGAACCAAGACCCATCTAACACAAGTATCCCATCTACTAAGAGCAACATATTTGCAAAATAAAAACAAAATGGCAGTTCTCAAAACATTCAGAAACAGAAGAAATGAAGAAAGCAAATGCAAGTACAGACAGGAAAAATCCCCAAGTGTAACTGACAGCAGGCATGATGGAACTGCTCAGATGGAACCAGCATACTGATCCGGACAGGTAGGTTGAAGGGACAAAAATTACAGGTTTTGCTGCACAGTAAAAGTACAGCAGAAATTATGTTCTATAGATTTGAGGACAGATGATTCTGTTGACTTCTGTGTAAGTTAAAGGCTGTATTATTTTCTACTTCTGGTGTTATGACATCTTAGAAGAAAAACTGGACCAACGACATACAGCTGTGTTGCACCAAGTGAGAAAGCAACATAAAAGCATCATTAAGAAAGCAAGAGAAACTGAATATAAGCGAAGAGGCAAGCCCAAGAATTAGCTTTCTGTTCAGTAGTTGTAATAAAATTGGTTATCAAGCAAATAATGATGTTTTAGAGCACAGGTAAAAAGAAAAAAAATGTAACCTGTGCTCGGATAAATAACAGATTCTGCTGATGAATCACTGCCTTTCAATTCAGTGTTCTATTGGCATTTGCACTGCTTCTCTATCATGAGAGCAAGCTGTGTCTCTGCTGGGGAAAGAGGGGGAGGCACAGAACAGCAGCAGGAGGAGTGTAATCAGCAGTGACGCTCGGCTTCTTCATACTGCAGGATGCCCTGTTCCAACCAAATGCTGTAGATCCAGTTAAAAGCCAATATCCTGAGTTCAAGCCATTTGTGTTCCTAATTGTCTTCAACACAGATAATACACAATATCTACTGTGGTTTTCTCAAATTTTCTTTCTCTTTTCTTCTGTTCTAAATACATTGCTGGAAGCCCACTGTTTAGTGCACATGTAAGCAAACTATTGTATAGAAAATGATTAACAACTGGAGAAACAAGTGGGATTTTTCCCTCTGCCAACAAACCATATTCCTTTCCATATTTTGCAAATGTACCACAGAACCAATGAAAAACAGCAGTAATTCTCTCCCCAGCCCCTATCCCTTGCTCCAGAATAATGAAGGAATGGTTTATAATTATTGCATTTTTACTGCTTCACAAGGTTTGGTTGTTCGGGGATGTTTTTGTTATTTGTTTCTTAAACCATACATCTTTGGAACCACATTTTTAGGAAGACAGATTTCTAATGCAATTGTAAAAACATACACCAAATAAAGAATGCACACGTACACTGGACAAGAGTATTTATTACTACTGTGCATGTGGCTGAGTGCCAGGAAGCTGTCAAACAAAGGAACAACATCATACAGTTGTTTGGCACTCAAGGCTGAAATCATTGTGAAACATGTACTGTTTATAAATTGTCACTGATGAATAAAAGCAGAGAACAAAAAAAAAAAAAAAAAAAGGAAATGCAGCCAAACACCACAAAGATGAGGCAATCATCTCTTCCCCTCCTACCACTCTCTCCATAATCAAATAAAATAACACCCCAAGCCCTCAGTACACCAGGCAGGTACAGAACAACGCTGCAGGAATTGAGCAACCAGGAGCTACTGATTTTCAGGTTGTGCTCCTGCAGCTCATAAAACTGAACGCAGAGAAGTGATACAGAATCAGATGACAAAAAAAAAGACCACCGAAAATGTGGAATGTGGACTTCTCAGCCTTGCTATTTATGAAGTATTTTAAACAAGAGTAGTGCTGGTGATGTTTATCTTAAACTTAAAATCATCAGTTCCAGAAGACAAAGAAAAATGGTTTCAGTGATGATAAAATAATATTAACAGATTTCTCACCACACAACACAGCACTCCTAGAGAAAAACAACACCCTCTCCTATCACTGGGAAGAAAGATTTAGTTCGCTTCAGGGAGAAAAAATGACATTCCTAAGTACAAACACAGACAGAGCTCTAGCCCAGAAAAAAACCAAGAGCAGTTTCTGACCTTGCATACCTGTATCAATTTCAGTGTCTTTCAAATGCAAAGCTGCATAATTATGCAACACAGTGACCCGGAAATAAAAGCTCCTCTAAAATTAAAAGGAAAACAAATAATGAAGGAAAACTTACAAATGTGAAAAAAAAAAAACCTCCTGTTTTGACTGATAAGTAAAACATGAAGGTGTTAAACGCTTTCTATGGTCTAACAAGTACATGAGCTTCTGCTAATTCCTTTAAAGTATTAAGACAATAGGATCAGAATGCTCTCTATCATAATTCTTAAGGCAATGCTACTTCTATGACAGATGTGTATGATTTACTGCAGAAAAAAGCAAAGCAAAACTTTTCTTTGCTCCCAATATGCAGAGAAGCGTAGTACCACAAAAGAAGTGCACAAGTACGTCCTTTTCTCTCTCTTCAGAACTTTAAAAAAAAAAAACAAAAAACAAGCAGGATATTAATTTATTTATGCTGCAGTCATGCACTTCAGTGTGCAATGCAGACCCCAGGGAGTGGCCTTGATGCTTACAGCAGTGTTAACAAGTCATGCATTATTCTCCAGTCTCTTACCTTCTATGTCTCATTATGTAGGAGGAGAGATGGAAAGATGCTTTATTTGTACTGCATTTGTGCCTAGAGTGCTAAGTTTATTATACAGGGCCCCATTAAAATGCTGGGAAGCAAGCTAAAATTTTGTTACAGTTGTTGTGATGGCAGTACTTGTTCCGCACATGGTCTGCACAATCCTAGTTCCTCAGATGAGAGGCCCAACGAATCACAGAGCAAACTATTTGGGATTTTGAATGCAAGATTTGCTAGCAAAGTGAGAATGCATTTTCCTAGCTTCCTTTAGCTGGATCAAGGCCACTGGTGCCAGCTGTAATGCCACTGATATCAACTGAATGATACTATACACCAAAATTAGATTCATGTCACTCCCAAGAGAGGAAAAAATGCCTCTTATGGACAAAAGTAAGGAAAACCCAAAGGAGTAAAAAGCAAGACTCCACAAAGACAAGAAATTTGCAGGATACACTGGAGGACCAGGTTTGTCCTCCTCATCAGGTGAGCATAAGGAAATGAAAAGCTGAGGCACTACACTGCCAGAAGAGCTTTCCCTAGCAGAACATAAATTCGTTGTTCTCATTTGCCACTGCAATTGGAATTTGCAGATTAATAAGAACTTCCAGGGGAGACTTGTTTGCAGTACAAGATGATCTTGGAACACTTGGTTCTCAACTACCTTTAAGATTCATGAATAACTCATGAATAGAGATAAGCTGTTTTAAAAAAAGCAGTAGAGTCCATCTCCTCTTGTTTCTATGTTAAGTGTTTCATTTCTTCCTCTATTCAATTTCAGTGAATCTTTATGATGAAATACAAAACTCAAGGCTATCTGTTTCTCTAGAAGAATCACAGCAGCAGTAATCCATCAGCTTCTTTCATTTCACATATTAACACATCATCAAAAAAAAAAAACCAAAGCAACCAAGCTTCAGCCCTCCTTCCACCAAATGCTACCCCAGTGAAGCTCCTACACATAAGGATAACAAGGTATCTACTTCTTGAAGTGACCTGAATACCTGAGAAGTAAGTCCTCAGATCTCCTGGCTGTCCTCCTGACAGACTTAGAAGCATCAGAGTGACAGAAGCTGAACTCTCATTTGAAAGCAACAGTGCTGTTTGGCCATGAGAAAAAGCAGAGAGAGGTACTGAAAAAGCCCCGCATATAAAGCATTGCCATTGCTTAGCAAAACGGGTTTGCTGTTTTTTGGTCTTGTGCATGTTTCTGTTACACGAAAGTCACTCACCTGCTTTTCAGAAAAGAGATTTTCATGCACTGAAGCAAAAGTGCTCAATTTGGAGTACTGCACACCTGCACCAAATGACAACTCTATGGAAAAAGTACAGTGGTCACCCAGAAAACACCAACAATGGTAGTGCAGTCCAACACCACCCTGTACACAATGGGTACAGTCCTGTCTGTGGCAGTTCAGCTGCATCCCTTTTTTGCCTTTCCCTCCAAGGTATCAGTGCATCTATCAAAGTCAGGTTTCCTGCAGCAACGAACTTCTAACTTGCCAAAACCATCACCATAAAGCCACATTAATGCAAAAAACATAATGCTCCAAAAATCACAAAAGCCACTTATCCAGGTACAAGCAGCCTGGTTAGAACATTTTGGTTGTTCAGATCAGAATTTCATCACTGGACACAGGCTGCTAATTGGTTAAAAACTGGGCTGCTAGCAAATGACAGGCTACAGCTACATGCATACAGGAATGAAAAGAAATTAATGGAATGAAATCGAGATCAAGTAAGTGATTTTTATGCACCTGGCAATGAGCAAACATCTTTATTGCAAAACAAAGACAAGCCATGAAAAATTACAAAATTATCTTTTAATCACCTATGAGCTTTCTACAGTCCCCTATTTGAACAGGGTAATAGTTATTATGTAGATCCCTAAGCAACTGCCTCATGGGGAAGTTACATCACCAGTATGGGAAAGAATCCTCCCCTCCTCCCTTGTCCCTAGAAAGGAGCTTGGCGCCTTCAGACAGACTGAAATTTAAAATCCTACAGCTTCACCCAGCTGATCCCAGCCACTGGAACACATCTACAAGTGCCCAGGGATGGCAGGAACCACAGGAGAGAAATATGCCCTTTCAGCATTTCATGCACTGATGAGCCTTGTAACAGATAAACATACCCTGCAGCAGCTCAACTGACATGTTATAACAAAGAGGAAAAGCAGGACTTAAAAATTTCATCAGATTACTGTTTATTCCCATTTCAGAGTCTGAGTACACTGTGAATAAATCAACACTCAATGTATCAGACCGCGTTAGCGGAAAACAAAGGTTTTTGATACAAAATTTTATACAAAATAAAATAGTTTAACATTTAAAAAGCACAGATTGCACATTAAAATTCCTAGACTGGCAATTCAGAAGTGCTCAACATTGACAAAAAATCTGGTTAGGGGTGTAAATGAAACATTTTTGAAGACAACAACACTTGGTCTGACGCAGGTTACGCCAGGTCACACTGCTTCTCCTGGCACGGTGTCCTACAAGGAGGGCCACAGTCAGACTTGCAGGTGGGACAGGCTGGGCTGTGCAGGCTCCCACAGTTCTGCTATGGCACCTGCAACACTAGCAGCACCCAGAGAGCAGCTATCCCCAGCTACTCCTAGCACAATGTTGAACAGTGTGAAGGATTTTCAAGGATAGATTTCTTCATTTTCCAGAAAGAAAACATGCTTGTTTATTTCCCTTGAACCACAGCGTTGCAGACTAAGTTTGAAGATGACTCCCACACTGATTTAGAGACTTTATAAACCTCTGAACTTGCACAATCCTAACCTCACTCACTAAGGACAAGCTGCCTCGGCACTCCAGCATCACTGGCAGGGAGACAATTCTGCACCTGCTTGCTCCTTCACCTCCCTGCCCTGGAAGCTGCTGGAGGCAGCGGCTCCGGAGCAGCTGTGGCTGTGCAGCACGCACCTACCTGGCAGCTCCACCTGAGCACCTCCTGGGGAGGCTCACTGCCCGCTGCCACAGCTGCAAATCCCAGGGGGAGAGCACAGGTGACACCTGCTGCAGCCCAGCACCAAGGACACAGGCTCTGCTGCGTCTGGAGTGAGCCTTGAGGTATTCCTGTATTTAAATACGTGCTAGGAAAGTTATTTGATTGAAATATTACTGTAAACAGAAGGGAAAACTAAGCTATACGCATTCCTGTGAGCAAAAACCCAATGGTAAAAACGCCCTGCACTTGGCGCTGTCACTAAATGACTGTGTAATTTAATTTCCCAGAAACCCATTAGCTTTCACAAAAGGAAAATGAAGAGCGGATGAGAGCAATTCTTTAATGTGAGCGGAATTTATTTAATGTAATACCTGGAGGGGGAGGGAAACCGTCTGAAACTGAAGCCAGAGCATCACACTCTACCACGCATCAGAGCGCAGCAGCACAGGCTGCCTGCCCAGCAGCACACAGAGCGCAGATCCAAGCCCAGAGGAGCCTGGCTCACGGGGATCTGCTGCTGCCCAGCAGCACGGCCAAGGGCACAGCCCAGCTGCAAGCACAGCAACACAGCATGCACTGCTCCAGCAGCTCAAGGAAAGGAAAGAGAGCAAAAAATACACCTCTTCCCTCAATTAATGGAGAGTTTATGTATGAATGTGGGAATTAAATGATATGCATAATTATCTGGGAGAGAAGAAATCACTGAGATTTAACTGAAAGCATTAAGCTTCATCATAAACAACAAAATACCAGAAAATACACACCAGATTCTCAGCCAGTCTAGAATACTATATCAAAGCATCAATCAAGCAGTTAAGCACAGTGATGTACCTCCAAAATAAAACAAACATTCTTAGATGGAAAATTAAGCATAAGTCTCCTGCTTGCTAGATTACATGCAATCCTATGGACAAAAGCTAATAAAAAAATCAAAACAAAACCCATGTCTACCTGAAGCAATAAAACAAGAGTTTCAGTGGAGTAAAGCAATGGTAACAAATACTTTGGGAAAAGTAGCAGTGATGTATTACATATAGACAAACTGGCCCAAAAAGAGCCTGCATGCAATTTTTTCACTATTATCTACATATCAGCCAAGGATGCTTACGTAAGCCAAGAACATAAGTGTGTTCAGTCCTGATATTTTTAGCTTCAATAATCAAAGCATTAAGTGATTTAATAAAATGTAAATGTAACGCTGTGAAACTGCCTGATGCAAGCTACTGCAAAGTGAAATGTAAGGAATTTTTCCACTATGGGAAGTTTACACCCCATTGGTTTGTGGTGGACCTGTGCCATGCAGCAGGAGATCCACACTCTTAATGCATCTATGGCTCTGTCGTGCATATATCTTCATTAAAAAAAAAAGACATCAAGAAACTTCTTCTGAACTCTTGGCCAAAGCAGTATTCAACAGATAATTAAGCACTGTGAAGCTTATTAGCAGTCTTCTCCGTTGAACACACTGCCCTGCTCACATAAAACAGTATGAACTGATTCACAGAATGGTTTGAGTTGGAAGGGACCTTGAAGATCACCAAGTTCCAAACCCCTGCTATAGGCAGGGACACCTCCCACTAGCCCAGGTTCCTCACAGCCCCATCCAGCCTGGCTTTGGATGCTTCCAGAGAGGGGACATTCACTGGGCAACCTGTTCCAGTGTCTCACCAGCCTTACAGTAAAGAATTTCTTCCTAATATCTAGTCTAGATCTACCCTCTTCCAGTTTAAAACCACTCCCCTCATCCACAGCTTTCCTGTAGGCTCCCTTTAGGTACTGCAAGGCTCTTATGAAGTCTTCTTGGAGCATTCTTTTCTCCAGGCTAATGAGCCCCAGCTCTCTCATTCTGTCCTCATAGGAGAGGTGCTCCAGCCCTCTGACCATCTTTGTGGTCCTCCTCCGGACCTCCTATAACAGCTCCATGTCCTTCTTGTGTTCGAGGCTCCAGAACTGGATGTAGCAATTCTCATAATCTTTATCATATGCTTATTTTGTCATTTTCTTCTATATTTGCCTCTCTCTTCCTAGTGAAGTCTGTTGATTACCAGATATTCTTTCCTCCATTCTCCAAGTTAATGCTAGTGTAATAAGTTACTACTGGTGTGGATAAATTATTTCAAAGCAGTCTTGCTGTTACTCACATCTCCAGAGATCGTTTTCATTGTGATGTCTCCATGTGTTGAGTTAGTAACGACTACAGAAGGCAATTCAAGGAAGTCTGTTATTTTGGACAAATACACAGTGTGCCTGCTCAACACTCGCACCTGCCCTCTCCCTCCCTGAAAGGTAATTAGAGCAGCATGCTTAGCAAAGAACATAATGCCGTAATTCTTAACATTTGCCATTTTAACAGCTATTCACCTTTGCTTGTTTTCCTTCAACTGAATTCACCATCATAAAATCATTTGGCTTTTGGCTCTCTCTGATCTCAAAATCCTTCTACTAACACGTTACGGAGTTCAAAAAACAACCACCTCAGTTTTCCTGAAGGTTAGTTAGATTCTTATGTGACAAACAACTCAGATGCACATCTTTTAATTCCATCTCACAGCTAAAAACCCCCTCCTCTCTCAGCCTTTCCAAATTAAGATTTAAAAGACTTACACCACCTATTCAGAACAGTACCAGTCCTGGCAAGCTTACAGAAATTTCAGCTATTTACCTGATCCCTGTTTAAGAATGCTTGTCACTCCACCCAGCCAACTGGTCTGTTTACCTTGTAAGTGAAACAATAGAATTTACAGTGAAAATTAGGTGTAGTAGTTTCACTCATTTGAAAGAAGCTGGGACAGAAATGCAGCCACTCTTATAAATCTACAGAATGAGGCAGTCAAGTTGGTTAAGTGAGAAGCAATGCTGCAAACAGAACACAGATGCACTGAGTTAAAAAAAATGTACTACCCAGTTTCCATCTTTATTAGATAATACCCCATTCTGTTCTTCCACATTTATTTCAATCAGGACAAGTATCAGACTTTCTATTCACTGTACTAAATAGGTATAAGAAACTATTTTGATTACCAAATCTAAAGCACTTTTAACTCTAATAAGCTAATAAGAATCTATTAATAAGCTAGTAATTAGCTCCTACTCCCTCCCTAATAAACACTGCCTGATATGTCTTGATTTCCCTGCCTTGTCAGGTCATTCATACTCTTCAAGCTGCTCAACAAAAATACAGTGACCACAGAAAGCACAAAGCAGAATGCTAGAAAGAGAAGCTCGGCCATTAGGACACAAACATGATTTGAAGAACTAATACACTGCAACTCCTAGAGCTGGATCCACCAGTGTGAGTGAGTAGGTAAGGTCAGGAAGAGAGGTGTGATCGAAAGCTCTCTGTGCCATTCTCACACATTTACAGCTTCTGGTTATGGCAGTTTCCTTTTATCCCAGCTGACAGATCTTCAAACCCTGTGGCTAGGCTAGGAACACCCTGGGCTTTAAAGTTTAATCAAATTAAACTGTAAAAACAGTAGATAAGTAACTGGAAAACAAGGAAATACACTTGAAAAAGAGATTGCTATCTTTTAAATGTAAGGGACTTGTTTCAGCATCTTATATTCAACCTTATGTTCAGCAACCTTTCCACTTACCACGGATTAATTTTTTAATGACTTTTCATCACATACAAGCCTGTGGAACTGCTCAGCACACAGAAAATGAACACAGGGCACAGCATAGGAATGTTTTGCTTTTATCCTTTCTATCCCTTGTGGAAGGACACAAACACCCCAAACGAAGTTGCCCACTTCAAATTTTCAAGAACAACTAACCAGAAAACCTTTACGCTACACACAGTAAAGATCAGTTCCCTCTCTTCATAGTGAGCAGAAGTAGAAAAGCTCAGTACAATAAAGTTCAGGACAGTACAACAGACAATACCGAACGCTTGAAGGGTCCCAGCAAAAATTGACCTTCTTCAAGTACAGAGAACTAAAAGGCAGCATAATTACAGAGGGAATAATCTGGCATCTTCCTGAGTAGTTTTCTAGAATGTAATTAAAACAGAAAGTGTTGAATATGCAAAGATTATCAAATCTAGATGGAGCTGCAATACAACCAATATATCTTAGCCTGATTTTCTATGTATTGCTATGGATACTAAAAGACTGTGCTGCTGCCAAGAGGATTCGGTGGTTTCACTTAAAACACAGGCAACAGCCCTTCCTTTTTTATACTCACAAATCAACAGGATAATTCTGGAATTCATTAACGAATAACACTAACCAATCCAACATAATAGCTTTACTTCCTCTGCAAAACACTTCAAAAAAATATCTAAATGAATATGGAAATGCATCTTTCTGTGGCAAATTGTTCATTATTGAATCATTATCAACTCTTGTTAGACAAAATTCCTCTCTTTTGCAATGTACAAGATCATTAAAATGTTTGAGAGCTCCATCATGAAAGACAGTGGCACTTTATAATCCGCTATCTCTTCAGGCAAATATGCTTACGGCTGAACATAATACACAAAATAACAACATCCCCTTGACACACAATTCTTTCTTTTAATGGTGCTCTTAAGTGTTGACAGCAACGGTGAAATATGTTATTGCTAGATGGGTTTGTTGGTTTGTAGGTTTTTTTTTACATATAGTTTTTAACTGTTTCAGAGATGCATTTCAGTGCATCTGATGACAGAAGTTGAGGAGGAATGCCTCCCAGACCTTTTGCATGGAACCCTCTGCACTCCATCACTCCTATTAGCCCAGTAAGTTATTTCCTATCAGCTCATTAAGTTTATATCCTAAAATTCCAGCTCCTTTCAGCCTCTCAAGACTGCACAATAATCAATCAGTGCACTTATCAGTAGTGACCAACAAAATGGATGCTTTCACTTATTAATGGGAATGTGTCTACAACTTGATAGCAACTGTCTAACTTCTTTTGTCTAACAAAGCTAACTTTAAAAGTTTATTTTTCTTTGCAATAGTAGAAAAAAAAATCAGATACAACTACTAAACAGAAAACTTTCTCCCCAAACTTCCAGGCTCAACTCCAGATATGTTGCAAAAATTAATGATGTGAGATACGATACACCAAGCTGCATCCCATACAATAACATAAAATCAACATCTTTTAGTTTAAAAAAAAACAACACAGGTGAAATACTTTTCAATTATCCTTTTAGAGATTTAGTTACACTTCTTAGATACATAGATATATAGATATATACCAAAAGTTTTCTACAGTCCTTTGCTGCAAATGGGGGGAAATGGGAAGAACTATTTCTTCAACAAAAGAAAACCCTGAAGAACTGTTCGCCATAAAGCATTAGAAAACTATTTCAGTTCACAGCTGCTGTAGGCAAGCAATTGACATACACACATCTTACAGTGTATCAATTCTCTCTACAAAGCAATCTCAGTGGAGGCTTCTTTGCAAATCTGTAGGCAATGATGTAATTTTATTATGTTTAATGCAATCTCTTTGTCATCTCTTCTATTAAAATCTAGGAAGATACAGTTCCAATTTTTATATTTAAAGACATATATGGTTTAGAAATGACTCAGAACAGAAACATGAACAAATAGCAGAAACATGAACAAGTAGCTTAGTTTTGGTAATACAAAACAAAAAAAATAATCAAATTTTGCTATGCATGTTTGTAAAACAACATCAACATCAGCTACAAAAAAAAAAGCCTCACACATGCTACTGATCAAAATACCAGAGCAGCAACTGAGGTAACCTGCCTTTTTAGTCTACTTTAATTAGAAAGAAACAAAAGCAGGCAACATTTGAAAGAGTGCTGTCGGTGAGGGCAGGAAAGGAAGCTCTACTCTGCTTTATTAAAATAAAAGGGAAACTACATTCGGACTTCATTCTCTTCAGATATAGGTATCATTGATCAATTGATACAAACTCTGTGCATGGACTACAGAGCCAGTCACTCTAAAATTACGTCCTTTCAGTTCATACAGGAAGGTTTAAACAAGATTTTGGTTTTGGCAGTAGCTTTGCTTTGCCTTCATTTCAGAGAAAATTAAACCAGTAAACAAAGATTGAGCAAAGTAGAAAGATTTCCAAAAGAAATTGCAGACCACCAGGATTTGGATTTGGATAATCCACTTAGATTACCATGGCTATGTCTTAAAAGGACAATACTGAGATCACAAAATAGGTCATGTCTATGCAAAGCAGAATATACAAGTGAAACAATGTCTTGTTTGCAAATTTGGAATAAACATTCAGATTGATTTCTCTGTCTAGGATACAAGAAAAAGACTGCCCCAAGACAACGTTTTTCCCAAACAGTACATATTTGGAAAATGCCATTTTTATGTCCCAAGCTTAATGAGAGTTTCAGACAACGCCATCAGCACATTAAATAAGTTTCAGGTAACAGTGAAGTCCAGGAAAAGAAAAACAACATTCAATAGCTAAGCCAGCAATATAATACATATAGTTTTTGTGGATATGTTTAACTTTTCAGTTTCAAAAGCAGAAAAAATGCTGGACACCCACAAGCCTGAAAGCAGTAATATTTTTTGCCTAACAAAATTGGTTTTTGCATCTACTTCTCAGAATTGATAGTGTTTCTAAGAAAACAAATATCAAATGTATACGAGAATCAAAATCTAAAAAAAACCCAACACAAAGAAAATCCTTAAGGAAACCAGTGTTTCAGGGATCTCAAATATTAGAAATTTGGATTTTTTCTTTCTTTTCTAAGTGCACAAACTAAAAACTGCTGCAGATACCTCCTCAACAAAAGCAAAGAAAATTTCAGCTTTGAAATTACTGAAGTTTTACAAGAAAAACCAAAAATCAAAATTAAACATATCAGCTTTCCGTATCAACTCAAATTCCTTCTGAAAAGTCATAGACAAAGGCCTCCATAAGGAATTTGCCCAACACAGAAGTGTTTCAACAGGAAAGTCATTGTTGCTGTGAGTAACAAAGCAACTTCCAGATGCTTGATGTGTCAGGCCTAGACAAGGAGATGAAAAATGTCTCTTTCTGACCAAAGAGGCTTTGAGGGGATACTCGTAAAGAATTACCTACTTACCCATCAGATTTGAGTTCATGAAAGGTGTCGGGGACAATCCTTCATGGGGCCCTAATCGACTGTCATTCAAGTGATCACTGTAATGAGGACTGTCTGCAAAACCCTAGAGAAAAAAAGACCAGAGTATTAAACAGATTATTTGGCAGCCCTGCTAATTGAGTGTAATGACACTTTTCTAATTAAATGTGTGGAGTCACAATTGGTCATTCATCACAAAAGTTGGCTTTGAGGTCTATCTCACAGAGAAAATCAATCTCTGCCCACATTTTATTTTTGTACCCCTTTCTCCACCAGCAAAAAATAAATAAATAAAAATCCATGATTTCTTAACAAGTTGTGTCCTCAGACAGTATTTCTAAAAATTGAGTAATACTGTAATACTCAGATATTTTGATATCAGAATCCTCTTAGTGTTACATCACTAATCACTGTGAGCAGAATTGGTCCGAAGAAGTCACAACTGATTTATTTGTTGTTTGCATTAACCAAACACTACAGTAAGGTCAAAGAGTCGTGACATTAGGAAAAAACACTGGTGCAAATGAGAAGAAATTTCTATTCCCCTTGCAACCTACTATTAATGTTACATATTAATAGGCATTTTGACACTATTGAATTATAGCCCACTGACAACAAGTTTACTTCAAATACTGATTAAAGAAACAATTTTTCTATTTGATTTTAAAAGAAGCATTCAAACTGAAATATCCTGTTTGCTTTTCTGATATTAGATAGCAAACTTACAAGTCTTGGAACAACCCTTACACAATCTGGAAACACCAGCTTATTGAAAGCTTGCTCCAAAGGCAGAGACAGACTGCAGAAGCCTAAGATGTATATATTTAATTAAACCAATCAAGTTTTTCTTTTGCACTGTACAAATTGTTTTCAGCTTTTCTGTATAAAGGTATGAATAAGGTATCTGCCATTCACAACCACACAAATGCATCCCAAATCACACTGAATCAAAACTTGACAAGACTTGGCACTCAGAACAGCACCTTCTTTGCAATTAAGTTTTGACCATTTTGTAAACCTTAGCATACAATTCCTGATCGCTTTCTTTAAGCCTCTTTAAAAGCTGAAGAGAAATCCAAAGCTGAGGCCTAATTAAGGGACAGGAAAATTGCTCAGGCTCAAAGCGACTAGAAACCAAGTCCCCTGGGACTATAAAATCAATCACTGAACATTTATCATTTTTTCAGACCGCAGGCTCACACTCAAGACAACACTAATGGGGCTGAAACAGGCCTCACTATCTTTGCAGGCGCGCTGTCAGTTCAACCAAAGGGCCAGTAACTGAGGGCTAAATAACTGTCAAACCGCTATAACTGCTTACGGATGCGTGTCACAACTCTTTCTGCTATTCTGCTTTAAAAGTAATCTTCTGGGAATCCCAGTTCCCAGATGAATCTTTGGCTGACTTTATCTGCTTCAGAATCAGTGATACACATGTGATAGGCACTCAGAAGCAATCCTAGTGACATTTACAACTCGGTTGTGACCACGAGGGTGTCTTCTGGTAGCTGTGGCCCGGCCCCATCTATCAGGCAGAAGCTGCCCCCAAACTCGGTGGCTCCTAGCAAAGGTCACCACATACAGCTTGCTTTTACGTTGAAATGAAATGAAGAAGAAATTAAATCTGCCAAATAAAGGAACAAAAACATTTCCATACAGAGGACCTAAAAAAAATACAGCTTTTAACTGCTTGTTTTCCTGTTAGGGCCTTGGCTTGCACTGTTTCTTCTTGTCTTTTTAAAACCTTTCCAACCCACTCCACTCCCCACCCAAGACAATGCTCAAACTATATTTTTATGGAGTAATTTAAAATGTCCATGCCACTAGGGAGGACACTATTAGTGAGAGATAAAAGAGAACCCCTGAACCCCTATCTCCAGCATTCAGAATGCATTCCCTAGAGGAACCCCAGAAACATTCAGGAGATCTTTATTTATAAAATAAGTAATAAAATCATTGAATATATAGTAAGAGATGCATTTCACACATGGTTATACACTTTGCAACACACCTTATTTAACACACAGGATTACTAGCATTCTTCAAGTTAATATCGTATATTCCCCCTTGTTCCCTCTCCTTTCCCCCCAAGAACAGAGGAATGAAGAGAATCGGGTGGATAATTTACAGAGAAAGAAATGGTCATTCCCCTATGATCAGACTTCCTACCACCCTTCTCATCACGTTCTTCTCATATACCATCTCAGTCACCATCAGAAAGATCCTCCGAGAGGTTCTTCACAGGACTAAAAGGCTACAGAAAACATGACAACGTGGACCATGTGAGGACAAAAATGTACTAATGCATATGCAGGCCCTTTATTGCTTTTTACTCATTTCCTAACTGAAAAATAATTGTATCAGGCATGTCCTTCTTTGTCACACACAGCAGAGCCGACTCTGGTGCTAAGTGCCACTCCTTCTCAGCCCTCGTCTGTGGAGGTCTTAGCTTGGCTGCTATCCTGGCCACCAGTCACTCAGCAACGAGTTCCGGATTATCGGCTCAGGCAGCAGTTTTTTTGTTTGGGACCAGAAACCCTGGGTTGATTCCCACACATAACTCACTCAGACTACATGAATACAAAATAACCACAAACACACACAGCTTTGATTTCACAAAACTTCTTTTCCACTTCACAAAAGCAAATTAAGCCAAATCAGAAGAGCGCTAAGTACAATGATTTAAATGAGAGTTATTTCAGAACATTCTTCACATTAAAGCTGTACTTCAAATTAAATTGCGTTCCTGATACCGTTCCTTGCTTTTACATTCGTGTCGTTAACTTACATAATGAACAGCATAATGTTCTACTGGAAAGAGTTTTAGTCAATCACAGATGAGAACTTCAGAAGCTTCTAAAAGATACTGGAAGCTTTTAGTAGTACAACTGAGGCATAAGAATGTATTTAACGAATATGATGGTGCAAATTGGCAACATATATTTACTGCTTCAAGAAGAACATATTTGTGAGCTTTAAAAGGTCTGCTTGCTACAGCAATAGAAAGTGATTTACTAAGAGCTACACGCCACCTGTACGGCTAAGTTTCAGAGAAAACACCACACAGCTGACATCTGAGCTGATCTCTCATGGCAAAAGCAAGGTAGCAGCAGGGTGGAGTACACAAACTGCTACCAGAGTCCTTTTCAAATCTGTGTTTGAAAGACAATTTCGTAATATATACTGCCCAAGAGTGAAAAGACAACCATAGGAGGACATATTTCCATTTCATCCTTTCCTCTGATAAAGGAAAAAATTCCACTGCATGGCAATTTTGAAGATTCTTGTAGTTGCCTCCAGAAGAGTACCCAACTTGATCATAGCTAGTAATTGGTTATGCCAAATGGTCTTTGCTCTCTTGGGAAGCACTATTTCACTATTCATATTCTGACCTCATTTTTGAATAGGTTAATGATATCATGCTTTGGACCACAGGTGGGTTTCCAAAGCTCTCTGGAAAACCACTCCTACCAATCCACGTTGTTTGTTCCAACTTCTTATGTACTTAATATACAAGCAAGCTCTAACCTTCACAAAAGACAACCAAACTTGTTCTTTCTGCACATTTACAGCCACAATTAAGCTTAATGGAAGCTAACTGTTCCCTTACAGCGTTCTGTAGCATTGTGACTGTCCATTTTGCAACAGGCCTCGCCCCAGATTTCAGACTCACAGTATGTCTGTGTTCAGAAAGACAATAATCAGATATGTCTGCAAACAAAAGCGACAAGTATCATAAACTAATAATGCCTGGCATGAAATGCAGCTGGAGGACTACTGCTAATTAGAGCTGCAATTTTAACTGCAGAGTGCAGGCACTCTCAAGGTTGAATACTCTAACATTTTACTCATTTTTCAGACATTCTGCAGATTAGAGAGACATTTTCTAATCATTCCAGTAAATGAACTCCCTGTATATATATTAGCAGTTGCAAACTTTTCATTCTCACCTTCCTTGGGTAAGACTCTACAGGTGATTTAGGCATTGTTTCTAACAAAGTCTTCCATCGTGATGGTTGCTAGTATGGCAAAACCAACTAAAATTCTGAGACAAACTATAAATCTGCATGTAATATTATACAACACACCTGGAAATTATCTTACAGAATTAGCTCAGAAGCAGAAAACTACTGTCTGTTAAAAATCACTCACACCAGGACTCATCTGTGCATCTGTCTACATGTGACACCAAGCTGAGTGGTGCAGTTGACACAACAGAAGGGAAGGACACCACCCAGAGGAACCCAGACAGGATTGAAAAGTTGGCCTAAGAGAACAAAATGAGGTTCAACAAGGCCAAGTGCAAGACGCTGCCCTTGAGTTGGGGCAATCCTAGGTATGTTTACAGACTGGGAAAAGGATTCATTGAGAGAAGACCCGTAGAGAAGGATTTAGGTGTCCAAAAACTGGACAAGATTCAGCAGTACATATCCTGGGCTGCATCAAAAGAGAAGTGGCCAGCAGGCAGAGGGAGGTGACTGTCCCCCTCTTCTCAATTCCTGTGAGGTCCCAACTGAAGTACTGCATCATCCAGGCTCTGATCCACCAGCAAAGGAGGGATGTGTAGCTGTTGGAGCAGGTCCAGGGGGAGGTCACAAGGACAATGAGAAGTCTAGAGCATCTCCTTTATGGTAAAAAACAAAAAACAACAAAAAAAAAAAACACGGCTGGGAGAGGTGGGATTGTTTTAGATGGAGAAGAAAAAGCTCCAGGGAAACCTCACTGCAGCCTTCATGTGGAGCTTATAACCAAGAGTGGGACCAACTTTTCTTTACAGGGTCTGATAGTGACAGTTTAAAGCCATTCCCCTTTATCCCTTATCCTAAGAGTCAGGTGTTAGCAAAAACAAACAAACAAACAAGAAAACGCACTTTACTCAGACAGTGGTGAGGCACTGGAAGATGCTGCTCTATCTGTGGAGGCATTCAATGCCAGACTGCATGGAGCCCTGGGCAGCCTGATCCAGTGAGTGGCAACTCTGCTCACAGAAGGGGATTGAGACTACAGGATCTTTAAGGTCCCTTCCAACCTAATCCATCCTATGATAAGCAGAACCACACCACTGACTCCCACTCATGCTATGGGTTTGTTCATTGATATAATATAACACAATTACTAGAGAGCACTCCCCCATATCATCTCAATTGTTAATGAAGATGTTAAACAGGACTGGACCCAGAACTGACCCCCACGGTACTCCGCTCATTGCTGGCCTCCACCCAGACTTTGCACCACTGCCCACTGGGTCCCACCACTGTACCAGGTTTTCCATCCAATCCATACTTCAGCAGCTTTTCTAAGAGGCTCTTATGAGTGACAGCGTCAAAGGCCTTCCTGAAGTCCAGGACAATATCCACTGCTCCCACCCATCCATCAGGCCGGCCGTTTCATTACAGCAGCTAATCAGGTTTGTCAGGCATAATTTCCCCTTGGTAAACGCATACGGTAATCTGATAGGGTTGCCCAATTTTCCCAGAAACAAGGAGTTACACTAACTCTCACTATAAGCAAGTCTTCTCTGTTACAATATCCTTAAGAAAAACATAGTTTTATTTATTTCATTATACATTTTATATTTCAAGAGAAAGATCTCCAATACTCTTGTCACTTGCTACACAAGGGGAGAAGAAAAAGCAGCTGTCACTACCCTAGATCTCAGGCATTACTGGAAAAAGACAAGACAGTTTCACAACTACTACACAAGTGTCACCAAAAATTACATGCTTTGTAATATAACTATCAAAATATCCATTAGCTTTTCCCATATATCAACTGAAACACATGAAAACGAAGTGTCAATGAATGGAATACAAGAAGCAAACTCATTATTTATTTTAAAAACCGCAGATAAAAACTGCAGAGTTTTGAAAAGGAAGAGTGCAGGAGGACAGAAGACTGAACAAGGAATCTATTTTATTAACTCACTGATGCTGCAGTATCATCTCAGTCTGACAGTGGTACTTGGAAGAGTTCAACTCTACCTTCAAGTAGACTGAAACTCGATTCCATGTTCAGTCAGGTCAAAATGTATACTTCATAGCTCTCATCACAATATAAATGCTTGAAGATACTCAAAGCTTCCACTGTAGAGATTTACAAAACAAAGCATCTCAGATAATTGATGCCAATTTTTAAGTTATGCGTATTAAGGAAAAAAAAAAAAAGCATAAGCAAACTAATCCAGCAAGGAAATGCCTAATGGAAAATATTGTTATTTGCTTCTTTTAGGAGACAGCAATCTAAACAGATGAAAAACTAATTTGATTTTTTTTTTTTTTGTTAAGACATGTTACAACAAAATCAAAACAATGAAAGAAAACCTCAAAGAGCATTACTATTCAAAACATACAAGCCACCATCATCTACACTGAAATAAAAACTGCAGTAGAAAAACTTTTAATCAAAAGATAACAGGAGTGGTTATCCCAAAGAAGTGATTATATCAACCTCTTGTTGAGGTTACCTAAACAAACAAGAATTTCCAAAAGAAGTGGAATAGCTGAAAGCACAGAAGATCTCACAAGAGGACGACAAAACTTCCAAGAGCTACAGGCCAACATTCTACTGCGTAAGAGCTGACTGCTACTTGGTTCAGTACCTCTGAGATGCATTCACAGAGCTCAGTAGAGCAAGGCTCTCAAAAAGCTGCTTTACAAGTCCGCAACATACACTAAGAGACAGCTAGCCCTCCAATGCAAGGGATTACCAACACATGCAAATATCTCTGCTCTACATCACTCAGATAAGGGAAGGCCTTGCATACATTAATCAGAAGATAGTCACTGAAAAAAAAAAAAATTTGACACAGTTTGTACGTGAACTTCACTATAATCATTCAAGATTAAGGCAGAAATCAGCATGTTGTAGAATTTCGCTGACCTGATAATTACCACTCCTCTAAAAACAAGGCTTTCCTACATTCTTTCTTATTTTCCACTACAGATCTGTTTTCAAGTGGTTCACCTTCTTAGCAAAACATGTGGTCTACACAGGAGATGTCACACACAGGTGTCACCAGTGTCTCAATTCATATCTTTTCACCAGTATAAGATCACCACAGTCAACTCTAAACACACAAGTGCCCACTAGTACTTCAGTGTTAGGATGGTATTTAACATTGCTAGGTACTAAAAAACAAGGTTTTTTCAATCTGTAGTGATTCTCAGACTTCAAAACACTACTTACACAAAAAATTTTAGCTTTTAATAAGGTATTACCAGACACTTTTAAAGTAAACTTGCCATGGGATAAGAGAAGGATTTTGAGTTAACTATTGATCAAAAGAGGAAAAATACAAATGCTCCACCCCAAACACAGAAACACATCATTTTCACAGTAAAAATACAGTTACCCATATATTTTCCCTATTTCCCCAAAAAAAGCTGTACTCAGACCAATGTTCAACAACTGCATCAATGTATCAAGAGGAGTAAACAAAGAGATGATAACATTTATTAACAAAAAATAAATCATTCTAACTAAACATTGGTGCACAATTGCAAAGCAAACTCTCTATGAAATTGGCAATAAAATAGCATAAAGTTTTGTCTGTACACTAAAGAAACATGCTTTACGATCAATTCCATGTTGAAACAATGTGGTAAATACTGTATAGCATATACAATAATACTAAGGTAATTCTACTTTTGGAAGCAATATCACTTTGGAGTGAAAGTCAAAAGTTACAAGACTCACTAATGAGAAAGCAATGAACAGAAAATGAAAGTATCATTATGTCATGCAGAAATTAATGCCATAGCTCTCATCTTTAGCGTATGCAGCAGCAATCAACCCAGTTCTAAGTCATACAGAACAAGCACAAATATTCAGAGTATCGCACCAAGTGCTAATAAGAAGATACAAGTTACTACAGGAGGAGAGACACACAGATTATGATTGCTCATTTTGATAGAAGACATACATGTAGCTGGCATATAAAATAAAGATGTTCATTAAAAAATCATGAACTACACAGGTAACAACTAATTATTACTAATCAGGACAGAAGAACATGGTAGAAATCCGACAAATAACTTGTCAGCACACAAACATCCATATTTCTGCCACAAAATGTCCATTGTTTTGGCCAAAATTATAATTGAAGTTAGAAAAACTGACAGCACACTCAGAGAATAAACCAACAGCAGCTACAAGAACAACATTCCAAAGGTTGGCTCTGTCCAGAAAATCAGAACCCTAAAAATGCTGGGCTTCGTTGAGAGAGAGCAAATCAGTAAAGGAAGCAAAATATTTGCCCTGCATTTACACTTTTTCCTTAATTGTTACTGCTGGACACAATCAGACCAGCTACACTAAGCTGAACAGAACATCAGCAGGAAAAAGGGAAAGGAAAGGAAGATCTCCTTCAGCCAGTCTTTTGCCAATGTAACTCATCTGTAACAGGTATTTAACTACCATTAATTATGTCCATATTACAAAAAATTGCTTTTGTTTATGCACTTCTGGAAATTAAATAATTTTGCCACTTATTTGAACTCTCATACAATTTCATTGCTGTATTATGACTTAAGGAAAAAAAACCCAGGCGTCAGCAGCAGGAAGATTAAACAAAGCATGTACCAAAATTGCACATGAGATAAAAAGAATAATTGGTACCTCTTGCGGTTTCAACTTTTCTATGTCTGTGGAGAGGTCTGAGCTTTTTCCATGAAGACTGCCATTCTCCTGTAAATAAGCAATTAATGAGAACAGTTAGGACAAGATTAACTTTCCATACCAAAACTATGGAAAAAAAAAGCACTGGATTTTGAAGTATTAAAGCTGAACCGGAATTGTAGGACAATTCCAACTTAAACTTGAGATGTTAATCATCACAAGGCGTGATCTACTGACATCAAAGGCAAAGTGCACCATTTGCCATGCTATCACACAAAGTGATCCATATACCTACAGTACTGCCTGCCCCCTGTATTTTTAGCTCTTCCTCACAGTCATTTGATCTGGTTATCTACATGCCAAATTCTGAACCGGTAGCATCATTACCTCATTAGCTGAAAGACAACAGAAGAATAAAACACAATAAATCTTACCCAAAACATATGCCTACAAACTTGCTTTAGTCTCATAAATGAAGTCTAGTATTTTTCCACTAATTTCAATACAATCGACAATTTCCTTTGTGCTTTGGGTTTCTTTCATTCATCCCTTTTGTATTTTTTTCTTCTTCAGAAGATTTATACCTCTGAACAATTACAACCTTACATGCAGACAGTACACATTCTTTTAAAAGGAATTCAGTTTTCTTTGCAAAAAAGCTGTTATTTAAATGACATCCCAGACAACCATTATTGTTTCATGTATGATGTAGGGCTCTACTAAAACTTCTTTTTTCCCCTCCCCTATAATCTAGTTCCTAGTGTACAGAAGGCCTAGACAAAAATCTATATCTATATTGGCCAAACCACCTGAATCCCTTTAAATGTACACCTCACATTGATTCTATAAGGTGATTATTCTGACCCTGCCGTCACAATTTAGGACTTCCCTCCCACCTCCACCAGAATTTCTGTTGCCTTTAATATTAAAAAGAATTTCCTGTGGAAGTGAAGGAAACTTTATTAGCTCAACACTACTAGAGCAGGTGAACACAAACAGTTTAAGAAATAAACCATTTTATTTCCCTCTTGCTCCTCCCCAAATAATGAAAACTTGCTGAACATTATTTTGGTAGAAGGAAGGAAGAGGCGAGCCTGATTACATCATTTTTACTTTATAAATCTAGGAAGGTTGTGTACGACTTCTGTGTCTCTGTGCTAGATTTCATATGATGCACTCTAAAGTCATTAAATTCTTCCACAAATACAACAATGGAAATAAAATTATGTCACTAATTTCTAAATCTCTACCTGAAAAAAACAGGACAATATTATCCTGCTAAAACTTTAAACCTATAAAGGTTTATATATAACACAACACATTTAGCTTAAATTAGGAAAGATCTATTAAAACAACGTTCCAGTTCAAACAAAAATGAACATACAGATTTTTGCATTTATTTATTGATTGAACATCACAACTGTAAATAATTGGTGCCCCAGAATGAACCCTCAGTACGACCCCAAACTGCAGGCAGGAGAAATGTCCTGAGGACTTCGCCAGAATAGGAAGTACTTCAGAAACATTCTGGGGATGGAGTCCACCAATTCTTTATAATATATTTTTTTTAGTTAGAGCCCAACTGTCTGTAGTTAGAATGGTCCTATTATAAAAATGATTCAGCAAGAACTGTTTGCTGTGGGGAGAAAGACACTGCTTTTTTAATACACCACTTTAAGTCCAACATTAGAACTGCAGAGGGTAGGAAGATACCTGACAAGTATAAGGACTTGTTTATTTTTCTTCTCTCTTCTGAATCCTTGCACTTAAGATAAATTTATACTGACAGTTATTTTCCTATTCTTAATTATACAAGCAAATAGCACAGAAGTTTTCTTATAACTCTAGTTTCTAGTATACCTCTTTTAGAGCTTTACCATTTGCCTTTATTATCAACTTCATGATATGATTCCTGGTGGTTTCACTCTTGGCCTATGTTTTAATTTTCTAGTTGTAAACTTGAATCAAATTCAAATTCTATAGCGAGGTCAGTTTGTCTTATGATTGACTCAAATTGATCAACAACTTCGTGAGTGTTAGAACACTGAACACTTTCAGTAAGAACACTGCATACTGAAAGATATCCTGTAAGATGACACTCCAGATGTGGAAAAGGCACCTAAAGAACCTGAAGGCTGGTCTTTATGACTCATGTTATATAGGATGTTTTATAAGGATATCTAATTTCTATGTTGCACAGAAACACTTGCGCATCCCACAGCATTTTTATATCCATTTATTCTAGCTATTTACTGAAGAACAATGGGAAAATTAAGATCTTATAGCAAGTCTTTCTAATGGTCTCTCCTCCAAAGACAGGTGCAGGTTTTAACATTATCTAATGAGCTGCACAAGCAGCCCACCCACTTCATTCCACAGCAAGAGAAAGCTATTAACAGCTCTCTGTCTCAACGGCACTGAAATCAGAACAGATGATTCAGACTGGGGCCATCAGCTACACAGGGTATTTCTATTAATTAATTCATTAGATACTTATCTCACTGTCTCTTCAAAGAGTAGGCATTCATAAAAAGAAAACTGAGCAGATGAAAGGTAAAGATTTAATACAGAAAAGGCTTGCTTTTGACCAGTAAGCTGGATTTTTTAAAGTCTGTATTATTGTTAAGATACCAGATCCTATCAAAAAAATTTTCAATCACATAGTGAGGTGGATGAAGTTATAACAGGAACAGGAGAAAAGCATTTAAAGAGTGAAGTTTCTCTTGACACAGCACATACTTAACTGATTAACATCAATGGAGAGGCTAGAGCTCCTTACACTTTGCCAGTACATTTGCTCCTCAATAAACAACATGAGTTTTATCTGCATTTCTGACCACGAGGCAAATAAAATGCATGTTCATGATTGAAGTATAGAGCTATGTATTATTTTCATGAACACTAAAGCAATATTTTTTTAGCCTTAAATCTGAATCGCTATTGCAGCACGTCAAAGTCATTGGAATCTCTGAAAGATGCTAATCTGTTTATTTAAAAGAGCTTACCCCTTAAAATCATTGCCAAATCATCTGCAGATTTTCTCTGTACAATTCCGTGACCTTTTATTATCAGTTATAACATGGGAACCTTACCCTTGAAGACTCATAGGAAGGACTTGGCTGACCACTTGTTCCCCAGGACGCAGCACCTGTTCGCTCATCCATACCTATCAATAAAAAGAGAAGAGACCTATAAGAAAAAACAGCAAAAGCATAATGTTCCCTGTTGCAACCTGAATGCAAATACAGTTTCTTCCATATCCTTAATGAGGATAAAAGCAAAAACTTAAGACGAATTTCCTTGATAACGAAGCTGGCTACAAAGCAACCTACTCATTCTGACAACTGCAGCTGCTGAAAATGGGTGTAGAAAAATTCAAGATTTGCCAGTCTGCAGAGTCAGCCTGACAAAACTCATATGAAGTTAGCTTGAGTAACAAAACAAGCACAACCACGCTAGCCTGGCTTTCTGCACAGCATGATTTATCCTGCAATTTAGGCACTGAACATTGCAGCACATACTGTGATAGTGTACTTGTTAACTACTCTTTGCTCTCACGTCTTGCTTGAGCATTGTAAAATCTGTGAAATTATTTTCCCTACTTGGTTTTCACATGCAAGCTATTTTAGCATAAGGGAGAAAAAGGCAACAGACTGTTTTATATTTCAATGGTTTACAAAAAAAAAAAAAAAAAAACCCTCACACAACCAAACCACCACAAAGATTCATGATGTCTGCTCTCCTAAAACAGGAATCTTCTAAAATTCTGTAACGGTTCTTTTAGAATCAGTTCCCTTTATGCAAATCAGGGTTACAGCTCAGAAGAGAAAGGGGAAGAAAAGTAGGGATAGCTTTAAAGACCATATCAGAGCATATCTCCCGTGTGATATCTGGCCAACAGTACATTGCCTGCACTTGCTTCAATTATTTTCTATTCAAAGTTAATTGGTTAAATCACCTTATAACCAATGCTACACAACTATCTGCCATGGTACATTACTGATATGGGATAATATCACTATTGCATTGACTGATACATACAGCAAGACTTCTTATTTTTCTTATTAGGGTGGAGGACAACTCCACCCTAGATGCACTTTGGCACTTTTATGCAAACACAATGAATTACTTTGTTTCTTCTCATCCAGACTTTTCTCACATACTGACACATAGCATGCATACTTTACATGACATGTGGTATAAATTGTAAAGCTTTACAGTGTCACAATCTAGAAATAGGAATTACGTGTCGCAATTAATAAATAAGACTTAAGTGCACGTTACTTCACACAAGCATCCTTAAATCCAAGCTTTATATTGCAAATAAACACTTTTCATGCATATACCTCAGACTGGCCACATTACAAAATAAAACGCAAGAAAATACAAGCTGTTATGTAAATTGCTATCTATGGAGTAACAGTAATCATTATTTCCTTATGGAACATGTTTTATGGAGCTATAAACTACTGTTGCAACAAAGACAGCCTGCAGAAGGCATATTAAAGTACACCCAGACAAAAACTATAGACTCCTTTTGTGTATGTGGGAATGATCCTCAAGGCTGGAGGAAAATCTTTGAAAATGCAAAAAATCCACCACTATAGCAAGCCACCAGTTTACAGAAATTCGCTGCATTTTGCAGCTGACAGCGTTGTTGTTGTTTTATTGTAATTGATCCAGGAGCTGAGTAAAAAGTCGTGGCTGGCACTGACAAAGGCAAAAGTAATCTTTTGGCACAACCCATTCCTTTCTGCCAGAAACAACAGCGCTCGTAATCCACTGATTATCATAACAAGTCTTCCACTGCTTTCATTTCAAAAGAGATAGTAGGAGGGAAAAAAGAAAAATATCTTACTGTAAAGCAAAGCGTTTGTGAAAATTTAAAGGCTGTACATAATGATAACCTATATAAGAAACAGGTCAGTAAACAATGGTTACGCGTGGAATGTTCAGACGTGTGACCCCGTATCAGTAAAACATGTTCCTCACTTAAAAATTGAAGTCAGTGGGACATAAGGATGCATGCTTAAGTTCTGCTAAATCAGCACATGTACAGCTAAAAGTCCGTAACTTTTATTTCACCGTTTGAACATGCAAATTGTTTAAAGGAACAGATCTAAAGCAAAATACGACATTTTGAGAGCAGGATGAAAACTAATTTCTAAACAGTTTGCAGTCCATTTAAATTAGAAAAAAGCCTGCATAGTTAACTCGAGGCATGTCACGCACGACACACAGAACACTTAACACTCTGACATGTGATGGTTTGGTTTCACTTGTAACGATACACCCCTGCTGCCACTTGGCCCCCTGACCAACACAGCACATAACAAATGAATTAAGAACTGGTTAGTGTAGAATTCTCAACCAGGAAGTCAGATACAAAATCACGATGGCAGTGTTGAAGGAACCTGTTCTAGTTTTCACACTACTATTTTTTTTTCCCCAATCAATAACAGACACACAAAAAAGGCTGCAAGATACAGAAACTCTAGCAGGCTGGGCACAGACCAGCAATGCATACTTTAATATAGACAAAGTCACTGTCCACATGAATGAACCAGGAGAGTAAGATAACACTTCCAGAGGTAAAGGGATTTAAAACAGGGAGTAGTAATCCTAAGAACACAAAAGTCATCTTGTTTATATACAAGGGCTGCCCTGAAAGTAATGCTTCCTATTTTGTTAAGTTGGCCCACGATATTGAAGGTGGATATTGGTGGTACAGAAGTAGAGGCTGAACCTTCCCATCAATATCCCTTTACATTTTGGTGCCGTGTGGCACATGGCAGCAGAGGGGCAGTCTGACAAAATGGCATCTGACATGGATGTGAGGATGAACCAAAGACGCGGAACTGAATGCCTCCATATGGAAAAAATGGCCCCCACTGACTTTCATTGATGCTTGCTGAATATTTACAGAGACCAAACAGTGGGTGTGAGCACAGTAAGGTAGTAGATGGTGCATTTCAGGCGACATCAACAAAAAAGACAAGCCATGTTCCAAACATACATGCAGACTGTTTCAAGCACAACATGCAGGCTCTTGTTCATCACTGGCAGAAATGCATAGATAATGATAGTGACTGTACTGAGAAAGCATTTTGTAGTCAAGAACTTTCTCTGTCAAACAGTGTTGTTGTGCTCTTTGTATCTGTTGCAGTTTCCATGGAAACAAGCAAGAGGCATTACATTCAGAGCAACCTACGTACATTCAACAAGCCTTAAAGCAAGTGTCTTTTAGAAGGGCTCAAGCATTTTCCTAACAGACACAAGACAGAGTGGAACTGGAGGGCTCAGCAACTTCCTTGGCACAAGGAAATGCAATGTCTGGTACTCAGGATCTACTAATTCAGAGATGTTCCAGGGCACAGAAAAGCTTCAAGTGTTAGCAGGGCACTGAACAACCCACCACAGGAACAGGCTCCAGTAACTCAACCTCTTTGCATAATCCGAAAAAAGGGGAAAACAACACACGTAAAGGTCTAATATATAGATACACACAGTCAGATAGGCAGAAGAAGGTTCTATCCTTATCACCTTTTTTTTTTTGCCCCCTAAGTAAGCAGCGAGGAGAGCAAGGCTCTGAAGCAACTAATCAGTCCATTTCCTGATTGAAGTTTGTTACCTCTGAAGCAGATACACCACAGCTCAACCAAAAAACAACTCGGCCATTTCTGCAGTTGCTTCAGATGAATCAGCCAGCAGCCCACGGCCAGGATCTGGCTTACAGCAATTCCCTGTCCCTGAGGAGGACAGGAACATCCCCTGCCCGTGGCCACACACCGGGGCAGCTCTGGCAGCACCAGAACCTGGCAGTGCGGCCTGCTGTGGGATCCAGGCTGGGCCACAGGCAAGGCCAAACATTCTCACTGGCCTCAGCTAAGTAGTCACAAGGGTGCTTTCTGGCTTTATAAACTGAATTCTCAAAGTACTTTAAGGTTTTGCTTTATGTCACTTGGTACTATGAGCATTTCAAGCTCTTCTAGAAAAGCTGATAAAATGGGTGCATTGCCACATCAACATATGTATTCATACCAAAGATGTAGCTCCAAATGCTGATCTAATACAAAAAATTGGATTTTGCAATTAAACTTAAATGAAAGTTGCACTTTTTGCTGGTATAAGACAAAGATCATATTTAAAACTTATTTCAAGAGACTGAAGCTCTAATGTTTGTGTAAGCAAGTTGATATACTTTATAGGGTTACCATCTGCTATGATGCTGATCAAATAAATGTTTTGACCAAAAAAATCACATTCTATGTTGTTATACTAGGTACTCAAGGTATGAGTTTCTGTCTTTTATAGCTTCTTTATCCAATTTTGCTTCAGAATAATGATATTCGTTCAGATCGGACTCAGCAACTGAAATCAATTGCAAAAATACCTAGAGCACAAACCGTAACAGCATTGATCGTATTTTGCATCTTAGACACCCAAGCAAATCAATCTACCATTAGACCCCATATTGCATACGTCTGTTGTGAAGTATGATACAGACCACAACCTAAAATATAATTTTAGACTCTCTGATAAGGCAACACAAGGAGAAACATGCTTTGAGAAAGAAAACTAATCTAAATTAAGTACTTGAAATTTCAGCATGTTGAGAGTACTTCTCTGCTTCCTGACAATTCCAAAACCTGGAAAGCTTTTCTCGTTTTATGGTAGCCTTGACATTATTAATAGACTAAAAATGATTTTATTCTGTTAATAGATTATTTAGACTTTCAAAGTCAGATTAGTAAGCAAAGAAAATGTATTTCCACATATTACCATAAAAATTACTTAAAACCAAAAGCTACTTTGACAATACATGTCATGTGGTGCTATTAAAATACACTAAGCTACAGTCATTAATCAAATTGAGAGGAGAAATGAAACCCAGGCAGGCTATGAACAGCATAGCCACTTAAGTGCCATTTCGATAAATTCCGATGCAGCACTAATTAGTTAGAAGACAAAACACTTTCATTTCAAACACTATAAATAGAGAGGTTTTTCGCTACCTCTGGCCTTGAAAACAAAATGCATGTGGAAGCATTTCAAGCATGAAAAATATTCATGAGAAACTTAAAATCTCAATCCATGATTTTTACATAAGATACTGATTTTGCTATTCCACACAGATATGAAGTTTGGATCAGAAATGGAAGTGATCTGGCAGGAACTGAGAACCAAAAAGAATACCCCAACTGGACCTAAGAACATATTCTCAGATTTTTATTTCTTGGCAAATAAAAACAACAAGACAAAGTCCCACCACAGTACAGTAGTTGAAGTCAGTGACTCTCTTCACAAAGAGCTTCAATCACTTCCAGTCTGCTGGGTCAGTGGGAGAGGTGCTCAAACACCAAGCCACACTCAGTGAGTAACAGAGCTAGATTTTGATCAACTTGTTTTGATCAAAGCGTGGCGTGCCTGATCAGGTCCTGCCATTCTCCATTCTCCCCATCTCTCTGAATCAAAAAGGAAAGTCCCCACTGGTAACAGAACTGCCAGTATTTCTACTTAGTAAAGCCCTCACAGGAAGAGCAGAGTATCCCCTTTTGTACCTTCTGCTCCAGAGAAGACTAACAGAAGTGGTAGTAAAAACTACTCCGAATCAAAATCTGGTACTAACTCTAGACTCTACAGTTCCCTCTGGAAATTTCCTGGGTTAATTTTATTAAACTGCACGACCTCAGGGCATTGAGCCACAGAGCCCGAGACTGAACACCCATGCCTTAGTGGTCTAGAAGCAGGATTCTCCTATGCTTACCTGTCTCAGTATCCTCTCCTACCTGCCCAGCATTAACCACCAGCCTTGTGTGGCAGAACTCCAAAAGCACAACGAAGCACACAAAGACCAACACCACCATGAACAGACATCGCTTACTTCATTTATTACTTACAATACTTTCATTTATGCGTATTACAAATATTTGTAAGATCAGTTTGTAATACTGCTGTTAATCTTCAGTGTTTGTAAGAAAATTCACTGCATTTTTAAAACACTGTTTGTTCTGAGGAATCTTATGGTTACCTTACTCAGCAAAGAAAAAAACCCTGCTATACAAGTTACTGTGACAATAATTTTAAGAGTAAGTGCTAAAAAAAGCTACATCAAGTTATTTTCCATCCCCAGAATAAGCATTCAAAATTAAAACTTCAGGGGAACCAAACTTAACCAGATGAGAGTAAAGTACAGCAAGTCCAGCAATTACCAAAACTTGGACCAAAAGTAGTACTGACAGATGTTAAAAATTAGTCATAGCTTAAGAAGTATCAGCAATTTGAATTCTCTTTATGGAAAGCTGTTTAAAAACTGTACCTTCATAGAGAGAATGATTTGCAAGAACAGCACATTCTCAGGTCTGAAGACAAAGTCAAGGTGTACACTTGAACTTTTGCTAACACAACAAAATACTTGCATTGTATAAAGTCAGAAAAAAATAGGAAAAAAAATCATGCTGGTTCAGGAAAACTGGTTGAAAGCTTTCATTTATTTTAGCAGTGTTTATTAACTTCATAAGTCAGTACCAGCAACACAGCTCCTGCGTCAGTTATCAGGAATGTTTTACATTTTTTCACCCACTCAGTACCTAACATGATTTGGTTGGAAAGGGTGAGGGAGGCCGTTATTACTTTCAACTTAATTTCACAAAAAAATCTAATAATTCCCTATAATAAGGCTATGCATCCTCTACAAAGAAGGTCAGGCTCTTCTTGTAACAGCAGCACTCAGAAGTTCTCTACTTTTCTTCCTTCATATTCCATGCTTCCTAAAATCAAAAATCACATCACTAAACAAACCAAATGCCCTGACCTGACCTGGACACTTCGAATGCAATACAACCTGCTCAGGATAGCATTGGAATTATCGGTTCCTATGCAGACTGTCCTATAACAGAAAATCACACACTGCTACGCTTATCTTGCCTAGCAAAAAAAAAAAAAAAAAAAGGCATCTGGTTCAGGTCAAAGAGCATATTTACAATAAGGTACGTAATACGCAATAAGTAAAACATGCATTTGTGTTTATTCAAACACCACAAACATAAGACAATAGGAAAAGCTACAAACAATAGCATTTAAAGCAGTGAGCAATAAATGGAACTCCCTTACGAAGCCAGAGAGGTACTCAGGGAACTGCAGTAAAGCCATTCTTTGTCCCTGAAGATGAATATCACCATTCACTCTACAGTAAGTCTTTATATCATTCTTCCATTCAATTTCAGTTTAAAAACCTGAAAACAATTAAAACTCTAATCTTGACAGACTGTATCACATAATATAATATTTACAAGTTTGTAAACACAGAGCATGCTTTGGAAATTCCCTGGCTACAAACGTGCATAGAGCAAACCAACACTGAGATCAAATCTTCAGTGGGGACAGAATGCAGAGCCGACATTCACATGCAAACACCCACAGTTACACCGCTATTACATGGCATCAGGCTGCTTATTCTCCTCCAGTACCAAACCACAAAGTATCAGACAGAGCAGCTCTAATGGGCAAGTTTCAGCCCTAAAATATTATCTATCATAATAATCCATTCTACTGGCAATTTTTCCTGTGGTTACTTCAGTTATGACTCAACAGCTTTATATAACCACACACCCTTTAAAATACATGTATTTATATATAAACCAAATCAAGACCAGTGTCACAAGACAGCACACACCAGGCCAAAAATATTCAAATAGTCTCACAGTTGACAGCTACTGTTACCAGTTGTGCTGCATTTCCCAAAACTGCCCATTGGCACAGCAGAACATAAAACAATCTGAGTTACCCGGCGTGTAACTGAGATGTTAACTCCAAAGAGCAAAGAACACACTTCAAGTGCAACAGCTTTGTCTAGCCTGTCTAAAAAGGTTAAGTACTTGCAGTCACTCACTGAAGCACACAGCATCCAGAAAACCTGGATCCTCTTGAAAACTTCCCAATTAATGGACACGGTCACAAACACAACAAGTAAAGCAGCCCTTCTTGCAGCAGTACATGCTCTGAGATCAATCTCAGGTCACTATTATTTCATAGCATAGATGGCTGCCACATATCTTGACAGAAATGCAATTAAAATATAATTTAAATTATCCAACTGCAACAAATTAGAAGTGCTTTGCTGATAATGAGAATGCCATTAATGAAATAACAATCCAATCTTTGGACAAAAAAGAGACCTTCTAATAGAACAAACAATTTAAGAGTCAAAAAAAAAAAAAATCAAGCTGAAAAAATACTGACATTTGTAAGAAACATCATGCATTTTGAATTCATGTAGGGGAACCTACGGAAAAATAAAGCATCAGATGAAAAAAATTGCATGCTACTGAGTCAAGATTTTGAGCTTTAAGTATAGCATATAGGATCAGAAAGGAGACGCCAAGTTTTCAAGAGGGATCCATTCCTGCATTTACAGACCTGCATCTCAGCTAAGGAAGTCAGCACTGCCCTACAGCATCAAAAATTTTTTCCAGTATGGATTTTGTCCTAGCACCTCCTCCTCTATAAGCTACCTGGAATGCAGTAAAACTCTTGCCAGATGTTCTCCTTCTGCAGAAGCCAAAGCCAGCAACTCAGTAATTCCATTACTTCCAGAAATCAGTCTGAATCCAGTGCGAACAAACTATGAATATCTGGCAACAGCCTGCGCTGCCAGCAGGGGCCTCAGACACCAACCAACCATAACAGCAACAACAACAACAACACTTTTTCTTTCCTCCACATGAAAACTTACTCTTCTTCCAACTACTTTTCAGACAGAAGTTTTTACTGCTATTCTGGAACATCATATAGCAAGTAAATGGGACTTTACCTGACAAAGGAGAGAAATCTGACTTCAAATTTCAGAGATATCATTGCATCTGCACAAGCAGACGCTGAACTCCACTCCTTGCTGAATAAACTGGACTCCTTCTTCATAAGCAACAGTCATTAACTTGCCTACTGACCTCTGCTGCATTTCAGTATCATTTCTGTCTTAACATTTAAAAGCTACAATTTATAAATCTGGACAGATTACCTACAAAAATTATGCCTTCAGAGGCACAGAACACAGAACTAAGATTTCTAGAGCAGTCAGAACTCCTTGTTAAGCATTGTGGTATTTAAATGACAAAAAATAATTACATCAATTACACACTAACTACATAAATTAGCTATTTTCCTATTCCAGGAAATAACTCCAAAATCTCACAGGATCTGAATATGGTGATATGATTCCAGAAATAACTACATTTACTAGCAAAGAAGTTGAGATTTCTCCAACTTTATTCCTTATTCAGAAGAAAAATCTTTTTTCCCCTCCTCTCTGAAGACTTTACTGCTGCTCTCCCATTTCTCCTCGTAGCTTTTCATTCAATACTTCATAGATTGGCTGGACTGTACAGCATTTCTCCATTGTTCAAATCCTAAATATCACACTTCTTATGGAAATGTGAGTTCTCAATGCTTTTCTTGTAAAAAGTGTTACGTGAGCTAAAACACTGCTAATGAAATGCACTGCAGAAGTCAAACGCACACGTCTCAGAACTTCCATGGAAAAGTCAGACCTGGAATTTACACTCAGGTAACTCACCTCTAAATTGCCTTTCTTTCTAACTTTCTAACAACATCAACACTGGAACTTTTTTTTTTTTTTTTCTTTTAAATGAGGACAAATTGCACTTTGAACAAACAAAAGTTTTGCTGCAGCTTCTTCAGGTATGCTGTTACAGCAGTTCTGGAGGTTATAGCTGGAAAATGCTGAAAGCCAATAAAATGCCATTGACAGTCTTTCTACAGGGAAATGCATCCTTATCTGGTAATTATCCTTCCTACTATAACAGCACAACATTAAACACTTCAAAATATTAACTTGAATATTTTCTAGTCAAAACACAGGTAGCAATCAATAACTAATTATTTTCTTAAATTCCTCTTGCCAGAATGTTTTAAAAGCCTTTCATTCTATACGGCCATAAATATTCTCATGACTTGATTTCTATAAAGCTTACACCTCAAAATTAATACCAGATTTCTAGGGATATTTAATGAGAACACAGAAACTAATGGCCTTACATTAAAATCAAGACAAATACTGCACAGTTTAATTTTACAGGTAAGAATGAGAATGGAGAGGATATTAAAAAACTGCAATTCCACAGCACTGCAGAAAGCAAGTAACCAACGACCTTCTAAGCACAGATCCCAACCAGACCTCTCAGCCAATGTGCAATTAATATTAATTAACATGCAACCTCCTCATGCAAAGTAAGCCTCCAAACAGTAACGTTTACCAACATCTCACAAGGGATTTTGATAGCACGACCATTGCCACAGTAGAGCTTATGAGTCAGGTCATGTGTATGCAAACAGCAGCCGGCCCACCAACAACTGAGGGCCCTGCAGTAAACCAGTTCAAGAAGCAGCTAGTAGAAAACAAAATCATAAAGAAAAGCCTTGCTGGTTTCTGGCCAGATGAGCTCACAGATGCATCTCACCACAGTGCCGGAGGAACACCAGTGTTTGGCAGAAAGGAAGGGAAGAGAGCGCAGAAACGAGGCAAGGCCAAAGTCAGGGTTGCACAAAGGTCCAGGGAAACAAGCCCAGCACTTCCAGCATTTGCTAGCGATGAGTACAGCTACCTTGAGTTATTTAAAATCAGTGGTTTCTTGAGGTGGAACATGTGGGAAGACATCACTGTGGAGTGATGCACACATTTCTGTAGTCTGCTTCAGAATATTAGCTTTATATTGAACCACTCATACTATGCCAGAATGTCAGAAATTAACTAAACGCATGCTTAAATTTTATCAATTCTCTGTACCACCCAGAAAAACCTTAACAATATCAGAACTGCTTGTGTTAGGGTAGAAACATTATCATTAAGTTCAGCACAGCTATGTTCACCTGGCAGAATTTTAGCCAAAATTTAAAGGAATTTTGGAGTAAAGGGCAACCAAAACTAAGAATTTTCCTTTCCTCACTTCTTCCACAATTAAAGACAAAAAGGCACCTCACTTAAAAATTTAAGTACATTTTTAATTTTAGTCAAAACACATCTTAGGCTCCATGTGCCAAATAAGTGGCATTTATAAATTACTGTAGCCCATTTTCTCTGTTGTGTTTTATGATCTAAGTATTGCCAAAACAAACCAATTTAAACAAATCACCTCTCCAGGTGGTGACTTCAAGTTTAAGTTTTCTTGGCCTTAAATTCCGTACTCAGTTCTCTTTATTTTATTGCTTTCACATTAGGCAACAGCTTTCAGACTTCACTTTTTCATTCTCCAGCACTCTACTGGATGAGATCTGTGCAAGTGTACAGCTTTTACTAAGTCACTGATGTCGCCATTTACAAGGATTATCAGATAATTTTAACACAGCACAAACTGATCACATTCTGTTAAATGCTCAGAATAGAAAAAAAAGAAAAAATATTTGTGCCCCCTTGAAAAAGACAGCCACAGCTTTGTGTATGGGAAATACATTACTACATGCTAATCACAAAGGCATTACTACCTTCCAATGTACTACCACTTAAAATTGTCCTGCAGTTCAGAGGGCAATAAAGCATCAAAAGTACAGCGTGGAGAGACACATGAATGATTACTGAGAGAAATCCAGAAAACAGTGAGTTGCTCTCCCAGATACAAGACAGCATTCTGAAGATTCACTCACATAACAGATGACCCAAACAGCTACCATATATAGCTTCAAACATAAAGCTTCCACATGAACTGAATCATGCAGAGCATAATTTAAAAAAAAAAAAAAAAAAAAAAAAAAAAAAAAAAGCAGGCACGCATTCTTTTAGGAAAATGAAGGGATACTCGTACAATGAAGTGAACTCATAACTGAACACTCTTCATAGAATGGCCTGGGTTGAAAGGGACCATAATGACCATCTGGTTTCAACTCCCTGCTATGTGCAGGGTCACCAACCACCAGACCAGGCTGCCCAGAGCCACATCCAGCCTGGACTTGAATGCCTCCAGGGATGGAGCATCCACAGCCTCCTTGGGCAACCTGTTCCAGTGCTTCATCACCCTCTGTGTGAAAAACTTCCTCCTAATATCCAACCTAAACTTCCCCTGTCTCAGTTTAAAACCATTTCCCCTTGTCCTGTCACTATCCACCCTTGTAAACAGCCGTTCCCCCTCTTCACCTTAATGCACACAGACGTGAAGTTGCTCACACAACTGAGGGTCTACAGTGGATGATGACTGTGTCCTTTCATGCCTTTCCACAGACCCACACAGGATTTCCCTCATACAGCCACACGAACATGTCACAGGGACTTTAGAGTTTTCACAAGTGATATGAAAGCCCGATGAATTAAACATGTGCACTTTAAGACATCTTACAGTCTACACATTAAATAAATGGAAAAATTCAAGCACAAAAACTTTAGCAGCAATTTTACTCTACTTGATTACACACCTCTTAGGATCTAAAGCTCAAAGGGAAGGAAACATGTCTATACTCACTTGTGCATACACACATGCACAACTCATTCATTACAACATCAGCTTCAGTATTAGAAACTGCATTAGAATACAGGCTATATTCAGGATTTTATTCCTGGCATGGTTCCACTTAGAAAAGCAACAAGCACATTTGAAGCCACTTACGTTTACATTTTCAATTTTGGTGTTGAACTTTTAAATATTGCCACTTGATATCAACCAATCACCAAGAAATCATAACAGTGAGTATGCATCAGTCCCTAAGATCACCTTAGCCCAGCCATCATTTTCCTGAAGGACTAAAAATATAATATTGTCTTATAAATGAATTCACAATGAGAAAAAAAAAACGTGGAAAATACAAAATAATAAATGCAATGAGATATTGTATTTAAAAGACTACGTAATAACATATAGAAGACAGCAGAGAGAAACAACCTATCCTTACTGTCTATTAAAGAGAGTTCAAAGTGAGCTGAAACCTCACAAATGGCAGACCTCTTCAGATCTGTTTGCAGATCCAGAACTAGTCAGGGTTTTCAGACTTCTTCAAATTTGAAGAGTCTAGTATACCTGATCCCTGCAGAATTTCAGTCAAACAAGACTTCTAAACTGCTGAATGCTGGCTCTACAGTGAAAGAGTTCAGAAAAGACCACAAGAATACAGTTGAAGCTAAGCCACTTCATCTTATCTTCCACTAGCAACAAAATACATTTGAAGCCCAAATTCCTTACTCAGTGATTGAACCCAGAATAATGCCACCTACAATGCTAGTCACAGACGAGTAACAGAACACTCAGATGAGATGTCGTACCTCACATGATTTCAAGTAGTAGCTGACCCACATCCCTCATTCTAACACAATATTTACAAGAATTTTGCTAAATCCTATTTAATTTTCTGCTGAATAGAAGACAGAGAAACAAGAAGAGAAGGAAACATCTGTATCCCAAACAGGACTATCAAACTCAACATTTGGTCTAAGAAAACTCTTATTATTACAATTAGCACAGCGTTGTCTGCTTAAAATCAGCCATTTTTAAAATAGCTCCAAAATTAGTCTGCAAATGCAGCAATCTTAACACAGTTAAGCTTCCAGACTGCAGCCAGGACTGGTTAGCTCCACTGCTTACAGCAGCCTGGGAGCTGCAAACCACCTAAATCACATCAAGCAACTCATAGCACAGGTAAGCGCAGGTATGAAAAAGAAGATGAACAATCTGCAGAACACAGAAGTTAACCAAAAAGCTGCAATACGTAGTACTGCATACATAGCAACAAAAAGTCTGGAGAACAAATACAGAAATGAACTTCATAAACATTCTTAAATTACAGAATGCATTTGATTTAATTATTCTACTTGAAAGCAATGATCACAAATACAGTTATAGCCCCAAGAACTGCTTGGGGTGGCAGGGAACATACATGGAGAGATTCAGGGAAAGAGAGAGCCAACAGCTCCAGCGAGCTTTTCACTCACTTTTTCTTCGTCTCTTGGTGGTACCAGCCTAATTTGAAAGGATGGTCTGCAGCACACACTGCATTTGAGAAGTAAATGAAATGAAAGTAATCCAAGGTCACCAGCAGACTAAAGAGGAAGAACAAACCACCTGCAGAGGTCAGTATTCTAAAAGTGTATCAGCAAAAATGAAACAGAATATGTCAAAATTGCTATTTAGGACAAGCCACAACCTCATTATCTGTTGGAGAGACGATTAGACAAAGCATCCACACATTCACGGATTCTTCCCCATCCTTCTGACAAATAGCACAGAAATGATTTTGCTCTGATTATTATGACATGAAGGCACACGAAAATCTCTAAAACAAACATCAACAAACAAAAACCAACAATATTCATCAAAGGAGTAATATTTGAGTAAAACTAGCATAGAAATCATCTGCTACATGAAATCTTTGTTCCTTTTGCTTACATGCGTTTCTGCTGTGCTGACCCAGACATTTCAGATGTCGTGGCTTCTTGACTCAAGAAGCAGACACTCAATTTTAAGTTATGAAACTGAAACTCCACTTTAGAATTCGAAAGTGTTTTCAAAAATCAGTTAGGCATTAACACCATGCACTTCAGAAGGTGAAGATTTAATCTTGTCCACTAGATCACAACCAGATCACAAAGCTCAGACTTTGCTTCTTAGAGGAAACTACTGAACTGCTTGAAAAACCCAAGATACAAGCATCATCTAATAGCAAGTAAGAACTATAATCTTCCACTAAATAACACCCACAACAGTGATCAGAACTAGTCTCTGGGGCTCCTTTACAATGATGAGTACCTCTCTACCCTACCAAGTGATACCCCAGCCTGGAAGATATGAGCAGCTCCTGATCTGTTAAAGCTCTGCCTGAAAAAGACGTGAGGCATTTTCCTTTTGACTGAAGGGCAGACAATAAATCACCACACAGAACTCAAGAGAGTTAACAATTATGTGGACTTGGTACTGTCAATGGACATGTACACTGATATATGCTACTATCATTGCTTTTTAGATATTCACTGTAGCATTTTTGTTGGGAAACACAAATGAAAACATATGTAAGACAATAAAGATGGTCTTGACGATACTCGTGGATATAAGTTCACAAACTAAAGCTATCTGCACACTATCGGTATCCCTGCCTCCTCCTTCCCCTCCAGCATCCCAGCCAGCACTCAGTGGTACGGTTCCAGCGGCACATTTGCCTGCCCACAGCCCCAGCAGCCCCAGCACACAGAGCTCCTGCCAGCCCCCTGCCCACAGCTGTGCCACCAGGTGGGAAAAGTCAGCCTGCAGGCATTCCTGCCCAAGCAAGACTCCCTTTCTGGACAGCAAACAGAAGAGGTGGTCTATATTACTATCTTGAATAGATGTGGCCTTAAGAGAATTAAAAAAAAAAAAATCAACTATGAAAATAGTTTAAAAAAAAAACAAAACACCTCACACACAACCTCAGCTTCTCTTTAAAATAAGAGCAGAAAAAGGAAAACTCCAGCAGACATTGGATAGAATTAAAGAGCTCAGGTAACAGCACCAAGCAACATCAGACCAAGAATTCCACAGCCATAAAGGAAGACGAAAAGTATTTAAGCATGACATTGACCTTGTAAGATTTAAGATACCAGTACTCAAGCAGAAGTCTATTTTTTCTTTTATAAGAAGCTAATAGATTAATGGTAAATGCTTGAATTTATGGATTATATAGAAACTACATATTATATACAGAAATACATCAGACTAATTCTAATACATCTCAGAAAAGTTGCTGAAAAAGGGAAAAAAGAAAAAAAGAGATCAGCATTCTGTAAGTATCCCTGGGGGAAAGCAGCAGCCGATCATGGCACACATTACCTCTGCCCCTTGTTCATCCATCTGCTGCACCCCAAGGAATGCCACAGGGAAGGCAAACATGTGGAGCACAGCTAATAACAGCAATTCTGTCCATATTAGAAACTAATTATCATCCTTTCCTATCAGGATCAGTGCTTCTAGAATTATAAGCAATTTACCCCTCTAAACGCAGTACAAAATTTAACACTCAGTAACTCAGTAGCTTATTTCAAAAAAGAAACAAAAACGCTGTTTGGACCTGTATGCAGGCCCAAACCTAATGCCTTTCTCTTCAATATAGCCTGCTCTTTGACATCCAAAGCTTTCTTTGGTGAAGGAAGGAAGGGAAACACAGCCCCGTGTGTTTTTAACTCTCAGCTCAAAACAGCACAACAGATTAAGCCTATGTATATCCAGCTAAAACAAAAACACGGGCTTTGTATTGTATTAGCATCTTCTGGAAATGACAGCATGAAATCTCATCGTTGCTTCCTACTAAACATAATGCTTTTCATTAGATACACAGACCATAAAACTACAAACTGAGATGAAAAGCTGTGAATAGCATTTTATATACTGACCTTGCAAATAAAAATCAGTTTCTTCTCGGTCTACTTTCATTCCACCAAACTAAAAACTACTTAAATTATTACTGAGATTCCTTCACACTAGGCTGCTTTATAAAAGTAATAACTTCCTTCAAAATAATTAAGTTAACGTTGCTTTGTTTTAATTAATATCACCCACTCGAGACACTACATTTGCACAGAAGTGGTCCACACACCCTGCAGCACAGTCTAAGGAAGAAATGAGAAACAGGGAACACTAAGGAAGATTATGCTGAGGGCCAAAACCTGGATAAAGAACATCAGGCACAGATCAAAACAGCGCTTTTCTCCCCACCATCTTCATTTCTACTTGTTTTCTACCCAATCTTTGAGTCAAGAACTTCTTCAGCACTCATCATCCCACACTTGGTATCGCAGCCTATCAAGGCCAAACTACTCTCATCCAAATTCATCCACTGCCCCTCCTGGTTAGCCAGCAGGTGCTATTTCTTGAAGCGGACAAGGTCAACATTCCCCTAAGGATTTGAGCAAAATGCCTCCTCAAGCAAGCAGGCTGGGATTCGAACGCCGGGTCCACTTGTTTGAGATTGCACATGCTGGCTCCATGCCTTGAGGTTCCAATGTCAAGAAATGTTAGGGAAAGCTTTACAGAAAAGTCTCAAGTAAGTAAGTGAAAAGTAACCAAATGAAAACCATAGTTAAACTTCTTTATTCCTACCCTTGAAAATACTGGTATTACTCTACAAAACATTTTTACATGAAAGTGAAACACTCCCAGAATATTTAATTCAAACGTAAATATAACTAAGAATAAGGTGCTGTAAATACATTAATTTGTGGACAACACCAAATACAAAAGCAGTATACTTTCAAAGCTTTTATAAAAATACAATATTTAGTTGCATCTTTATTTCTCTTAAAATCAATAAGTCATTTATGATCAGCTAGTCTGCAGTGTGAAGGGAACCAAGCAACAAATCTAATGCAAAACACCACCAACTTGACCTAATAAGATTACAGTACATTACAAGGTACTTATAAGCATTTTCTATAAATGAAATGTAAAGCCTGATGACTACATACAATCCAGAAGACCAATCTAAGCTCATAATGAAGGCATTGTAACAAAGCTTAGCACCTGAAACACCAACAGAATAGAGTATTTTTGACATATCAGAAAACTTTACACCAATTATAAGACGTTTTCAATTCACTAGTTTCAGGGGAGATCAGATCTGCAACTATGATCCATGTAAAAGGTATACATCTAACATGTACAATACAAAGCTTATCAAATAGAGAATATTATCTCTCCCTACATATCTTGCTTTTCAAAATGACAGCATATTACAGAGTATTATCATGCAGTTAGAATGTCATGTCAAATACTCTTAAAAAAATAATCAATAATATCATCTGCTCATTAGACCCAGCACAAACTGGTTTATTTTCCTTGAAAGCAGTGAAAAAAAGAGGTATTATGATCTGTGGGAAAAGCAGGCTGGCAATATAAGGTAAAAAAGAACAGCACCCATTCATGTATTTAGTAATAACAATAAAAAAAGGGGAAAAACTAAAACACACCATCCCTGCACTTCCACTACACAAGCTTCTTTACCAATATACGACAGTAAGTACTTGAGTGGATCAGTATCATGGAAACTGTTCCACGCTTTTTCTCACCATTCAGCATGCTTAGCCCACCCCTATCACAAATGTACTTACACTTTATCATCATTTGCATCCCTCCAAAAACAATCCTACAGAAGATAATGTAGACTAATAATGACTGCTATTCCTCACGACAGATTTGTCAGCAGCAAGGAGAAACAGCATATCAACTGTTCTACTGATATCCTACTTACTCATTACTGTTAGTGAGATTCAATAACTGAATTTACATTAAAATAGCTGTACTTCAGCATACAATAAATGCTGCTTTCCTCAATACCTCACCATGAATCATCTTTAGGCTTAAAGAAATGAAAATTACTTTGAAGATGTAAAACAAAGCCACCATCATCTAATTTCACATCTGGTTGCCCGTCCATTCAAAGCATCGATTATGTTAACTTCAGTTAAGGACTCCAAATCCCAAACAATAAAAACACTGAAAAAAATCCATTTTATTTAAAAGAGGTATCAGAGGTCACTACGCATGCGCTAGGTGCACAGAATGCTAAGGAGGATAAACTAAAATAGGGATAATGTTGCTCAAGCTATTACCCATTCTTACCACCGCCTCCATTTAAAATTGTTATAAATCCCCTCCACATAATCTGAAGTACTTTAAAGGCTTTTGGTTTATTCAGCTTAAAGAAAAAACTCAGCTGTGTAAAAAATGTTTTTTAAACTTGAATTCCAAAGACATGCAGCCCTTCCAGTAGTTCATGCAACTACAGCCAGGTGTCCATTGCCAGGAGCACCTGATAAGAAAAGGAAATTTTCGAGCACGTGTGGTGGGTGAACACTCAGCCCAGGACAGAGGGGTTGGAGCTGAACGATCCTTAAGGTCCCTCCAACCTAAGCCATTCTATCATTCCATAAACTCTTTTTTGATGCAGGATTATTTCGTTCCTTCACACTCAGAACTTGTCCCAAGACATGACACAAAACCAAAGGCAACTTACTATACGTGAAGTACTTTCTCAGTCAGAACTAGCAACATCAAAAGAAAGTTATAACCACAGAACAGACATCCATTCAGCAACCTTCCACTTCACATTATCTGCATTTCCCAAAACACTTCCATCACTGCAGGACACCAAGTTCCCATGGCAATGATGTTTAAAGTTTCCCATTCCCAGCTCTGGTTGTGTTTTACATAAAATACTTTGAGACAAATAATCATTAAATTTTAACTTGAGACAAACCAATACAAGAGCCTTCCTAGGACTGTTTTCACTGTCTCTAATGCTAGGGAGAAATAGAGCAAAGTAGTAAGGTAGCCAAAAAAGAAAGGCCCAACAAACACCAGAAGTGCTACAGCCAGCACAGCAACTCTTGGAGCTGACACAGACAAAGACTCATCAGGTGTTTGACTTTTAACCATACAAACAGCATCACTGACATCTTCACTGGTCTGAATGCACTTCTTTTACTAAACTGATATAAAAACAGGTGAAACAAAGGAAGCACTAACTGGACAGAGAATCAGAGTTCAAGAACTGAAAATCTGCTTAAAGATAATGTCAGATGGATGTGACCAGCGAGAAAAAAGCAAGCTTCTAAAAACAGCAAAAAGGATAAGGAGCTCTGATAAATGGGAGCAAGATTACCTAAAAATGAAAATGCTCCCACCACACCACTCAGAAGTCTAAAAGTACTCAGAAGTCTCACAATCACAGTTGGCTTCAATGCTATTAGGACAAATTATCTAAGTGAAAAGTGACAAAGTTAACAAAAATGAGCAAGTTTCACTGAAGTAGTAAATGCTCACTGAAATTCCACAATTGGAGATAATCAAAACACAAGGACTGAAAATGTTTTGGATAAAGGAAAAAGAGACATTCCTTCTCCTGAGAAAAGAGATTATATGAGAATTAAAGGTTCAGCAACCCATATCACAGCCTCAGGCCATCTGCATGCTAGGACAGAACAGGATCAAGGAGAAAAGGAGGCCAATACTTCAAACATGAATACAAACACGACAGAAGAGGCTTCTTCACTCACAGTCTGTTCATTACTACTACCACAGCCACAGAGCACACCACAGTATTTCAGAAGTGCAAGCATGCCTTGAATTACTGAGCTAAACTGAGAAAAGCAGAAAAAGAAATGCACAGTTGTGACACACCGATCCAGCAGATCCAGCTACCAAATCTGCATTTCACTGCAAAGGTGCCCAGGATCTTCAAAGAAAATTTCTCAGAAGCCTGATACCTCCAGCCATTCTGTATCTTGGTTAAACCAAGTTCAACACGAAGTTCACTGTAACACAAAGTTCACTGTAACCAAGTGATATAGTATTCTCAAGTTCTTCAACTACCAAGTAGAAATGACCATGACCCAAACTTCCTCCGTATCACTTATAATAACGTAATTCCAAATGCCAATAACTTCTATACCCTGTGTATTTCCAAGATCCTTTCCAAAAGGGATGGAATTTTCCCCTTCCTCCCACCCCAAAGATCTGCCTGCACTAAAATCAATCACTAGGCTTCAGAAGAAAAGAAGGCCTAAAAACAGATTCAAAAACTCATTTCAGCTGTGTAAGATCATAAGGCTCAAAAAAACACTAAACATTGCTGACAAATGATTTTTAAAAGGAAAAACAGGTTCCAAACCCCAGAAAGATGTGATATGCAACAAATCTTTGTTTGAGTGATTCTGGAAGTACACACTGATGGAAAAAATGAATGCAAAAAATGCATAAGAACAGCCACTATTCATGATGCTTATGTCCACACTACTGCGCACTCCTATCTCGTCCAATCCACCACCAAAATAAGACGACACTTCTGTATGACACCACTGTAACAAACATTACAGTACTGGGAAAAGCAATGAAAGAGAAAGTTTCTGAATTGTCCCTGGGCATTTTGTCCATCAAGATGCGTTAGAAAGATTAACTGGAAGTGAAAACACAACACAGGATACAGTGTTCAGGACTGGCATTCATTTGGTTCATAGCGTACAAATGCCTGGAGGAATCACATGCTCCTAGGATTAGTTAACTACATTAATGACATGAATGAAAGCAAGGCTAGGACCAAAAAAAAATCAAAGATTATTAAGCATCAGCTGAACATTCAGACAAATTCTAACTTACTTTATGCAAAGAAGTTAACTACCCCACATTTATTGCTTTATGCAACAGCAATTCTATTAAGAAAGTTTTAATATACCGTTAATACCTACTATTATACCTACTATTGGAAGCCTCACTGCATATAAGCCAGTAAGTTTAACCATCATTCCTTACAAATTTGTCTTTAATTTTTCCTCTAAAACAAGAATTAAATTCATATTAAGATTCATTCATTCAGAAATGAAGGAGTACTTCACATTAATACCAGCCTACCATTGAAGGCCAGAACCAGGATTTCCACAGCTACCAAAATCAGGTACTGGGCAGTAGCAAGTATGTGGGAATGGACATAGCCATCCTCATGGAGAACACAGAGGAGTTCTTAATCTCCATCCTCAATTGACAACACCACTTCATTTGTCAGTTGTTCATGCTTTCAAACTTTGTTGTAAGGTTTTTGATAACATAATCCTGTCCAAACAAACATGAAAGTTGCCTTCATGCACAGTTTCATTACCACAGTAATATTCTGTGGTATTCTGAAATACATTCATGACTAAGTTGGAAAAGACATCTATCTACAACAACAAACCAGCACAGGACCCAACATACACACTGCCTATCAGCAAAAGATATAGTGGTTAAGAATCCCTTGAAGCTTCTTGCATGTCAAGCAGGTGGAATGGTTAATAACACCAGCATGTTTCATCTGGACCAATATTTCAAGCTCTCCCATAAGATACTTCTACCTTTTAATTTCCCCCAGTTTTATGAGCCTGTTCCAATAGCAGCTCAGTGCAAACCTCATCCTCACTGTAACCACTGTCACACTCAAATAAGCACTTCAAATCACTTGAGCTACAAAAGCAAGAGAAAGTAGACATTAAATTTTTTTTTAAGTCCTACCTCAAAACAATCCCATTCAGATGTTGCCAAAACATATCCCATAAACTAAGGTAAACAGCTAATTCCCAGCTAATCCTAAAGCAGTGTTTCATCTATTAAATTCCTTCCCACTCTCTCCCTCAGCAGTGCCTTCCCAAAACACAGCTCCTAAGGGTTGCTCTGGAAATTCTTTTTGAAGTGAAAGAGAACAAAAGTTACAATTTTTGAAATGTTGTTTTTAATCTAATCTGCTGCATTTCATTGAATGGAGTGTACAGAACCTAAACCAGCCCTCCCAAAAAGCCAGAGCTAAATGCAAAGCAATACTCATAGCATGCTGCAGGCTGGCAAAACACACGAGTAAGTTCACGTTAAAGTGGGCTGTTGGAGGGTCAAGGCATTTTTCTGTTGTTAAAGGGTATTTACATTCAGTGCAGGTTTTACTAGTCACATGAAGCCCAGGTCAAAGCCCAGTGTTCAGCACACAGTAAAACAGCTGTTTCCAAAATATCTGCTGTTTTAAGCACTCCCTTTGACATACACTTACTCATCAGTAACTTCTTAAGTTTCTCTTCATATACTAAGATTATGATACAGGAATTATGCATTTCACAAAAGGCTCTGCTTAAGGGTATACAGCTCTTTTTAAGACAGAAAAATAAACACGTTTAAAAGCCCATTAGGGAAAAGAGAAAATGTTTTTCAATTAGGTTAGATCAAATTTCTTTTGTAACTTTAAAACATGTTCCATTGTAGCACAATCAGCTTTTCCACCTCTGCTGAAAGCACAGGTTCTGCTGCATCACAAAGGGTATTTATTAAGTATTCAGAATACAAGCACAGAGCAAATGTAGTCACATTAACACAGCCTCATTTCTTGTTTCAGTCACAGTAGGTTTTGTCAAGGAAAACACTTGATTACGGAATCTTTTTAGACGACTTGTTACCATATCCATGATTATTAGATCATGGCCATAGGCTAGACACTGGTACATATATCCAGCTGTCAAAGCGAATTTAATCCATTAAATACACAGGATAGCTATGGACAGGGCTGTTTTCTGTTTTTGTATCAGGAAACCGTTCAAGGCTAGGAATTTTATTCCGTAAAGAAATTCAGGCAAACATATTTTTCCATGCTTTCTTTCTTAGATCAGCTTCAAGTGAAATTTACAGAAATGAGAAGCATATGTAATTTGTAAAGGTGTGCCGAAACAGTGCTGAAGTAACAAGAGTCCCTTTCTTTCAGAACGTTGGTAAGAGTCCTACACAGCAATTTGCATTTCCACATTTTTGAAGAACTGCACTTACTACATGTACAAGGGGCATGCAGTAGATACAGTAAGAACTAAAATGAACAAGAAAAAACCCAGAATTTTGTCAACATAAATAAAAAGCTGAATTTAAAAAAAGAAGTAAAACCACAGAGATTACACACAAAAGGAAGGAGTGAAAATTAACACTGAAAATACATTCAAGTTACATTAGCATCGCTTAAGTGATTTGAAATTTATTCCTATTAATCTATCATACAGAGCCTACCACTTCCCTGAAAGCTCCATCCTTTAAAACTCAAGATTATTCTCTTCTCATTATTTAATATTACTATCTTAGCAAATGATTTCTATGGAGATTATCATGCCTGTTTTAGCTTATTTAAATGACAAAGACAACAGCAGTATTTAGCAATTCTGAGAATTTGCTAGAAATTTTTAGACAGGAATTTTCATGAAAAAAAAAGTCATCAAGGCAATAAAAAACATTCACAATTTGAGAAACTTGCATTTAGTTCATAACTCCAGTACTCCATGCTCCTATATTTCAAATGGTCTGATAAAACAGTACAGCTGGAAACAAAACCAGAGGATATTAAAAAGTACTGAATATCTTAAGACAGAAGCTTTCTACACGGATTACAGGAGCTGCTCATCTGGTTTTAGAATCAGTCAGCAAACTGTAAAACCTTTTCTGAATTAGAATTTCAAGAGACAGATAACCTATCTTCTCACACACATTCTAAACATACTCTTCACTAAGCCTGATGAAATAAGACCAGTAGTGATTCATACTTAAATATTCAGAACAGAATCCATTCACCTCAGTGTACTTCAGCAAACCTGTGCCACAAAACCAGGCACAGTACCTACTCAGCTACCAACTGACTCAGAGCCTAAGAGCACACCAAGTAGAACTTTTGCTGGAGACCTGCAAGAGTTTTCCCCGAAGGTGACTTGAGATAAAATGGTGATAGTTGGAGGAAACTTGGGTTATTAATGTTGTGTTTGTTCCCAAGGATCGCCAAAGAGCTGCAGTACGTGTCTGCTGATGCAGCGCTAAATTTGCTTTAAAAAGGGAAAACAAAATAAACAGATACCTTGCAGAGTTTAATTCCCTTGGTTCGCATTCTCAGCATAATCAATACTGACCTGTCCCTGGAACGGTATCTGGTCAGCCTGCCAAGGTCACTTCCTCCGCTGCTTGCCTATCCATGTTATGCCAACACATGTGAAAGCCCTAAGAAGCAAGCCATGTCTAAACTGCTTAGAGCAGCAACTCTGGGACGCTTCCTGAGGCCAAGCCAAACGAGCTGTGCTTCTTTCCTACTCTGAGAAAGGGGCAGAAGGGCAAGAATTAAAAACAAAAAGCAAGCTAAAGATCACAAATATGGCACGCACACATCTGCTACAGCAGACAAAAAGTCTTTTTCAAGTACAAGCATTAATTACTTCATTCTTCATTTTACATGGGAAGAAAAAAGTGAGATGCTTGAGTCTTATCTATGTCTACTACTTCAGGGAAAATGATGAAGCTAAAAAACAGCTTACATTATAGAAAGAAAAAAAAAAAGGAAAAAAGGCTTGAGCAAGCTACATGGGTAACCAAAATTCTTCTATTCTAGAGGTTCTTTCAGTAACAACTGAATTCAAGCACAAGAAATTCCAGTTTCTTGAGAAAGTATATGAAAGTACACCGCAGAGCATTTATCACAATTCTGTCTCTTATTTGAAAGTGCCAAATATTTTTTAAACCAAAGAATCTAAAGAAAAGGTGAAAAAGTTGTCTAAGTCTCCAGGAAACACTCAACTCCCAATAACACGTAGAAATGGATGTTACTGCTGCCTAGAGTATCTGTGCTATGTTACTTGCCTCTGAGCTCCAAATGAGCACCTTCTCTTAATTCCATAGCATTACCGCAGTCCAAGGAGATACTTACAAAGATTCACCCATTAAAAAAAAAAAGGATCCTGTGTAAGGTGCATTTTCCAAGTGAACAAAGAACTACACACTTCCAAAAGAGATTGATTCCCCACCCCCAAATTAGTGCCACATTCGGTGTTTGACAATATAAATCAGACAGGAGCAAGGCAATCATTTCTCTTGGAAAACAGCAAGTTGGAAAGCGCTGTAAGTCAGGAAACAGATTTTCACAACAAAATTGATTACCAGTATCCAAAACCACAGAGGAAAAACTCTGAAAACCAGAAGGACAAACACTGTAGAAAACTATGAAGTTACAGAATAGTACACTTACGCAACAAATATCAGTTAGTTGTTATGGCATCTCAATCTATATGCACTCACTATACACAGCACTCAAGCTAAGAACACTGTAAGAATTACTCACAGCACAAAGTTTTTAAAGCTGTAGCTTTCTGAACACAGGTTTAGCCAACAGTTAGTTACGACAAAGGAAACCTTATTCTTGCTGCTCTTTCCACCAGCTATGCGCTGAGACAGACCAGATACCTTCAGATGAACGCACCAAGCACCGCAGGAGATGCAATAGCACTGCCAAGAATTCTGCCTTCAAAAGGACTTGTATTGCTATGGCAACGGCATGTTCTTCAGTCCCCAGCCAGACACAACCTATGACACATATATGAGCGATGTCCAAACTCTGGCCAATTCCTCACTGCAACACAAGTCACATTATCATATACACACCAATTTTCACTTGCAGACACGTAAGGTATAAAGCTGTGGATTTTTGGATGGTTGTTCACAGGGCACTTACATTCCCTAAAAATAAACAGCTGAATCTAGGAAAAAAAAAAAATGCCATTTGCTTGGTAAAATTAATATAGGCTACCAAAAGGCCACAAGGAATATAACCGTTATGAAATATAAACCATGTTACACAGCATCTTCCATAGCCAGGCCTTCACCGCCTCTGCACTCCCAATTTCTGCTAACGAAATAAAGCAACACAGCAATCTTGGTGCATAGCGAATGAGCAGATGACTGAAGCTGTTGTTCACTATTCCACACGTATTGAAAAGAGAAGCAGATTTAATCCACGTTAAGGACATACACATACATAAATTCTGGTTCTACTGTATCACTCTTAAAAGACATCATTTCCTAGAATTGTTCATAACCTACCCTGAAATTACTTCAAGCACATACAGCCTCAACACAGCTTGAAATTTATTTACATAACATTTAGTTTTAAACAGGAAGAATATATTGCTCCAATATCAATTGCTCCAGAATTGCAGGCATTTGTATACTACTACATAGGGACAGTTACTCAAGACATAAAAAGGATAAGATAGAAATGTAAGTTACATATCCATTTCTGTACTTTTACCACAGATAGTTTTCATAAAGCAGACTAAAATCAGCACGTTGTTGCTCGCCTAAGATGGACAGATACCCTTCTGTAATACAGTGAGAAGCACAACAATATGACCACATTCTCCACACTCCTGGCCACCCTAAAGGGTTGAGCAATCTTTAAGATCATGTCTGGTTGTGTAACACAGCACTCATCGTGAAGAATATCAGCTTCTTCCTGGGAAGAACCACAACTTTCCTTAAATTTTATTGGGAGTAAAAAAAGATTAAGTTAACTTCTATAAAAGCTGACTGCTTCCCACTTTATAGAAACTGACTTACAGGTCCCTTGTCCTGATTTATGAAGGCCTAAAAGACATTTGGCAGAATATGTTCTGGAAAGAGTAAGGTCTCACATCCTTTAAAGCCTCTCCCTACTTCCTTTTGAAATGCCAGGTCTCATCTAGTTTGCTTTACTAAAATAGTAGTAGTATAGGTTACTAAAAAGCAATTCCAAGTCAACTAAATGATAACTAAAAGGGAAAAAAAAGATGGTATATTTTTTCGGCTTTGGGTTCTTGTTTGTTCACTTTTTTTTTTTTTTTATTGCTTGTTAGTTTTTAAATTTGGCACCTAAAAGCACTTGTAGGAAAAATATCTGACTTGGACATTCCTGCCACAAGTGATATTGACAACGTTATTGTTCCTCCTTTCGTGCACTTACCACTACCCTCTACTCAGGACAGCGAACACGGGATCAGGTATAATCTCAAGGTTACCAAATAAAAAGTCAAAGTAAATACTAGAATAAAAACCTTACACATACCCAAGAACACATTTCAGACACAACACACATTTATACACATGAAGTGCATTCATTTTATAAATCAAACTACAGGAGACGAGTCTTGATTTATGGCACCACTCAATCATCCTGGCATCTAAGCATCACGAAAGCTAATCTCACAAAGCCACACTGTAGAACACAGCCATTGGAACTCTGCTGTAGTAAGCACCATGTTCGCTTACAGAAATACAGGAAAGCTTTCCACTACGCCAAAACTCGGTCATCTTCATTAAATTGCCCCCTTTTCATAAAAGCCTTAGCCTCATTTAGCATTCAGGAAGATGAAAGAGCAGCTACCCTCCTTATGGATTACTTCTCTATTACAAGCAAATCTTTTGCACGTCAAGAGCGAACATTAAAGGATTAAACGATATTGTCATTCCTGCTCTTGTTTATTTGCAGTGGGCAGCAAACAGAATCGCAAGGAAACAATCGGTGATTATTTTAAGCTGTGTTCTCCTGCAAGGATTATGACTCATGGAGCTGCTGCCTGAAGAAACTGGAACAGGTATAGGTGTCACACTGAAAATCATCACAACCTCACAACACAGGAGATGTCCAGCGAGCCAAGCTGTCTGCTTTCATTGCTTCACAGAGCAGCCGCCCAGCCAATAGTATCTTGCACTCAAACAAAACAAAAAATATGAATATAAACACTGAATTTCATTTTCCCACAGAAAATTAAAAATACTTCAAACTTCTCTCAAGCCAATTTTCACGGCACCTCCTACCACTAATGCAACAAAGTAGAAAATTCAGGAGACACTTGATGACAAGATGTGTCTAGAATGTGAAATTCAGTCATTTCATCCTGGATTTATCTGTTTTAGGCTTAATCTTGTTTTTCAATAGAACTAGATGAAGCTAAGGTAGTAAAGCAATGTTATTTAAAATTAATTTATCTACATTCTGCTTACACATCAGATTCTAATAGGTACAAATCGTAGTAATGTTTACAGCTGGCTAGATCTTCTGTCTGCTTCATTCTACATGCCTCATTCAAAGAAAAGAACAGTCATTTTGCACTTCTACACAGACGTTAGAAATGGAAGGAGTACACATAGAAACCACCAATCTGTGTGCATTTATTGCTTCAGGTAAGCCCTGGAAACAGTGCAATGAAGACTATAAAACCTGAACACAGAAGAAGATGAGAGAATTAAAACATGAAGAGAATGATATTTAAATTAACAATATATTTTGGTCACAGTCTAAACTGAATAAAAACAGACACCTGGTAACATCACAGACCAAGCTCTTATCAAATTAAGTGTAAGCTTCCGTTTATGCTGCATTACATACATCACACACAGAGCACACACACGATGCTATTCACCAGCATTCCACCCACAAACTGTATGCAGCTAGTAATGACCAAAACTGGGCTTTGTTTTACTAGACATGTTCCTTAACCATGTATCTTCATGTTTTAAAAGAGGCAAAATAGTCCAATACAATTCTCACAAAGAATAAGGCTCAGAATGCACTTCTGTTTAACATTACTGCTTCAACCTTCTCAGCAGCAAAGAGACAAAACATGAATAAAATATTTCCTGTAGTTTTTCCCAAAGGAAAGTAAAACAATGAAAGCAAGTTCTCTGCATTAATGGAACTCTACACTACAATCCACCTAAAAAACAGAGAAATTTTGACTCGTGAGAGTTTTTGCACTTCTTACCTCCCTTTTTAAATGTCATTCTACAGTTTTTTTCTACTAGCATTCCTATTAACTGGGCTGTAAAGTAAACCCTTTTTTAATCGTCTCTTTCTCTTCCAAGAACCTCTGTAAAATACCAGCAAATCAGTTTGATCTGATCAACATTATCTTCCCCTATTACATTGGTGAAAACATGAAGACTTGTATTTACAGGAATTTCAGCTCCTTCTTCCCAGAAAAAAACAAAAATCCTCATCATATGAGAAGAATCCAACAAAGTCCTAAGGATGGGCTGGGTGATTTTAGCCCGATTATCCTCTGAAAACAGTAAGACATTATTAAATTTAACAAGAGCTGCTCTTTCTGGTCATTCTTGGTATTCAGTTAACATCTTCACAAAAAAGTATGTCCTTTATGTTTTTGAATGTTGTTTACAAACACAGCTTTGTTTTACAAATGAAAAAAAATAAACAAGGCTTTCATTCAATACATTAAAAAAATTATCATTATCTCATCTCAGACATAACAGAAAAAAAACCTTCTCCCAACCACCATCAGAATAATGGATTGTAGCATTTCAGAAAGCCTGCAACTACTTTGGAATCACCAGGTTGAAGTATTCATTAAAACTAGCAACTTCTGGACTCCCTTACTAAGAAACAAAAATTTAGAAAGGCATTATGCCTTAAGATAGAAAAAATGATTTTCAACTACATTTCCTATCCTTAAAGTAATAATCTTACAGTGCTCAATTATCAAAAACAGTCATTAACGCATATATACCATTTCATAATAATTAAGGGTACCCGGGAACAATCTTAACCAAATACTTCACACATGGCACCTTTTCTTCTTTATTTCTTATTTAAATTTAGTGACGCCAAAAGACAACATACAGAACTCATCTAATTTTGCTACTGACTTCTTCAGAAGTGTAAAAAAGTACTTCTGGCATAGTGATATGTTATGTTAAATTAGACAATGCCTCCACAAACAAAGCTTTTCCAGAGGACATACTCTATTCAATAAAATTATTTCTTGAAATAATTCTCAAATTAAAAATCTAATACTTATTTTGAAGGAACTTTAAGGCAAGAGGCCTATTTTTCTGTCACTTGGGTCACATCAGGCTCTACAGGTAATTTAAGACATTTTACAAAGCTTCCAAATATATTCAATTCTCATATCCCAAATAACACGATCCTTCAAAATTCCAGTAAAGAAAAAAAAAAAAAAAAAAAGTATTTTAGTAGTCCACAGAATTCAGCTTGAGAGATCTAGAAAACTACTACAATTCATTCACACCTTCCAACTTTTAAAACAGTAAGCTTGGAGCTTGTGGAGACTGAGTACTAGGTTCTTCTATTAATGCCCTGAAGTCTCTCTACTCATAAATCAATTTATGCAACTTTCAACTTAGGAAATTCTCACTACACTTCAGCAAGTTAAGAACACAGTTTCTGTTTCCAAGTTCAGTGTACTGCATACAGTACACCCAGTACATCAATGTAACGGTGTCCACAGACTCAACTGCAATCAAATGGAAGCACGGCAAACAGCTGTCACGCTGGTTTGATAGCAGAATTACTAAGGGGCTGAGTCCTCTGTGACAGCTGGAACAAAGTTAGGGGGAAGGGGATCTTTGTCATCTGATGTACGAATGACAAACACGAATTTCCTGTCAAACAATCCCAAGAACCACACCAGACTAACAAACAAAACTCCTTCAGCAAAAACTACACATGTACTGCAAGGTCCCTGGTAACCACGGGACTGCGGACCGATTCAACAGCAAACACAGAGCATACAGACGTGTAGGAATGTCATCCACACCTCTTTTTGTGACTCGCAATTTGCCCTCAGTCCCTTTGCAGGTTTCCTCTTCCACTTCACTCAAGCCTTTTGTCTTCACATTTACATTTACACCAACACTGCTGCCTGAGTAAATCCAAAAACAGAACTGCAACTTCAAATCAAATTCCTCACACCATGTCACAAAGACAACTCTCCAAACCTCTGGACACTCCTCTGAAGGCACCCACAAATACCAATGCAGGCATCTTCCTTGTATTGCGACCCAAGAATATTCACACCCGTAGCAGAGGTCAGATGCTAAGCTTGCTTACACAGTGCTCACATCACTGCTCCCTACCCAGGGAAAACTAACTGCTGGAAATAACAAATTAATTTTCCACAAGGTACTGATGAGTTCCTCATTGATGGGTTCAAGCATCTCCCTAAACAGAATGCTACAAAAGGCCACATGCTACTAAAAATCTGAGCTTAGCTATCTGGAAGACAGCAAGGAAATTGTGAGCAATCCACACCTCAGTATCTTTGCAACCACAGAGAGATGGATTTTGAGTTATTGGTTCTCTTACTTTGTCCCACTTATCTGCCCTCCTCCTTCTTCAGCAAGAATATGGAAGCAGCTCTTCAGCCACTCTGTGCGTTCAAGGAGTGCTCAGGGACAAAGACCCTGAGAAACTGTTTTTCCAAAGAAAGGAAGTAGAGGAAGAAGAGAAAGTGCAACAGTGAGCTGGAGACTGCTAACAGGCAAGCTGCAGTCACATATTTATTAGCACCGTATCACTTCCAAGTTTCTAAATGCAGTACATGAGGGACCCAAGCCAAAATATTCATCAAACTTGCACTTAGCCCATTTGAAGAGTGATCTGTGGGGGTCTCCTGTAGACAACAAGAGGGGAACGAAGCTACATACACCCTCTCCTTTGAAACATGAGTCTCTCAGAACTCTCACCAATTTCCTCAGAAAGGAGGGAACTTAGTGCTCCTCACACCCAAGTAGAAACTACCAGGTTACCACATCTGCTGGACTGCTTCTCATGGAGCCAGTGGACAGAGGACACACTAAACATAAAGCACGACCCAGAATTTCCTTCATCAAGCCACCCTGGATCTCCAGCATATAACATAATGGAAGCTTATCTTCTTTTGAATAGCAAGCAAGAATATACAAGGTCACAACACTTTTTTTTAATGACAAAAACAGAAATATGGATCAAATTCCTCAACTGCAAGCCTTCCTCTCGCTCTTTTTGAATCAGAAGATGTCACGGTCTAACACGTACATGACTGTAGGACTGTGACTACATGAGACCTCTTGCCAACGCCTCCATTCAAGAACTAGGAACAGGCACTGACAATGTTCTATCAAGGAAGACTGTACCAGAAAGCTATCAGAAAACTGATTCTTATTAGGAATTCGTGCTCTGATAAAAGAAAATACTATGTATTGAAAGGTTGGAAGAACTAATTTTCACACTCATGCAGAAATATTTCTGTAGTTTTCTCTCAACTGCCATTTGACCATCACAGCTATGAGAGCCTGTTCTCTCCAACACTTGCTGTGGATTAACGAATGCAGCATTTAAAAGATTGCCATTGGGATAACTCCTAAGCTTTTGGTTTTGTTTGTTTGGATTATGATTTTTTTTTTTAGGAAGGAAATGCTGATGCAACACTAAAAACAAAATAACGGTTTAGAGAACTGATAAACAGCAACCAAGTCAAATTTCAATAATTTTCCTTGACAACGTAACAGACCTGCTAAAGTACAACTGATATTGAGTCCAGCCTCTAGATACAGGGCCCTAATTTAAGGGCACTCACATTAATGGCAGGTTATCAGCTTGAAAAGTCTTTTCAAAAAGTCAGTAATTAGTGGACTATCCCAATACATTCCTTACTAAATGGGTAGATTAGCAGACACTTGTGGAAAGGGCAACCTAGTGAATTTGCAAACAAGGAGACAAAACTGATGCCATTAGTAGAATCAGTAAGCTACAGGATCGCAGGCCATAGATAACATTGTCTCATGTGTACTACTGTTTAGCATCTATGCAGTCCTGTTTTAGTACCACACCTGAGATTGAAAAAAAAATTAACCACTGGAAAAACTGAAATGTCAATCAGTCCTGTTGGTAAGCATCAGAAGATTGCAGCATTATCACCTATGGCAGGCATCTAAACATTCTAACTGGATTTTAATTAAGAGCATTATAAATAAAGGCCAAGATGGCTGATCACCCACGTTTGTACTAGTATATAGTTTTTGGTTTTGACAAACAAAATAAAGCAAGATTTCACTGTAAATTATACATGCTGCTACTACAGCAGCAACGTGGAAATATTTCATTAGAAATAAAATCTAAAAGTCTGATCAATTAACATGGAAGCCCGATTGAGAGTATCTCTCTGTCTTACAATATCTAAGACAGAAACTGTCTTATCTTCCCAAGTTGGTTTCGTAGGAGGAAGAAATATCAAGTTCTGTTTTAAACAAGAGAATATTACAACAGCAGTGACAAGAAATATTCTGTAGCTTAAGTCAGAACTACATATCAGGTTGCTTTTCCAATATGTTTATTTTCACCACAAGTCTGACCAACTTATTTGACTTTATCAGCAGCTTACATGACTTACTGTCATAAGATACTGTGATACATCAGATTAGCTCACTTATTTCATCTGCAGCTTTCATTCATAACTGATTGACCAGCAGCAAGCTTCCCCCGACACCAGACATTCCTGAAGACTCGAGCTAGCTTTTAGTCAAAATAGTGCTCACATATTCATTCCACTGCAGCACTTTCTTCGAAACTGCAGAAATCTGCACCACTAGCTGCCATGCAATCCAATGACACATATTACAGCGTGAACACGAAAATTTCTTTTAAACCACATCAAGCCTCTTTCTGCAGAATTAAGAGCAAACACCTTGGTATTCCCCAGACTTCACAAAGCCCTGACTTACAACCTAGCAGAACTTAACCATCCTTCTATAGTAACTTTTAAACTGGGGGCCAAACGATTTGCACCCACTTAATGGGAGCCATTAAGCTGCTTCTCTAAGCAGCTTAGATGAGAGGGCATTTCTGGGCATTTTTTTAAATTTTATAAAGTTGAAATGAGTAAAAAAACAGGAACTCTACAGTTACAGATCAGAAAGCAAGTCTTGCTCCAACTAAGAAAACATCTTCCTTTAGTCTGCTTGCAAAGACCCCAGGAAAAATAATAACCACCATCAAAAAATGGTGTTTAATGTGTAAGACAGCAAAGTGAGCTGCACAGCTCTCACTATCATCAAAATCACAGGAAGTCTGTAAGAGGCAGCACTGTTCCGTATTCAAAGAAGAAACCTGTGCATACCGTACACTATTAATGACAGTTTTAACAAATACTATTTTTTTCCCCCAGAAAAAAAAGCAAAATTTTAAACAAGAAGCAAATTTTTAAGGGGAAAGAAGTAAAAAGGAAATATTGAACAGCCTACAAGGTACAGAATACTTGAAATCAAACTGGGATGACAATTAAATCAGTGCTAGAAATGCCTGTAGTTGGTCAGCGAGCTCCTCAAGGTCTCCCTGTAACACCAAATGCTGACTCAGAGCACAACTCACACGGAAGTTGTTGGCCCCTTGTCACTCCTGCAGAGCAATCCCCCCAGCTCAAGGCTTTGGTTGTTGTAACGTTACAAGAATTAAAGCATATAATTCTATAAACTAGTAAATCTCTACAACTAAAAACATTTTGAACTAAAATCCATAGCTATGTAACATTATCCGAGCCAAGGGGAATTCAGTTGAGGTTGTAGATTGCCAGACAGCTGCACTGTATTGCTCGTGATCCTATCTATGTGATGATACACCATTATCAGTAAAGAAATTCAAGAAGACAGTAACACTGTTTCCCCCTAAAAAATCTCAGTACTTACGTATTATTTCTTCCTAGGCCAGTCACAAAGAATGGGGAAAGAATTACCTACAAAGAGGGCAAACCACAGTAACTAAGATCTGCCCTAAGATCTAAACTAAAAGTGAAAACTTCATTATTCAACAGTAAGTTACTCCACCTGTTCAGGAAAAGCAAGGCATAGGAGGGGGGAGAGGCATGGAAATCTTCAAATCGTGCTTCTTGAAACAAATCTTAGCTGTCTGGACCTCCTTCAAAACTAACTTGAAAAACAACCATCTTGAATGTTTGTATGAAAAAGATGATCAACTATGCTGCATACGGAATTGCCATCTCACTACTGCCAATAATTTCATTTACTCGTAAAGATAACTGGAAACTACTGACACATTTTAAGAAATAAAAGTAAAGGATTTCTTCAAACACTACTACATATTTTTATTAATTAAACACGGGAGATGGTCTCTCAAGAGTCACTAAAGTTTTAAAGTGTTTTTAATAACCAAAATTCTCACGTGTCACTAGGACTTCCACAGAGGGAGCTCTGACAATGCATTAAGTAAACAGCCAATGGCACTGCACAACTTCCATCAGCCACTTCACCCCTCTACTGGCATTCTAAACATTTGTTTTCATTAACCCTAACTAAAACCATATATATCACCTCCTCGTGTTCATAAAAACATCACAAAAAGAAAAGCTAAAAACCAAACCAACAAGAGGCACCAAGCCACTCCAGAAAGTTACTACTTTAGTAAGTAGATTCTGTTTAGGGATAGTTAATAACTAAGCCCTGTTCAAGAACAACGTCATACAAAGCATCTTTTTTAGAAAATTAAATTTCTGTCGTATTAGAGGCTTGACTTAAAACTTTCTGAAAGTAGGCATCAAGTGTACTGCAGTGAAAACAGCAGGCAACAAAACACTACAACATGTAATTACAATTATTCACTTTCATGATGTACAAAGATTCAATGTGAGAAAATATCTGTCCAAATTTGGACAGCTACACAGGACCAGGAAACTGAGCATCTTGAACTGAACCTGGCTCTCAAGGGAGAGAGCAGAAGGGAACCAAAACAGACATTACACATTTTTAAAGTATACATCTAAAGCCATAGGCAATCATGGCTTCTACCTGTGCCAGTAAGCAACCTTTAGCAAATTACTCAAATAACACAGTGAAATAAATCCGATCTAATTCAGACCTCTTAACTGTTAGCATCTTGGCAGTTACTTCTAAAATTCCAGGGCTTGAGCCGCAGGGAGCATTAGATGGAGTTTTGTTGTTTTTGTTTTGCTCTTTGTTTGTTAGGAAATTAGTCACCACCTCATACATTTCCTTTGAATTCTAAAATAGATTCTTGAGTCAGAAGTATTCTGTTACTTGCTATTTCACTTCAAATACTTACTGCCCAGCTTAGTTTGATAAAATCAGACACAGAAGGCCTTCACTTCTGATGTGACAGATTGATGGACACACTGTGCCTCAGCACCACCAGACGTACCCAGCACCTCACCTCATCAGGAAAGCAGAGAGCAAAGCTGTGGTATTACCTTTTGCTCTGAACTGTAACAAAGCCAATACAAACCAGACACCTGTAATTCTTCTGAAAGTCTTATGAAAATCCATACAATGAAAGGCTCAAACACGTGAGGACTGAGCTAAAAACACTGAGCCCTGATGACATGAATGTTACAGATCTCAGGTCCATTGCATCCTACCTGATCCTCCGAACTGGCTACTGCCCAGCGTGGTTGGCCTGGTCTTCCCACTGTTAACAGGTGGGGAAAACATCTGCAAAAGAAGAAGAGGTGTATAAGCCGGCTTTGAAGCCCTGAGCTGAATTATTAGCTCGGTCCATACAGTTAAGAGAAAGCTATTGCAAAACAATTATTTTATTACCATTTCTGCTAGAAGATAAGCAGAGAGTAGGACGCCCGCTCAGAACCACAAACTCAGTAAGTTAGAATACTCCGGGCAGCTTCTAAGTGCCACAAAGCTGCTGGACGGGAACACAACTTACAACAAAAAAGCAGTAAGGTCCAACGCTGCTGTTGTAGCTCAGAACTGCCACCCAGCTTACACCTGACTGCTCCAAGCACCTTCCTTACCGACCTCTGCAATTAAAGCCACCGGATACAGGCAGTCGCAGAAGGGCAGTTAGCTGGCTCTCATGCTCCTAAACCAAACACTTTTCCAAGGTCTGTTAAAACGAAAGTCCCATAAATAAAGCAGCTATAACTTTCGGAGCCCAAGTTGCTGTTACTACAGCTCTTCCTTCGGTTCTGGAGAAGCACAAAATCAAAGCACAAAGAGAGGATCCCCAGTACCGGAGCCGCGGGGCCGCTTCACATACGCTCACGACCAGACGAGGCCGACGGCCCTCGGGGCGATTCCGGCCACGTTAAACGCCCCGACCCCGCCGGCATCGCATCACGGCCCGTCCGGCCGCCCAAGCCCAGGTGCCCGCGCTCCGTACCGCGCTGAAGTCCAGCAGGTCGCTGAGCTCCTTGTCGGTGCCGATCGCCGCCATCCTCTGCTGCTGCGCGTTCATCGTCCCGCGCTCCGCTCGCGTCCTGCGGGCACAGAGCAGCTCTACTCAGCGGGCCGGGCCCGAAGGGGCGGGGGGGAAACGAGCCGCGGCGCTCCCCGCCGCCCGCCCAACTCCCCACAACTTTCCTTGGCCCGTCCTCCTCCCTCTCCCCGCCGCTCCCCCACCTCCCGCCACGCGCACCGCTCCGCGACGGGGCCGCGAAGGAAGATCGGACCCATCGCACCCCCCTGACCCCCGGGCGAAAGAAAGCAAACGAACGACCGAGAAGCGGCGAAGTCTGCGGAATTAGCGAGAGATTAAGCGACTCACCGCCCCGGCAACAATGGGGCCGCCGAGCGGGGCCGCCGCTCAGCACGGCCATGGCCGCCCGACCATGATCGCCACCGCCGCCGCCCTCCCCGCGCTTCCCCCGCCGCTCGCGCTCGGGACCGGAGACGCCCCCGCGCGCCGACGCCGGACGGGAGCGCGCGGGGAGAAGCGCGCGCGCGCCGAGAGGCGGGAGGAGGGGCGGCGGGGCCTGCGCCTCGTGCCCGGCGGCGCCGCGGGGGCGCTCGGCAGCGCCGCTCCCCGCCGAGTCGCGGGGCCGCCCGCCGGGCCGCGCTCCTTCGGGTGCGCCGGGAACCGAGCGCGCCCCCGCGCCGCCCGGCCCCGCCGCCGCCCCTCAGGCCGCCCGCGGCGCTGCCTCCCGCCCGGCCCCGCCGCCCCTCTCCCGCCCCGCGGCCCCTGGCTCGGCCGCCGCCCCTCCGCTCCGGGCGCCCGCCCGCCGCTTCCCCCCCCGCGCCGCTCCGTCCCAACTTCTCCGTCCCCGCCGCTACCTGCTGCCCCCGCGCGCTCCGCGATCAAGGCCGGGCCGGCGGGCGGGCCGCGGTGGGTGGGAGGCGACGAGCCGGGCGCTCCCCCCCCGCTGGAAGGAACTTGTGGGTTTCCCTCAGGCGGACATTTTTTTGCTTACGGAGCCTCAGCACCACGTTCGCGGCTCCGGCTCCGTATCCCTCCGCGCAGAGCGCCGCCGCCGCCTTAACCCCTGCCGCGCCGGGCGGCCGCGGGCGGGAAGGAAGGAGGGAGCTCCGCGCACGGCCCCGGCAGCGGGGGAGGGGGTACGAGCCGGTGGCGGGGCCGTGTGCAGCGCAGCCCCGCACAGCCGGGAACACGCGGTACTGCGGGGTGACCCCGAGCGACCCGCCGCATCCCGCACCTCAGAACGGCGTCGGGTACCAGCACACGCGTTCCGAAATATACGAAATACGTTCTCCTGCGCCCGAGCTACGCCGCCAGCGCAGGCGACCGCTAAGCTCCATCTCCCCGTCCCGCCACCAAGTTCGCTTCCCTTCCCCATCTGCCCGCGGCCCGGCGGCAGCGTCCGCGCCGGGTCCCGCAGAGCCCCCGGGTGGCACCTGCGGGCATCGCCCCGCTCCCGGCCGCCCACGCTGCTCTGCTCGCAGAAAAGACCCGTTGGCACGCTGTGCCTTTGGAGCCGGGCGACTCGCACAACGGCAATGAAAAAGGATCCTTAAAACCATGCGAGAACCTGAAATACCGCGGAGAGCTGCGCGCGGGGCAGCGGCACTGAGCTCCGTCAGCATAAGCGTGTACTTTTCTCTTTGCTGTACGGGTAATACTGCACAGAACGACAGGGCTAGCCCACAGCTCCCAGGGCCTCCAACACACACCAGTTCACAGGAAGACCCCTACACGTGTCATGAAACTGCTATTTCTGCTAACAATCACCTGTAGTGACGTGTAATTGTCTTAAAATTATAACTTTATTCCAAAAAATATCACTTTTTGTTTGCCCTCAGACTGCACGCTGTGAGGCTCCCACTTGAAGGCCTCTGCACGCAGCCCTGGCACTGGTGTGGGAGACGAGATGCCCATACATCCCACAACAGATAGTGTACAGCCCTATAAACCCCCCAAGCAGCTCCAAAGCAGACTCTTGCAGGTAGGGATCTCACCTATTTCTGTACTGGGTGCAGAACACGTTGCATAGGTCAGATCTGGAACCTCTCTACTCAGTTTGTAACCCCTCCCTATTTCACGCTGACCAAACTAACATAACAAGGGCACTCAAGCACCAAGGCACAGTTCTCCACATCCACATGACATCATCTCTCACCTCTTCCCACAATCTCCAACCCCCTTCTGAAGCCGCTGCTTATCTCCTAGCCTTTCTCCTCTGCTACTCCCAATAAATTCCCCTTGTTCCCCACAAGGGACAGCAGGCTAAAATTAAGTAATGCACAATACATCCTCATCCTACCAGTCATATGCAGAAAATAAAACAGAAACCAATGTGGTCCACACAGTAAATAAATCAACTAAAGAACAAAACAGAAAACAAAAACCGCACCTCTTCTTTGGGCTGATTACAAATTTTCTGAGAGAAAGTATGGCCAAGGAGATCTCACTAACGCTTCAAAACACTGAATGAAAAGCCATTGGAATCCTTCCGGATCAGACAACGACCACTCTGTCATTTGCAGCAATGAAAACGCCTCCAGTTCTGTTCCTGCTTCAGCCCCCAGCTGTGGTTCTCTTCTTGCAGCTGCACAAACGCGCCCAGCACACTGCAGAAATCACACCAAATGGAACACTTTCCAGCTCTGCTAAGAAAGCAAGGTACCTTCCTTGCTGCTGGAAGGTTGAAGTACTACTGTCTTCTGCAACTGTTACATCGCTGTCATGGTTCTATGCTTTTTGGGTTTCAGTATTCCACATCAAAACATCATGTAGTGTACAGGGCATTTAACACTGTCATGGACATAGATTGATCTAGTCAACTCCATGACAATGGCTTTGCTTTCACTTCTCTGGAAATAAGGGGCTTGCAGCACCTATGGAGCAGTAGGATGGACAGCACAAAAGTGCAGGAGCAGTGATAGATGCCAATCATTGGCTGGGGACTTCACAAGAAGTCCTGCAGGCAGGGCTGAACTCCTGAAGATGCTTTCCCCACTGTATCAGTGAATTTTCTATTGCAAAGAACACAGTGTTTTTACAGACAAATACCCTCTCCTTGGAGAACTCTGAGGTCTGCCACAAAGCAATGCAAGGATCGGACACCTGAACCTGCTCACAGAGAGCCATGAGCAAGCTCCAGGCTGGCAGCACAGCAGTCATTCTGCAGTACAGCCCTGGCAGCCGACGAACCAACACAGCCATGGTCAGCCCCAGCCACAGCAGCCGGGGAAGCAGCACTGCCAGATGGCGACAGCAGCGCTCTGCATGCGTCACCATGGTGGTGAAAGCGACAAAGAGTCACACACAGGACATAAAAAAATTAAGAGGAATATAAAAACCAAATCACTTGAGCACAAAGCCCTGAACATAATCACACTCACACACTGCTTCCTCAGTCACTGTGAGCTGCTTTCCATCCGCTCCATATAGTGCAAACACTCGATACAGCAGACAGCTGTTGTGCATTTGGGGATGTGAGAAAATGTACTCTGTATTACTATTTAATGTACCATGCCTGTGTGAGTAAAATCATTATGCTTGCATGTCTCCTTTTTGTCTTATTTATTCTTAGATGTACACACACAGAACTAATTCATCTCCACCACCCAGGCTGGGGGAACTCTCTGGGTGCTCCCCAGTTGAGCATTTGACCCAGGATGGGGTTTCTGCAGGAAAGGTTCCTTCAAACAAAGCACGCACCCATGCACTTCATCCATAGCAAACACTATTGCTCAGCAAATGAACACAGAAGTAAGAAAATCTTTCCTGCTCCACAGACAAATTCCAGCCCTCACCCGAAGCACTGAGCCCTCTGCTGCCAACAGACCTCCCAGACCAGGCAGCAACGCCCGTTGAGGTCAGTAATAGGCACACAACTGCACGTTCTGCAGCTAATGTGGGCACAGCATTTCTTGGGAAACCCAATTCAGACCAACTACATTTAACGAAAGAATTTTGTCTTCAGGAGTGTTTCAGACAAAGCTCCTGGGGAGGCCCAGTGTTCCTCCTGCACCTCCTCCTCCAGCAGGCTTTGGGAAGGATCCCACCAATGAGCCAATGGGGCAGCAGCAACCCGGCCTTGCAACTGCAGCACTGATCAGTGCAGCTCATCTCACAGATAACTGAATTTGCTGCCTCCTACATTTGCTTCACAATAATTAAAATTATATAACATTTATTATATAACAGCCCTCAGGAGGAAGGATTCTGCGGGAAGCCTTGTGATGCAGCTGCTGCACAGGGCACAGAGGGCACACAGCTCCACGGCTGCCAACCAAGGCTGCTCCTGTGGGGCCGCGTTGACTAAAAGTCACCCACAGCTCCACCTGGCTACTGCGGTGCAGGCAAAGGCTTCAGCCCGCCCTACGGCAGACCTTCCGAGACGAAAACATTAAAAAAGCAGAAAGTCGTCCGGGGGAAAAAGAACCAAAAACTAAGGGAACGCAAGGAGCACCCCGAGGAAGGCCCGGCAAGGCGGCCGTCCCGCAGCAGTTCGGCCCGTCCCCGCGAGGGGCGACCGCTGCGGACAGAGCCGCACCCGGCGCAGCGACGCCGTAGGGCCCCGCACCGCCCGACCCCGCGGGGCGCAGCCCGCCTCCAGCACCGCCCCGGACGCGCCGGACCGCGGCCCCGAGGAGCAGCGAGGAGCGGGGCGAAAGCGGAACGAGGCGTCCGCTCGAAGTCGGCCGTGCCCGCCCGGCGCCGCTCCCCGGGCTCGACCCGGCGCCCCTCGGCGCGGGCACCCCCAGCGGAAGGCGGCCCCGCTCCCCGCCGCGGCCACCGAAAGTTACGCGGCCGAACAATGCGGGGAGGACTATTTGTCCTTCCGCCGGCCGGCAGCGGCGGGGCGGGGGAAGGGAGCGGCGGAGGGGGCGGTGCGGCCCCGCTGCTGAGCCGGCGGGAGGGGCCGGGCCGCGCCTCGGGCTACCGGGGCGGGGCGGCTAAGCCCGCCCCAGGGCCGGCCGTAAAGCGGAGGGCGCTCGCTCCGGCTGCGGCCCGTCCCGCAGCGAGTCTGGAGTGGGGTGACGCGCCGCGCGCTCCTCCTCCGCCGGGCAGAGCTGCTTCGTGGTGCCCCTGCTCTGCTGGGGCTCGTGTCCGCGCCTGCGAGTCTGGCTTCGTAGCTCCGGGCGCCGTTCTTTCGGCACTCGAAAGCGCCGCTTCCCCCGCAGAGGGCCCACGGGTTCCGGCCCTGCCCCGCTGCTGCCCGCCGCGAGCACAAGCTCTGCTGGTTGGCCCGCACAGACCGGGCGAGTTCTGATCCCGCTACCCATAGTTCGGGAAACGAGCCCAGACAACGTCAGGGGCAGCACAAAGAGCTCGCGTCAGAAAGCAAACCTGAAATCAGACGTGAGAGGGGATAGGGACTTAATTTGTTTAAACCAACCTGCTTGAAATTAGCTAAAAACAATTAAAAACAAGTTAAAGCTAAAAGCAACATATTTTCCTTTTTTACAGCGCCTTCCTATCTAAAGTGTGGTCTGTGAACACAAGGTGATTCATGCTGCTTTGGTAACATTAAGCTAAGCTTGAATAAAATTAAACACCTAAATACCCCTAAACAAAGCACTCTGGCAATAAAACAGCCTGCCATCACTACAGAAATTGGTTCCTCTTCTCACCCTCTGGCAACCCAGGGCAGGCACTGTTGCTGCATTGCTCCCAAGCACCTCATTTTAAGAAAACTCAAAAGCCCAGAAGTTGCAGATCACAACAGAAATAAAGACTCGTGTCCTTGAGATGATAAAGACAGACTACGTGATCTATCCTTTACTACAGTCTGATGTTAGCTTGCATCATGCATTTCAGTGGGAGTTCAGAAATATCCCCAAGCTCAGGGTCACTGCTGAGGGCAAGTGGGGCAAAGCATCCTTCCCAGAAAGGCCTGTTACTCTGCAAGGCATTGGCTGGGCAGCTCAGAAATTAACCTGCAGGCAGGATGAAATGTGAGTGTCCCAACTTCCAGCTCAGTTTTTGAATGAAATAGCATGCAGATGATACTGCCTGCATTCACACAGGTCAATGCATTTTCTCAGCCAATTATAATGAGCCATCAAACAAGGAGATCTCATTCACACAGTAGGAAGGGAAACCAGGATTGGAGCAGAAAGAGAGCACCTTGTTTGTGCACCTATTAGTTGGAGAGATTTAGCACAAACTCAGACCTCCCGAGGATTGAGGCACCCAGCTGGGGCTTGTGGCCTTTGGCCCTTCACCATCCTGCACAACAATTTCTGGTTCTCCCTGCCCCCGGGGGCCATAACCAGCAATCTATAACACCTTCCTGAATATTTCCTATTTCTTAAGTTTCATAGCAGCTACAAAATGACTCCTTTAATGGAGAAGCTAATCCAATATTTAAGACCCTTAGTTACGCAAGATCCACAAAATCTTGGTTTTCTGCCTCAGAACAGAAGAAATAGTTCCAGAAATAGTAATAGGATAGGATTATGATGTGCAGCATATTGCTATTTACCAGATGTTATTTTCATGACAAACATTCAAGGCCAAACACCTTCAGCAAAGGCACCCCTGTTTCTACTGTACTAGCATGCATTGTTTCTTCCAATCCCCTCTTTTATTGGACATAGGTAAGACATCTATGCATTCACATGGTTTTAGCACCATCATGCACAGACGTGTTACAACCACGTAGCTTCTGGATGCTACTGAATAAATAGCACAGGATCTTATTCAGCGCTGTCTAACAGAAACTTAATGAGCCTACACTTAAACCAAAAACTGACTGTAGCAATTAGACAGGTCAATACAATAGGAAGGGCATTACACCAGAGGTATAACAACAGAAAGGCTACCACAATAAAAAGACACTATAAAGAAAGGGAAGAGAATTACTCACCAGTATCAGAAAATCCTAGGTTTGCAGGGGAAAGCTCAACCAAGGAGGTATCTCCACCAGGAAACCCTTCCTCACTGTAGTCAGACCTTAAATGAGGTCTAAGAGAGGTGCAGCCAGGCTCCCCCCCTTCTGGTCACACAGCTGAATTGCCTTCACCTGTGCTCCCAGGGCTGACCAGGTTCTTTCCCCAGATGCTCAATCAGGGGTTCAGGCCGTGACTCAACAGTTACCGTACACTGACATAGAAAATGATGCACATTATGCCACACAGAAGGTAGCTCCATACAGGTCTCATTAGTCTGGAGCTGAAGAATACTCCACGCAAAGTGAAATTTCTAGGCTTTAGGGCTTAGTTTTGCTCTTGTTGTTCTTGTCTGTAGTGGAAATGCTAAGTCATGGCTTGAACCAGTGATTGGGCGCCTGGTGGGAAGGCAGGCCAACCCAGGGGGGCTCAGGTGCATGCAATGCCATGCAATGCAATGCAATGCAATGCAATGCCATGCCATGCCATGCCATGCCATGCCATGCCATGCCATGCCATGCCATGCCATGCCATGCCCCTGAGTGATTGGAGGGGATGGAGCCAGGATTCACCCTTTCCCAGATCTCATTTAAGGGTTGGCACTGGAAGGAAGGCTGTTTTGTTACCTCTGCATACCTGAGGCATTCTGAAGGTAAAAAGATGCTTTTCTTTGTTTTTGTGCCCCCAGCTGTTGTATTTGAGCAAGTTCTCACTTGTTGTAGCCTAGGACCTTGCTGCCCTGCTGTTACTGCTGTGCTTTATGTTGTGTTAGCCTCTCCCACTCCCCATTTACTTTCTTAATAGTCTGTTTGTGTTTTCAGTCCTCTTCTACGTGTATAGTATCAGTTGAAGCTTTTAGAGTCATTGTAAATCTCAGGTAATCCTACTTTAGCTGCAGGTTCTGGAGACCTGGTCTGTGTCAGGCATAGGCTTCTGAATGGAATATCTCCTTTAATCAAATTTCAATAGCTTACAAGATCATGGAACATTAAAAAGGTCATGTTGCATGCATCTATCTTTTTCTTTGGACTATCTTTATTCAGTAGGCTATCTCCAAAATAACAACTCAGTACAGCATCTGCTCCTTCTAGTTTATGTCTTTCTTGTGTTCTCAATGCAGTCACTTCAGTGGGTTTCTAGAGGGTGGAGAAGGCCCTGTGCCTTTTCTGTCTTGGCTTTGTTCACTGAGTGAGAGATAATAATCATCATGAGAAGCTAAGGGAATTAATGTGAGAGCCAGGCAGAGCACAGTCATGCTGGGCAGACCAAGCTGAATGGTTAGAAGTCAGGCTCATTCTGCATCTGCCTTAGGACTGATTTCCTTATTGTCAAAAATCGTGTGGGGATTTAGTATTTTTGAGACAAGTACTTTCTGTTAAATTGCATTAAAATCGGAAGATATATCTAAAAGTTGTTGGAGAGACAGAAAAGCAGGCAGATTAACTATATACACATAATTTTCATCAAGGAGAAATCAGAATGAAAGCAGTTATAAAATGTACAAAATGTACTTGCCATATTCTTGTTCTGATTGAAGTCTATGACATCAAAGTGGCATCAGAGGGAGACCGAAGTGTGGCTCTCCTACTTTTCCTTCTGTATCATTTTCAGCACAAGCATCGCATCCTGTCAAAAATATTTCATATTACGTGAAGAAATTTTTCATTAAATTCTGTAAGAAAAAATATTATTTCAAAGTTGCAAGATTTTTCATTCAAACATTGTTTTGCATTAATCCCCTTTTTTCAAGCTATTGAAAGAATTCGGATTAGTTCTATGGCTTGTGGCAATTCCTGAAGCTTGTATTTGTTGTTGATGGTGATTGAAGCGATGATGGGGACCTGACCAGTGGTGCTGCTATCAGGGCACTGGACCAAAACCAAGGAAGTTCAGCACATACTTTATCTGAGGCAAGAATTATGGTACAGTTTGGAAACTTTTTTTCAGTGGTAGATTAGGATCAAACTTTTTAAAAGCTTTCAGTATTATGGCAAAGTAACAATAAATATTACGATCCCTCTTTTTATTTTTAATGTTAAGGAAAATATTTAGTAGCACAAATGCAAGGCTTGCAGCACCATCTCACTTTCCTGAACAACCTCAGGGTTTTATGTTTCCCTTCAGTGGAGCATGATTTTTTTCTGGGCTTTCAGCTTTGCTGGTAATGACACATATACACTTAGTTTTCTCAATTGCTTCGTGTGCAAAATAAGAGCAGACAGTAACCTCTCTTAAAGGGCAACCACAAAAAGCACTGAAACTATAAGGTCTTCAAATCAAACACACCTTAAAAACAAAAACAGGGTTTCAGTAAATTTTAATCGCGAAGTGGGCAATACTCTGCATACCATCCAAGATGTTTTGACTTTGGATTACAGGATAGATGTATGTACAAAAGTTTGAAATGATTCATGGAAGTTCCTGCTGGGGCTCAGTAACTTCACTTGGGAAAGCTATCCGTGTTCATCTCAAGAAGTAAAATAAATAAAAACACCATTGCTATTTGGCAACTCGTAGCTTATGAATAAATAAAACAGCACAGATGTTTAGTACAAGTTATTACTTATCTGCACTTCACATTTTCAGAATCTATTTTCCATCTCTTTGTTGAAGGATACACAATCATAGACCGTATAGTAGAGGGTCAGCAGGTCCAGAAGCGTGATGTCCAGAGTAGATGCAAGCCTAATAAGAAGGCCATAAGACAGCTAAAACTTAACTTTTAAGAAATAAGTCCCCAGCTTTTAATTTCCATAGGAGAGACTTTATTTTTATTGACAAGAACAGAGCTCAAGAAGCCTGCAAGAACTCTCTCAATGCAAGAGAGCTTTCCTGTGGGATTTCTTTTCAGGCTAGCAGTTAATGAAGAGCAGTAATATTATGATATGCTAACAGCCACGACAAAAGAGAGTACCAGGATGTTATTTGTGCACTATGATATTTGTGGTACTGGTCTTACAACCTGCTTAGTGTGACCTTCTTGGTCTGACTTAGCTCTACCATACCTCACATAGCTGGTGATGCCCTTATATCACTGGGCTTGTTAACCATCAGAGGTCTGTTCTGATGTGACTTATCCTACAACACTGTGATCCTATGGTTCTTCATATTAATTGGTTTAACATTTTTAAGCCCTTACACCAGCAGAGGGACTGTGCTTGAAAAACTGCTATAGGAACACAGAACTTTATCACAGAGGATGGTATCATGATGCCCCTTTAACCTACAGGCAATCTCTAGGAAGGTTAGCAGTAAGATAACAGTCTCTCAGATGTAGAAAAAATGAAACCGACTTGTTTAGAATGATGTAAAGCCAAATTAAAACTAGGGCAGAAAGCTTTTGGGGGAATTGACACAGTAAATAAAAGTGGCTGCTGCCACTGACACCCTGCAGGGCCCTGTGAGACATCATGGAAAGTGTCAATGTGATTTATTTTTACAAATTATTCCTATGGGCATTGTATATGTATTTGGTGATGGAAAAAAACTTGTGTCTTTAGAGATACTACATTAAGATTCACCGTAATCTAGCTTAGTTTTTTTTTAAATCTTACTTACTGAAGTTAAAGTGTAATAGAATATTGTATACAAATTGCATTGTGCCACAAAGCAGTCTGTTAGGCTAAGTATGTTTTTAAAAGTCAGTGAAGTTAGAAATGAAAGAGATGAGGCAATAAGCAAAAATATTTTTCAGTTTTCAGATAATATATTCAATACACTTCCTACACCGCAGTTTCATTTTCTTAATTGTATCAGATAACCCTTCAAGAACTTAGACAATGGAAGAGGGTAGATCTAGACTAGATATTAGGAAGAAATTCTTTACTGTGAGGGGAGTGAGACACTGGAACAGGTTGTGGATGCCTCCTCCCTGGAAGCATTCAAGGCCAGGCTGGATGGGGCTGTGAGCAACCTGGTACAGTGGGAGGTGTCCCTGCCTACAGCAGGGGGTTGGAATTAGTGACCTCAAAGGTCCCTTCCAAACTATTCTGTCATTCTATGATTTTATAAAGTGGTTCCCATTCTTGGTGTTTGTAGAGAACTATGGTTTATGTCCAAAGGCTGTTTCAGAATAATTAGGAATCTGGAGAATGGAAAGCATTTGTAAATGTTTTCCTGTTTCATCTATGTGCATTCTCATTATGTTGCTAATGGTAAAAAACAACAACAAACAAAACAACAACAAAACTGTTGGCTTAGGAATCATGATATAAAAACTGTGTTCTGTGTGCCAGGGCCCTGAGTGTACTATTAAGCTTTAATGGGTCTGACTAACCTCATGTGAATGCATTCCACACAATTTGACTAAAGGCTCCATCTAAGTGCAGGTTAAGGCTTTTAGTCCCCTCTGGAACTATTTATTACTTGTGCCTGCCACTAAGCCTGTTCCTGAGGGCTGTGAGGCACCTTAGGCCCTGTTGTGCCTGATGCTCTCTGGACCATACAGAGGACCTACTCTACCACCCTGCTCTGCCTGCCTGTCTCCAGTACTGTAGAACTGCATGAGGTCCTCTGGGCTCATTTTCCTTAAAGAATAACCCTGTTCTTCCTGTTCCCTGGTACTGTGTGTAAACTGCATTCCTAAGAGAGAAACTGTGGAAGAACTACACTAAAGCCAGAAGAGTGGGAAGCGTGTGGGTATGTAACTTCATTGTCTTGTGAACTGCAGCGGGACCTGGGTGCTCTTTCTGGGTTTGCACTTTGTACTTGTTTCCCTGGAAACATGGGATCGCTTCGAAGTCTACACAGACCAATACCAGTGTACACAGGACATGGTGACCCAGGAAGTTCCTGCTGTAGTAAACAGCAAGAGACAGCTTATGCAGGATCACCATTATAGTGAACACATGGATTTTATAATATATAAGGGTATGAGCAGTGTGGCAATTACTGTAAAGCAGTTAGTGCATGTGATGTTTCAAGACTAAGGCCCATTTTGACCATTAACAAAGTCTTAATCTTTTCTTTAAAATTTTATTGGGAGAGAACAAAAACCATCGTGTTTTCTGATAAAACATGAAATTCTGTATTACCATTTAAAGATCTTTGAAGATGGCAGTTTATCTTGCATATCTACTGCTTAGTTTAATTTCTAGTATGTTAAAATGTGGAGTAATACTCACATTTTTTGTCCAAGCAAAGTGAGTTTCACTGAGTCATTTATCAGTTAAGTGTTAGGGATGAGTCACATCTTTACATAGTGTCATCTTTCTATGGTAATGCGAGAGCGTGTCAAAAATATTGCCACTGCTGTTTATTCAGTCCGTTGAAAGCACTTTGTTCAAAGCAATGTTTGCTTTATCTAATATGGCTTCAAGTCCAAATTAAATGAGCTTTTTTGCCACTGTCAACAGAAGAAGCAAATTCTTTTGCTGCCTCAGCTCTCTGCCTCGAGCACTGATTGTGTCACCCTTCAATTATGCTGCAGACTTTAGTGTCCATGCCTTCAGCGATTGAGGAGTCGCTTTGCCACTGTACTCTCATCCCTAATGTGAGATTGATGACTGATGATTCCCTTTTCTAGAGGCCCCATTTCATTTGCTGTGCATTACAACTACTACATTCTCTTCCAGAGGCTGAGAGACTTAGACCTGATTTTCCAGACTCTTCCAGGTACATACACTTTGCATTGGGCAAATGAGCGCCCTGTCTCATATGTGCCAAGCTGCATATCAGATTACTTATTGAAGTGTTACCAAAACAAACAAAAATCAGCAGCTGACACTGAAATGAAAATGTGACCAACCTGTTGAATTTCAGTTCACTGCAGGATCTGTATATCAGTAAGATCCTACAGTATGCTTCAAACTCTTTCATCCAGAGAATAGCCTAAATAAGCAGTACAAGCATGCGAGGAGACTGATTTATTTAGGCGGTGGTAACACCATACAGCAGTCCTTCAGTTTCAAACTCATGCTCCAAAGTATACAAAGCTGGTGAAAGTGGTGATACAACCATGTGTTCGAAGGTTGGTTTGAAATTTTGCATTACACAGATCTGGAAGATCACAAGTCTGTATCTGGATATTATACATAACTGAAAGACTAGTCTTCTGCAGAACTCCCTTATCTGGTCAATGAGAATTAATATCAATTGTGCTTTCTAGAGAAGAAGACTTCAGTATTTGACTCAAAATGTCATAAAACTACATAAAGCCATAAAACTACAGCAAGAAACTATGTGAGGAGGGGCCCAAGGCTAAAATAGCAGGTGTTTTACAAGCCAGGATTGAAATCATTTGGCAGCGCTGTGCGGTGGAATCTTGCAAAGGCTCTTCAACCATTTGGTTTAAGCACAAACCTCATTTTCATGAATTTAAAATTCTCTTTTTTTAATTGTGAGAATATTTTTCATTAGGTCTTTCTGTGGTTATAAAAACATAGCTGGGCTTCTTCACTGTTGAAGAAACTGATAAATTCTTGGATACAAGTGAGGATTCGTATATGTAGTTTGCTTTAAAAGTAATGTCCCATTTATTTCCCTCAAAACTACAACAAAGAGCACAATAACACCATTTGATAGAGCAGATTCTCAGCTAAAAACGCTTTCTTAACACAATCACCACCAGTAGCTGTGTGTTTTTATCAGCAGTGAACAAAGGCCTGTGTGCTGCACTTGTAAAAATCTGCACCAGCAGAGGTGCCCCCCTCTCACTGTGACTGCTACTGAAACGCAGCACCCACCACCTCACTGTGCTCACATCAACATCTGTTATAGCCAACTACAAAGGCTAACCACTTTAACTCCTCCAATCCCTACCACTTCCCAGAAACTTGCCATGTTGTATTGCTATTTTAACAATATTTCTTGCAGTTCCCAGCATCCTCGCTGAGTGTGACCATTTAGCCAATTCCTTATCCAGCATGTGGTCTGTCCATCAGATCCATTTTTCTCCAGTGTGGCTACTAGGATGTCATGCAGGACAGTGTGAAACATTTTGCACAAGTCCAGGTAGATGATATCAGTTGCTCTTCCTTTTTTCACTGATGCTGTAACTCCATCATAAAAGACCACCAAGTTTGGCAGACGTGACTTGCCCTTGGTGATTCCATGTTGGTTACCACTAATCACCTCATCTGTGATGTTATGCTTCCAAATGTGAGCAGAATATAAACGTTCTGCTGGCTTTTAAATATACTCATCTTATTTCTTCCAGTGGAAGGTTCTTAAAAAAAAAAAACACAAACTTTTAAGCAAATGATTGATTAGTAATTGATAACATTATTCCATGACATTTGAATAAATTGTATATATTACCCATTTTAAATGATAGTCTTAACAAAAACTGAATATATATTTAGCCAGATATAAAAGTTCCAAGGCGTTAGTACACCAGGATCCTTTCCTTTGACAGCAGTCTGTTTTTGGCTGAGGAAAGAACAGTCACACCAAAGGACGAGTGGTGTGTGTCCAGAAGTAGAGATTATTGGCAATAGTTATTGTGCTTAACAGACAATAGGAAGCACGGTTTTGACTGGCCATCTGGCCTGCACTCTATAGCTACAGCTGTGTTAGCTAGCTTTGAGGAGGAGCTGCAGCTGTGTAATGAATATATACAGTGTAGAAGGGTGTGATATTTATGGCGAAGATGAGGACTCATGAAAAACTAGGACTAGACAAGGGCAGCTCTAGGTTTAAGATTTTTGTTTTAAATCCCTGTCTGTGATTAAATGCTGGACATTCATTTCAGATCTGAGTACGTTAAGGAAGAGATTTGATTCATAGCTTTGCTGTAGTGTGCATGGATACAAACGTTAGGAATGAATGCACAAATGACCAGGTTCTATCTGTCCAAATAGAGTTACATCAGCACAGAATTTTTCTGCTAAGCAGAATGATCAGGAATCTTTGGTTTGATAGCGTAGCATCTAAGAGTTAAGAATTTATTTTAGACTGCGTGGAACTGTTAACACCTTGAGCACAATTCATGGTGATGAATCAGACTCAATTAGAGATAGTTTAGGTAGAGCAAACAGTTGTCATCAACATCAGAGCATTTGGTAGAAATTATAACTTCTTGATGTGTACACCCTTGTGGAAAAAAATGATTTCTAGCAGCACTTTATGTTCATATACATATACAGTGGATGTTATAAACCTGTTATCCTACCTTCTACAGATATGATGAATAACTAATGTGAACAATACTGTTTAACGATATATTTTCCTTATTATTTAACTATCATGAGTAAAGTTATTTGAGATGGCTCTTATACCTACAGGGAAGCATTAACCTGCTCAGCAGTTATTAGTAGACAGGAGCTAACACGCCACTGCCGCACCGCACAGTACCAGCAAGAGGGCAGCTTGTGAGTGGGTGAAAGAAGGATAGCCAGAAAGATTTCCTCATTGCCTTGTGAGAGAAATGTACCTCAGATGGTAGATACCGCCTTGGAAAATCATTCAGCTTAGAAGACTCTGAATGAGGAATTAGCAACAATCCTGGTTGCTATTCCAGCACCCGGGAGACATTTGTGACAAGTACAGACAAGTGTGAAAAGCTCTGATAATAAATCCAGAGATAGCATTCATCTGAAGATTCGATGTCCCTACAGCAAGGAAGGAAAGTGTTATTCACTGGCATTCCTTAAAACACTCCAAGTAAATGGCTATTAATCTGCCTACAATGATATTCTCAGAAATCTAATTCTATTAAGTGCTGGGGCCTTAAGAAGTACTACGAGAGTTAATGCCCTATGCTTGCAAGAAGCATTTGTTCTCAGTGGAAAAAAGGGCCACAGTAAGTCTGTAAGTGCAAATGCAGAGGTAAGTAGCTGGTATTTGTTTCTTAATTGCATTTATTTCACTGCAAATTTTAATGCATCCTTTCTGAATGAATATGGAACGCTTATTTGCTGATCTTTTGCATTAATGTGGTCAATATAATTGGAGCTGAAATGTGCTGTTTGCCAGACTTTCTATCTGCTGCCAAGAAAAACTTGGGTGTCATTTTAGAAAAATCCATGGGCAGAAGAGGAGGAGATCATGACCATCTGTCTATGCATCAAAGGCAAAATCATTTTAGGGGAAAAATAACTTCTCTGTTATGTTTGGTGTCCATATTTGCCCTTCCAAGTAAGTTCAGTTAGTGACTTCCAAAGACAAATATTTTCAAAATTGCCTTGTGGCTCTAATGGTGCTTGGAAGGAGTTGGGGGAAAATTTAAAGGGCAAAACAGCACAGTTTGGAAGTGAATGGCGTAGCAGGAGGATAACATTAGAGGATCCCAAAGCAGTCGCTGTGGGATCTTCGTGAATACTCTCTGTTGCACCCTTTTTAGGTCTGGGGCCATAGATGTAGTAAGGATATAGAGAGGAAGCACATAGTCTCCTACTTGTCTTGCAGACAGATTACGATATTCTATGTCCATAGCATTTTCAGACTTCTTGAATTAACATTTAACAAAGGGAACACAGACTTTGCCTTTGACAAGAGTGACAGTAATTATGCACCTGGACCCACGTGAGCCTTAGAATCTCTTTGTCAATTGGGAAAAAAGTCTGAAAAGCAAACATCCTGCAAAAAAGCTGCATAAGAAGAGGAGGCATATCTGTAGTATAGCTAATGCTTTGCTGTTTTTATTTGGTTGGTTTCTAATGGAATGTTCTTCAAAATGACAATCTTGGCATCATACTGATGTGCGTCATAAAGAGTTAAACCGTGAATGTCTGTTAAAAGCCATCAATCCTCCAAACGTGGAGTATTTTAGGAGCTCTGTGAGCCCCAGTGTCAGCAGTCAGCCCAGCATAAAAGTCTCTACGATGAGAGCAAAATAACAAATCGAAAATGCCAGTAACCATGGGAGTTCTGTTTAGACTGCCACTTTCAGCATTGCTACTGCTCTAGTTCAGTCTGCTATAGTAACCGCCTCAGTTCCCAGGAAGTCCCACCTTCTAGCATACTCTCAACAAATGATCGCCATTCTGCACAATATGACACAGAAGTCCAGACGCTGTTATCTAAAAATATTGCTCTGGTTTCCCTGAGCAGGAATCTTTCATGGTGTCAGTCTTCAAAGGAAAGACTTACAGTTCTTATCAGGAGTTCAGGGTTTTCCTTTGTATTGAGGATCTGAATTCTCTCCTTTGAAGATAAGAAAACTCTGCTATCGCAGAATTTATCTGAATACAAATGGCTCTCTGGATTTCATAAACTGTTTAGGACTACCAGGAGCAGATCCTAAAAATGTATACATAGAGAGTTCAAAAGGTGAATTAGTTTTCCTTCTCTTTGCTATTCTTGATTGCTGTCTTGCCTGGCAATAAATAGTAATATTTAAGAATGTCATTTTTAATATATGGTTTTTATGGAATTATACCATGATTCAACATTTAAAAATAAAAATAAATGTTTTACAGGCAGACCAGGGTGTGACTTTTGAAAAATTATTGCTTGTTTTTAATAAATTTAAGACCAAGCACAGATGATTCTTTAATATTTGATCAAATGTCAATACTGTGGCTCATGTGCTTGAAATAGAAGAAGAATTTTGATTTGCAGTACATTTTGAACAGAGTCATAGCGTTCCATCACATCTGGGAACAGTGAAGAGATGAACGTTATGAGCTTTTTTTTCTAACACCAAACACAAAGTATTACCACAGCCTCAGATAAAACGCCATCACGAGAAATAAATGGAAAAATATAACTGCCTAACAAAGATTGTAAAGAGGCACTGACAATTCAGGTGAATCGGCCTTTTATATTAGCAAGGTTGAATGACATCTTGAAAAAAGTCAATTTGCAAATTCTCTATTAAAAAAAAAATCAAAGCTAGGTTGCAGTAATGGTTTTAAGCTTGCCAGTATGTTTGCATGAGGTTTCTTGCTTGAATAATGTGCTAATTGCCTTTTTAAGCTTTTAGCCTTCAATTTTAAGTTAACAATGCAACTGAATTTGCGTACTTAAAAAAAAAAAGAGTAAGATCTTGTAACTGAGAGCTCCTGTAACGTTTGCATAGAGCTGGTGCTGAAGAACTAATGTTTAATTACATACTGTTTCTGAACATTCTTTTAAGTTAAAACAAAAAAACAACAAACCCACAGATGAGGTATGTTTGTGCCCCGTCACTGTGTAATACTGACCAGAAATAGTTGGCCATGAACAAACAGTTGGCCATGAGTAGTAAATTTTACTGTCTGAGCTGCATAATAGGATATCCTGTAAAACAGGAGAGTTAGAAATCTGCATGAAGGATTGAATTGGAAGGTTGCCAGAAGTTCAAGGGCCACATTTATTTTGCATAAAATGGAGCAGATGGTAGCTGACTTCATCTTTGATACTGTGGTACAGTCCACAGAGATTATAAATCCCAGCGTGAAATGCTCCATTTTTTTGCTTACACTGAGCAAGTGATGAAGGAAGGCACAGCATATCTTGCAGATAGTTTCAAACACCTACTTTTATCTTAGGTTTGATGCTGCATTATTGTTTCTCATCTCCATCTTTTTCCAGCAGGAGTTCTGTTTAGCACCCCCAACTAAAAGTATGCGATTGATTTGTAACTACAGCTATTTGGCAGTTTCTTGGCAATATTGTTGGAGCTTAGCCTACGCTGGCATAGAAATACACCCACTTTTTTTTTTGTTCCTTTACATAAACGTTTATAAATCGTCCATCACTATTTGATTTTTCTGATGCCGTTCACATGCATAAGCAGATCAACCAGTAGATTAAAGGCCTAAAGTCAGCGTTTGAAATTCTTAGACACTCTCAAAAAGCCTATGGGATATTAACATATTGCTAAGGAGAGCATGTCTTAGATTGTCCCTGAGGACCTTCTCCTAATAGCTATTTAACATGCCACGAGTGTCCGAGATTAACAGCTTTTTTGGATGAGAGAATAAGAGATTTAGTGTTTAATTCAGCAAATCTTAAATGTAAAAATAGCTCCACTCATATCAAGCAAAACAAGCAAACATTGATCAAATGCTATAAAACCAAAGCTGTGTAACATCAAATTTCCAGGAAATCCACATCTATGTGTGCATGACTGAGAAAACATTATGGATAGTATTGGACTGGGCAGTATTTGTGAACATATCTGCTGTACCTGGTCACATATTATTAACTCACATATGATATCCAGGAGCTTAACTGTTTTTATTTCTATTGCTAAGGCTTAGATACAAACTGCTTATCTGATGAAAATACTGCTATTCCAGGTTCAAGGGGGCCAGACAGTGGATGTGAGCACAGTGAGGAAGTAGGTAGTGTGTTTTGGCAGTGGTGACAGATGTCAAAGACAAACCATGCTCTGAATGGCCGTGCAGATTTTTATGAATGCTGCATGCAAGTTATTGCTCATTGCTGGAAAAAAATGCATAGCTGATCATGGGGACTGTGTTGAAAAATAGTATTTTGTAGCTGAGAACTTGCTCTATCAAATACTATTGTGCTTACTGTATCTGTTGTAGTTTTGAAGTAGGAAGCATCAATTTCAGAGCAGCCTATGTACTTTGTAAGAATGCTGCTTAAATATGATTTCTGATAATTAGATCTGCTAGTAGAAAGATTATCTAAAAAGTAGCTACAGTATGTAACTGCTAGTATTCCTGAATTTATTTCCTTGAGGGAAAAAAAGTAAGATGTTTTGACATCCAATGTTGCAATCAGTATTGTTTAATACTTGTGAGGCCCTGACTTAGCCTGTCTGCTTTGCTGTAACCTGGCTGCACAGAGCAAACAAATATGGAGGCTTAAATGGTGGAAATTCCTCTGCATGTCTTTCAGGTCCTGCTCCCTGTATCCCATGCAGGTGTCCCTGTATCGCTTGTCTGGATCTCTGGCTCAATCTTTAAAAAAAGTTTAAGATCTGAGCAAAGTTCAGATAGGTTTTTGGAGGCTTTTTGGAGGCTCCTGGTGCTGTAGCTCTCACCTTTAGTACTATGAAATGCCATGAATACTTCTAATCTCATGATATAGTAACAGGTGCACAGCAAGAGTTGTATCATTGCTTCAGCTGGAACAGCATTGGAACTGCCTGTGATCTGTGACAAGGTTTGACTTAGTGCAAAGCCTAGAGTGCATCACCAAAACCTATGGGCTAGTACTGACATGCACAACTTCTGCTAGAAACTGTGCCAAGCCTATAAAACAGTCATATTTCAGCTTTATAGATGGACGTGAACAGGGTCAAATCATTTATTTTAGTATTACAGACAGTAGGATTTTTTCATTAATTCCTTTTAATGTCTAAAAGGGGGAGCTATAGGAAAGGAGAGAGGCTCTTTAGCAGGGTCTGTTGCGATAGGAGTAGGGAAAAGGTTTCACACTAAGAGAGGGGAGATGTAGATTGGATATAAGAAAAAAGTTTTTTAATATAAAGGTAGTGAGGCACTGGCACAGGTTGCCCAGAGATACGGATGCCCCATCCCTGGAGACACCCAAGGTCAGGCTGGAGGGGCTCTGAGCACCTGATGGAGCTGTAGGTATCCCTGATCAGTGCAGGAGAGTTGGACTAAATGGCCTTCAAAAGTCCCTTCCAATTCAAACGGTGCCATGATTCAGGAATTACTGTTCTTGTCCTAATACTGCAACAGGAAAACAAAAAAAAAAAAGGGAGGGAAATATTTAGAAATGATTGCAACTGCATCTCTTCCTTTACTTGAGAATTCTGTTTTCAAACAACGGCTTCCTCTTACAGCTTTTAATACTTAATTAGTCATTTTAATCAGCATGGCGTTGTTCTAATTTGTTACTTCTGTCTTCTGATTATGAAATATGACAGTTCTAAATATTTAATGGGAACTGGTGTAATAGCCATGTGCTTTTGTTGTATGCTGTTGTTGTATGCAGTATTTCCTTCCTTAGTATCATAAAATATGTAATATACCTGTAGCAAAGAGACTCTAGTAGAGAATACAGGTGGAACTGAATTTCTAAAGCAGTCGTAAGTTCACAAGCGCCGTTCCCAATGTCTCATATCTCGTAAGCATCAGTGAAAAAGTTTCTCCATCTTCCTTTTGATGCAGGAAGTCCACGTACTATTCAAAAATACACTGTTTGTTTAGAATTTATCTTTAAATATTCTTTGAAACAGGTATTATTCTGCCAAGAAATTATCTCCTAGAATGAGTTTATAGAGAAATATTCTAATATGAAATAGAACTGTACAAAACATTATGATGTAGAAGTCTGAGAGTCATGTGGAGAGGTCTTTTGTTCATGTTTTAAGTCACTCAGTGAAGACTACTATAGGCAAAAACACAGCTGGATAAGCCTCCTGCATGTCTCATTGTTGGTTCTGAGAAGAGAATTCCATCCATAATCTTAACAGAAGCAGAACAAGCTGATAATATGAAAAAGAAGAACAAGCATTTTATGGCATCTAAGGTGAGCTCTTCCTGCTGAAAGAGCTAGTTTCAGGTTGGCTGCATATTTGTAGGCTGAAATAACTTTTGTGATCACTTCAAAAATGATGCAAATGAATATAGGGTTTTGATATGTGCAAGCAATAAAAATAAAATAGGAGCCCCACTTTCACCAAAATCCAGAAAGCCTGCAATGCATTAAGGCTGTTACTGATCAAACTCTACTGATGCTAGACCAGTAACGGGAAGTCAAAAACCATGCTGAAGTCAGAATTTCATTATAGAATAGCTGAAGAGACCAAGCAAAGCTACTCGTGTATGCAAAATAATTAAACAGCAACGTAGAGATAGACAGCACTAAGTACTTTTCTTAAGACAGTGGTCACAAGAGTGGGAAGTTATCTGTGAGTAGCTGCCAAATCAACAGTGAGCTCTGCATTCAGTTCACACCACCAGTTCATCCTGACCACAGAGATCGCGGCAGTGGCAGCATGTCAGGGACGAGTTGCTACTGTTTTCATTGCTCAGTTATTCACAACGGTCCATCTGGGACTGCTGCTGCAGAAGCTGATTTTCATTTCACCTGCATCTTTTCTCACCTTTGTTAAACTGCATCTGAGATTTGCTATGTGCTGTGCTCTAGCTCCCGTTCAGCCATCTCGGACTCCGCTGTATCTTGACCACTGCAGATACAAAGTACACCAAGGGCATTTTTAAAGCTTTTTCCTCATTAGCAGAGATGCTTCTTCCTGACTGTGTTCTCAGTGTCATTTTGAGGTTGTGTCTAGCTGACAGCCATATGGCATGTAAGCTTTCTACCAGTCCAAAGGAAACTGTACATCAAAGAGCGTTGTTTAGCATTCCAATTGTGTACGCTTTCCGAATAAACCTTGTAAGAAAAGCCCAACAAATGTGGTCAGAAACTGAGCATCGTGTTTGAAATTTGTGAAAAAAATCAAGTACTTCTTAAAAGGTGGGTGCGAATTCTAATGTGGAATCTGTGTTTTTCACTAAAACATGGAGCATTTGCAGGGTGTTCTCAGCATTGATTCTAACAACTGGGAATTCGGAGCCGGAGCTGAGCTGCAGTGTGCTACATAACAATTATTGAATTCTTTAGAATTGAAGCAAAAATAACTGGAGCATAAATGTTACGAAAATACCTGAGAATTTCTGAGCAATATTAGAAATAAAATAGTTACCCAGAAAAGAGCTAATTTGCTTTTTCCATTATGAACAAATTTTTGTATCAATATGGAATAGAAAACCATTACTCGGTACCAATATCATCAGAAATACCACAACTCCTCATGTCCAGTTGCTTCATTCATTCATTACACTCCTCTTCGGGCAGGATTTTAATTCATGGCATCTGACACCATTTTCTTGGTAAATAATACAATTCAAGTTGGAAGGGAAAATGAGGTTGCTGATTTGGGAAACAAAGACTTCTATGATTTATCTCTAATAAGAGCACAAAGGTTTTATTTTTTCACATGGTCATTAATTGCAAGTATCAGGAATATGAATTTAAATCTGCAAATGTGTGACTTTTCAACTCACTGCTGGAGCAGCAGATAATGCAGAAGCAGGCAGTTTGTGCCTCCGTGTGAAAACATTCCAGCCAGGAACGTGTTTGTGGTATGAGGGTGAATAAACGTGGAGCGCTAGGCTGAGCACTGCCTTTATTCAATCAGATCAAGGTTTGTTTAGAAAATATGATGATCAGATTCTTTATTAAGTATAGATTTTTATTAACACTATATGGTATTTAATTTTAGAATGCTTAAATTGCTGAAATAGTCATTACTAAAATAGAAATTATCTGCCTTAATACATGTTTCTCTTTCTAAATGTTTTTTTCAGCCACCTGGAACTATAGAACTATATTCCAGTTATACTTCTGAGAAAAATCCAATTCTTATTTTAAATTGCTCTGTCAGCCTCACTAGGTTAACTTCCAGGAGATATTTTACTCAAGAATTCACTTTTTGCCGATGCCAGTAGCCTAAATTGCAGCACAATGTGAAAGCCTTCCCTGGCAGAGTAATTCTGAACAGAAGGCTGCCTTTAAGCATCACTTCTCCATATATGCCACTGCTTCCTGATGTTTCATCCTTATCTTTCCTGAAAAGTAAAATATTAGCCTGTCTCAGACCTTCAAAGGGATGAGCTGTTTTCCACTGACTTGTACACGGCCTTTTAAAGAACTAATTTTGGGGATTGGCAGATCTGTGGAGTAATCCCAGCTCATTGTAAAGGATATGCACAGTGTGCGCATTAGCTTAGAAAACATGAAAACATCTTTTTTTAAAGGCTGTCACATGCAGATAGGCATCTGCTTATCGTTTACGTTTAATATCTGTACTCCACCTGTCTAAATAAAAGCAATAGCAGTTGACTGATTCATTGTTAATGTTTCCCAGTGAAGCCATATATTACAAGTGTTACACGAGAGAGAACTACCGGTCCAACATACACATTTTGTTTGTAACAATGAAATTAACTGCAAACCACCATTTGTTTAGGGCTTCAGTGTTTTGCTAGATATTTAATGTCTGGAAAAAAAATTATTTGCTGCACATAGACTTGTATTAGTGTATTAGCACAATTAAGAAAATCACCCTGCAAATATCTGCTGCAGGCACATTAAAGCAACAACAGACAAGCAAATAAACCACTTGATAGAAATCTGTGGGCTGCAGAACATCACGGTAGAGATTCTTTGCAGAATTCTGTGCAGTCTTTGCTTACCTTTGTTGTTTCATAGGATGGATTTTTATTTTCATAGCATTCTCGTTTATGATTTAATACTGCCTGCTCATACAATTAATTGTTTTTTTATTATAATTGTGGTACCACAGTAGTATTTCTGTTGTTTGAGGCCGCAGTAATGCGATACTATTAATCATAATGCCGTGTGAAAATTCCATTTTCTCTCTGCACATCAGTTAAGCATCAAAAAAACATCAAAAAAGTGTGCATTGAACTTCTCTCCTATACTCTGTTGTTTACAGTTTGGTTCTACAACGCTACACTGCACTCCATTGCTAGCAGACCTTAGCGTGGGTCCACATTACAGAAGTATCTTTACTGCAGCTGACAGAAAGAGTAATGTTGGCTAGAGAGAATGTGAAGAAAGAAACTAGAGGATATTTTCACTACTTTTATGCACTTATGCAATGTGGGCACCTGGAATAATGTAACAGCAGAGTAAATCGAGAGGAGACAGAATGCTATGCGGGTTGGTGAAATAAGGAAGAAAATAAAGATAATCAAGGTGAGAAATTAGCACAGAAATTATGTCTTCCCTCCCCCGCCAAACATTGTGTAAGGCAAAAAAGATGTAGGTTTCAGTTTTAAAAATGAGATGATTATTTTGATAAGAATGCCTGTAGTATGCAGAAACGTAATACCAAAAGTCAGCATAATAATTGTTTGTGATAAACAGCTAATAAGCGTTAGAGGTGACAGAATGACACAGGCTGTTACTCAGGCTCTGTTGTGCTTTGGGTGCCACCTCAGACACTCAGTGCTCATATGCCATCCTTGCTTTCATAGCTGAATGATGGTGCTTCCCCATTGTTAACTCAGGGCTGTGAAAATCACAAGAAATTGAATCTGGCTCTTGTTTGCACACTCGCATGGAAGCCACAGTTGCGGCGTTTCTCCAGTTTCTCTCCTGGATAGGATGAGCACCCATTCATTCTGAATCTTAGTACGAATACTGTCAACCTCACAGTTATTTTTATAAGTTTAAATTCCTTAATTACTTTAAAGATATCTACCATTTTATCAATTTTTTTCAAATCAGCCTATGTGCTCAAAACCTATTAAAGAAGCACGTGTGCTATGATAACATAAATCTCCTTTCCTTAGTAAACTGAGCTAAATACCTCTAAGAAGCCAAATGAAGGTTTAATCTTTAAGTAATGACATTTACAAAAAATCTGTTTCTTACAGATGGCCCTTCCGAATTTAATGTCAGTTCACTACTACTATTGAAAGGTACAGGAATAAATAAACTATATTCTTTGGAAGAATTTTTAACCCCTCCTCCGCATTTCCGTGAAAAAAAACATGGTTTTCACACAAGCTGTTTAGAACACTTGCACCTGAGATGTTACACAGCGAGCAGCTACTTTGTCTGCTTCAGAGCTAAGTCAATATTAGCACTGATGAAGTATGCATTACCATGGTATTCAGATGGACTTTGCATTTTGATTAAAGTACAAACATATCAGGGATGCCAGACGTGCAGTCCAGGTAGGCAGCATGCTTTCTGTTTTGTAATGTGTCAGGGGATCCACAGACTGTCAAAATTTAGTCTGTGACCAAATACTCAACAATCTGGAGATGGTGGAGAGCCTAAAAATATTAATACCATTTCAGAGTTACAGCATGCAACTTTATCTTTTTTTTTTTTTCTTTTAAGGCACTGTGGCAGTTCCTGTTAATAACACAGTATGTCCAACATGCAGGAACTTGAAGGAAAGGCAAACAAGTCATTTGCTGAATACTCAGGCAAAGAAATAGCTGTATAGATCTGAGGCCTGTTGGTCAATTTCAGTCTTCATAAATAGCAATTGGTGGATCAGTAAAAAATTCTTTATCATTTTTAAACATTTTAAATAATTTTATTTTTTTTTTTAATAATGATATAATTGTTCTACATTAAAGTGATCATTCAGATGCTACAGAGAAACTTTCTAGAACTCAGAAGAGAATCTTTGCCTTCTAGAGATTCTTGACAAAACATGGCAAAAAATATAGCTTAAAGGAAGGCTACAACACAGTATTTGTGTGAAAGAATGTTTTAGAGAGGCCAACTCTTTCTTTTGATATTTTCTGAACTTTATAGAGGAATGTAAATGCAAAATTCTAGGGCATGGTAATTGAAGCAAGACACTCTCCTGCATCAACCGTCACCTGTGTGCTGGCCGCAGGGTGCATGGGGGCTGCTGCAGCCTTTTCCATCCCTTGGTACCACCTGCAGTGAGACGAGCAGGCACCTCTGTGGCCCTCCATCCTTCCTGAGCCCTCTGTGCTCAGTGCTGAGCAAAGGCTGCCAACAGCCTGCCAGGCTGCCAAGTGCCTGGGCCCCTCCCCAGCTCTGAGCCCTGGGCTGGGCCCTCATCCCACGGGGCAGTCATTGCCTCTGGGGAAAGCAGACGGGACCCAGGAAGCCCAGGGCAGACTCCCAGGTACTAAAAATGAAGAGGCACTTACTGGTTTTGCTTTAGAAAAACAATTTAGTTTCTTATTGTTATTTTGTATTGCATTTGTATTCAAAATTGTTTATTGACAAGTTTTGAAACCAAAGTCCTAATAGGGCATGGACCTTCATGCTGAGCTTAAGTCCTTCTTCCTGTCCAAACCAAAGTCTTCTGCTTCTCCCAAGGAAAACCAAGGAAAACTGCCTCTGTTCCTTCTCTGGTGCTGCCTGCAGGCCTCAGGGAGCTTGTTCTCTGGATTCTGCCTGGTCCTAACACAGCAGCTGAGAATATGCCAGCCCAGTCCTGCCCTCTTCTTCAGTGCTTACCTGGAGGCCATGTGGAGCTTCGTGCCATCTGCTGGACTCCTCCTGTTGTCCCAGCATGATGGCTTAGAGGATGCAAGTCCCAGTCCTGCCTTCTTCTTCAGGACTTGCCTCGAGGCTACAGGGAGCTCAGGGCCATCCACTGGACTCCTATTGGCCCAGCACAGCAGCTCAGAGGGCACTAGTCTCAGTCCTGCTTCCTTCAGAACTCACCTCAAGGCTGCAGGGCCCATCCATTGGACTCTTCTGGTCCTAATGCAGAAGCTTACAAGATGCCAGTCCTGCCCTCTTCTTGAGGGCTCAGCTGGAGGTCACAGGGAGCTCAGGGCTGTCTGGTGGACTCCTCCCATTGTGCTGGTGCAGAAGTATAGAGGGCACCAGTCCCAGTCCCTCCCTTCTCCTCAGAGCTCAGGAAAGGAGAGGTGAGAGGTCTTGGGGAAGAATGAGGATGGGGAAGAAGGGCTTCTAGAGGGCAGCAGCAGCCCTAGGGGCTTTCTGGCAGATGATGACTGCTCAATGCTGAGATGGAAATCAAGAGCCCCTGGTGCATCACCAACAGATGCAGCGACATCTCCGGGCAAGCATGGTGTCAGGCCTGATGGAGGTGGGTCTCCCTCCATTGGTTTATCCTCTGGAGGTGCGTCCACCTCCATGATCTCAATGTTGCTCTCCAGTGGGTCTACATCCATTGGTTCAGCTTTGCTGACGCTCTATAGAAGACGAAGCTTCTTTGGTGGAGGAGGATCCATCCTTCTCCAGAAGGTTCCCACAATGGGAGGAAATGGTCTATCCACGGAGCTCCTTGTCTCAGGTGTATGCTTTCCGGACAGAAGTCGGTTAGCAACTGGAGTGGCTGAAGTCCCCAGGTTTGCTCAGTGCAGAGCAGGCTGATGGGAGGCCTATGGCAGCTGCAGCTCTTCACAGGGAGTGGAGGGCAGCGCTCTGTAGGGACAGCGATAGGGCCTGAGGGAATGGAATGGAGCTGTGTCAGGGGAGGGGCAGGTGGGGGTTAGGGACTGCACCAGATGGTGGTGGGCATGGCGTGGCACTAGGCATGGCTCCAAGCTGCTGCAGATGAAGGAGTATTTGCATGTGGGTGGTCCCTTTGTGGAGCAGGGGTTGGACTTGACGATCATTGTGGGTTCCTTCTAACTCGGGATATTGTACGTCCAACTAGTTTTGTAAGGGAAGGAAGCAATGCTCCTCTTCACCCAAAAGTCCAGATTGAGTTGCTTTCATTTAGAACACAGAAGACCTCTTTCTATTTCCTTCTACTGCTAGTGAAGATCCACTCACCCATGCCAGTAAGGATTTTGGAATCAGCCATCTTTATTGTTGTTTCATAGAAGCGTTCACTGAGTAGGAATGACTCAAACCTGATGAGTAAATTGGGAACTGGGGCGATAAGAAAACAATCTCCATCCTCTTATACTTTGCTACTCTAATACCTTTTTCTCGTTTTGGTTTAGCAGCCAACTTTGTTAAGAAAAAAATAATCAGGCTCAGATTTTCCCATAATTCATGAACGTATTACAGATGTGGTAACAGCGCCAAGAAAGCAGTTCCAGTACCAGCTTCATGAACAGAAACTGCCATGCAAATACAGTTCATTGTAAAGGATATAAATTGATCTAACAATCTGAAATGGTGCCACTTTCTCCTCATTGTGATTTGCCTGCAGTTGGTGATATCGCAGCACAAATTCTGAATAATACTCTACTAAAGGAAAAATGGCTTTAACAGCTTTCCTTCTTTTATTTTTGTGTTATTAGCTCCTTTCTTTTGAGAAAATGAGAATATGAGAGAATACTCTTAACTTAGAACCAGAATGTTCATTTGTTTATTCTTCAGTTATTATTGAAGTCTTCCCAAGAGTAATTCACTGTGATGTAACACGGTTATTTTAGTATATCAAGGAAGGTGCATCATTTAACCCCTTCAGCATTATTGTTATTATCAGTAGTTTCAGAACTACCTTGTTGAAGTCATGCACAATATCTCTTTTTTTTCTCTGACCAGGATTGTGAGAGAAAGTGATATAGAGAGAAAAAAACAGATCAAGCAGTAGCATTCTCACATTTCATGTCAGAACAACCTGGCAATTGCTGTCACAAGACTTCAACAAATTCGCATGAATTTCTGCCCCATTTTTTTTTCTTGAGTAAGTAGAAAATATGACTCCAAACTTTACTGAGTAGAGTCATTTTTCAACAAAAGTCTCTAGGACATACACTGAATCAGTATTAAGTCACTTCTCACACTACTGAAGACTTCTGCCAAGTATTACAACAGTGTCTGTCATCAACTCAGTGCAACAATGTTCTTTACTACTGAATTACTGAATTGGATAGTAATGGACAGAAAGCAAAACAGAACAGTTTTCCACATGGATTTTCTTTACTGTGTGAAGTACAGACAGTAGCGAACATCTAGGATTCAATCTGTTCTTAGGTAAATGATAAAAATGAGTCGACAAGACAAGGCGTATGCCCTCTGTCACTGATGTAAGAACAGGACAACTAGTTGCAATAGATAATTGAGTATGCATAGTATTAACTTCTAAAATCAATTTCTTAAATGAGAAAAGAAAAGAATAAAAGGCTTATGCCATAATGTTGATCTACTAACTTTATTTTGATGTAAGGTTACCATAAAAAAACATCTGGGAAGTGAACATTTTCTTTAAGATTATCTGTTAATAACAACTTAGACTTAGCAATGGCTCTGTTTGCAGCCATTTTCACTCTTGTAGAACCCATCTGATTCAAACATTTCTTGTAATTTTAAATAGCTTTGAATGTGTTCTGGCCTGAGGAGTCTGAGTAATGTGAACAGTGTACAGTAATGTGCATTGAAGGGACACTGACTCCTTGATTATAAATATATACTTTTTATCTTGCATGATGGTATAGCGAATATGTTTAAAAAAATAATTAATGTTTGGGGTTAGTTCATTTTATTTCTTAATTTACGGAGGCATACCTTAACGTTTAAAAGACTGGAAGCTTGTGCTTTTCTTTAGGATTGCACGTTAGACTTTTCCTATCATCTCAACAAGGAAAATGCAAGCAAGTTGTATATGCCTAACACAAAATAATGGTAGAAACAGATAATCCCTTAGTGTTTATACTTGTGCCAAATTCCTAAGGTATGATACTGTAACAACAAACCACATCAGACTAAATGCAATCAATTTTACAAGCGTACCTTATGGAATACTTGAGTAAACTATACATGTGTTGAATAGTGTTTGTTTTGCAGATGTTCCTGTTTGTGCATTCATAGTTACAGGCTTCCCATCTGAACTTATCCATTCCACTAAAATTTTGGCAGCAGCTCCAACGGCAATGTCACACAGATTGGTACTTGCTGTATGTGTGTAGTGCCTCTAAGAATAACAAATAATACTAAACAAACCTGTAACTACAATGCTAATGAGTAAGATTTCCTCACTTAGCTATATATTCTTTGCTGACATACAAAATTAGAACTAGCAATTGCACCCCAATTCCCAGGTTGCATTCAAACAGTGATCTGACACAAATGGAGTGCTACTCAGGAGGGTTAGAAAAACCACAACATTTAGGTATATTTTTAACAGTTGATCAGCAGCACTAAATCTAGAATGAAACAGTAGGTTGGCTTAGGATTTCATGATAAGAAGTAAGGTTGTTTATATGCCTTAAGAACAAATTCTGCTATTCTGGCATAGCAAGGTTTCTGGAGTATCAACTGATTTCCCAGTATCTGCACCTTCAGCCTTGATATGGGAATATGAAGCAGTTCAACCAAACTATCTGTGTTGCCCAAAACCCTGATGGACCCTATTTGCCTTTTAGCTACATATGGATGAGATGGCCGTGGTTAAGAATGTGAAAGGATCAACAAGCTAAATAGCATGGTGCCAGGGTGAGAAGAAGTCATCAAGCTTTTGCATACATTGATGCACTGTCTAAAGACATGACAATTGAAACAGTGTGAGGTTTTTTTCCTAACCCCAAGCTTTTTTTTCATAAAAGAAAAATGGATTACCATCTTGACAACTGTTATACCGGGCCTTCTGGCTACAGAAGTAAATGACAGTCATTTATTGTGCTAGTTCTTTTCCAGTCTCCATTAATTTTTTTTGTTACACTTGAGCAGAAGCAGCTGAATGCAACTGCCACCTTATTGAGAAATGCATGCCAGAGAAAAGCTCTACGCTTCTCAGTGACAATCCTCTAACTACTGTCTATGCTGTTCCCTTAAAGCCATAATGTACAAGAAAATGCCTTCACTCATATTTGTCCTGCTGAAACTTTACCTTAGTTCCATCCTGCAAGTTATCAGTAAACAATCTATTTATTAATTATCCCTCGATAAGGCATGCTTTGGGCTCCATTTGCTGCCTGCTCTACTCACTTTCCCATATCCCACTTAAAAAACCTTGTAGTTAGCTGACACCTCTTGCTCTGAAACGCCAGAACGTGACAAGTAAAATAAAAGCAATATGAACAAGTGCTGCTTGATGTGCGGAATAAAGTTGGTAATTGCATTCATCATTTCTAATTATCTACCTATTAAGCTTGTCCAAGATGCTCATCTATCAACTAAGGGACTCTTGGAAAGAAATCCTTTGTAATTATGGGGGTTTATTTACTAGCTTTCATTCATTTGTGAGTTGCAAAGTTGTGAATGATTATTAATCCCGCTTGGTAAACTTGTTTTGCTCCTATAGCTTTATAGTATGGTGCAAAAATGTGATATTCAAATATGTTTGCTCAAGGACTCAGGTAATGGTCTTGCAGACCAGACTATGCAGTCGTGTACCTACAGAATGCACAAGGTTAATAAATCAAACACGTAAAGTTAATCTTAATTAGGTTGCAATCTTAATATTCTCTTTGTATTTATTTTGATTTAGATAGAACATAAACACCCACTTTTTTTTTTCACTAGTTACATGTGTTGTTAAAAATGTGTTTCAAACAACTGGATTATCTCTCTTTCTTCCCCATCACTTCTTCCTAAATTAAGTTCCCATCTCTACTACTCCTTCATTTTCTCAGTTTCCTGCTGAGTATCATGAGTCTTTCTTTATTTTTTGTACCCCACTTTGGCAGGACGGTATATTTTTTAGTTACTAAACTCAATGATTTAGAGGCATAAATACTAAGTAGCAGTTATTTAATTACTAGACATTGTGTACGTTTTTCTTCACTTCTCTGAAGAGCCTTGGAAGCAAATCAAGGCCAAAGATGATGGTTCAGATGAAGAGAACATTTTCCAGGCTAAACACAGCAATTTGATCTTTAGAGCTTCAGTTTACAAAAATAAGGATCTTCATTTATTCTTCTGAAAAATACCTATATTTGAAACCTATATTTGAAAGTAAATAAATTGGGCAAGCCCGAAGGCTGCTGTGACAGGCGCCACTAACAGTAAGGTGAGTGAAGCATGGGCAGATAAAGTTGAGTGATAAAGAATACATTTAGTTAAGAACTTTCCCATTATTTACCTTTGCAATTCACCAGAAATAATTTCATATTTTACTACAAGTATTGCACTTTTGTTTTTTAAATCATGGCAGAGGGGGCAGCAAAGTTGTGAGGAAAAAAATAAACTGGAATGCTCTCAGAGACACACAGGTCACTGTAACTAATATTTGAAGGAGAGGAAGCACTAGAGGCTAAAAGATAGGAGAAAAAAATGAACGTCTTGGTCACGTCGTCGTGATTCAGCGATCTTCACATCAGCGAATAAAGGAGTGAAAAGGAGCAGCTCCCGCTGCGCTCCGGGGCAGGGCTCCGCCCGCCCACCGCCCCGCTAAGGGCTCGTCCCGCCGCTCGGCGATGTTCCGTCGGAAGCACGGGCAGCGCTGTGCTGCTTTTGCACTCGGCCGTCACGCAACCCCTGAGCGAACTGCTGTGAAAAAACAGCGGAAAAACGGGCAGGCCGCAAACCCGCACCAGCCCCGCGTACTACATCTCGTTCTCGGGTGCTTTTGTTCCTACGCTCTCTGCTCAGGCGGTCGCGCTTCACGACTTCGCCTCAAACGCCCGATTCCCGCCTCTGAGGCCGGGCCGCCCAACGAGGCACAGGGACGCGAGGCGCGCGGCCGGGTGTGAGGCCCGGCACATGGCACGCGGCACATGGCGCCCGGCCCCGCCCCGCGCGGCCCCGGCCCGGCCCCGCCCCGCGGCGGCGGGAGAACAGGCGCCGCTGTGGGGCTGCCCCGCGCTACCCGTCAGGCGCCGCGCGGCCACCCACCCCCTCCCCGCGCGCCCGCCCTCCTTTCCCCGGCGGCGGCTGAGGTGGGGCGCCGCTATTCGGCGATGTGAGGCGGTTTCGCCAACGCGGCCGTTCCCATCCCCCCCGCCGGCCCGGCAGCCAGGAGCGGGGCGGCGCGCCGCGGCTCCTCCGGACGCGGAGCACGGTAAGCCGGCCCGCCCGCCGCTCTCGGCCTTCCCGCCTTCGGGCCGCGGGGAGCCTCGCCGCGCGGCGGGCGGGCGGGCCGCGGGGGGATTGTCGCCTGCGAGACCGACGCCATCTTAGGTCGGAGCGCGGCCTTGCGGCCTCCGGAGCGGGGCCCCGGGATGCGAGGGCTTCCTCGGGAGGCCCCGTTGGAAATCGAGGCACTTTCCACTTTGGCCGTCTCCGCGAGGCTCTCCCAGGCCGGGCTCCTCCGTCTCGCGGTGCCACAGCTGCCGGCGTTGTGCGCCGGGCCCGGGCCGGGCCTCCTGCCGCCCGCTGTGGCGCGCGGGCCTCGCCCGGAGCCTGACCCGCGGCCCTCGGCCGAGCTCTTCGGCGGGCTGCGGCGCTGCCGGCGTTCGCGCGGCCCGCGGCGGGAGAGACGAGCCTCGGGCGGAGCGGCTCCAGGCCGCCTGGAGACCCGGCTGACTCCCGCCGCCTCGCGCCCATCGTGGCGCGGGGTGTGAACTCCTGACTTGTTTGCGGAGGCATTGCCCTTCCCTAGGCGGAGCTTACGGCATCGCAGGGCAGGGAGCGCAGCGTTGGTTGGGTTTGTTTGGTTTTTTTTTTTTTTTCTTCTTTCTCCTGAGGGAAGCTCTTAACTTTTTAAAACTTTCAGATTTAGTTTTTGTTTCATTGTTGTTTCTTCGCTGCGGAAGAAAGCACGGCACCCAACAAAAATGCGGTTGCTCTCATTCCTCGGGAAGCTGCAGGTCTCATGCTCTTTTGCACCTAACATGGCACCAAACTTGTGTGACCTTGTGTGAAAGGTTACCTGGAAGATTACGTGTAGGTGCTCATAATATCAGGTTGTGTTGCACATAAAATCATGATCCCTTTAATTTGAAGTATGGCTATTAAACCAGAGAGTAATGTGAACAAAGGTTGGATAATTCCATGATAAGCAATATGGAGAGATGACAAACAGGGCTGGCCTGGAAGCTTTCTGACTAATCCAGACACTCTCACTCTTCAAGCACACCACCAATTCTAGGCTGGTCATTCAGTTTCAGGTGCTCTTAAAGCAGTCTGAAGAAATGTTTGTTGGAGCTTTGATAGTTGACCATAAGAGTGGAACAAGCATCTGAAGAAATACAAGCTTCCCGTAACTTTAAATCTTATTGCAGCTGTATTTGCCATGATTTTCTATAGTACTAATTTCTGTACATCTCTAACACCTGCTTCAGCAGATTGCCTTCTGGTGTTGCCTATGGTCTTATGGTTTTTTTTGGCGGGGGGGGGGGGGAGAGGGGTGGGAGAATGTTAATTATGTATGTAAGCCTAATAAGTTTCAATGACTAGCCTTAGTTTTTGCTGGCCAGAGGCAAACATGAGCTGTGCAATGGTGAGAACAGGAAGCTTTTTTTTTTTTTTTTTTAACTAATGTTGCCTTTTTAAGCTGTATCTTTATGCATTAACGTTATTTTAAAATGTTTTGAAGAACTTGTTCACAACTCTTGATGCTTTCTAAGTTAGAATGGAGTTTTAAATACTTTTATGACATATCTGGGATGTCATTGGAGTTATGGACCTTTCTGATCCATAGGCTGCTTTTGAGGAGATGTGTGTACAAATTCATGCTTGTTTTTGTACAGAGTAAAAAGAAAATAATAAACAGTGCAGTGGAGACTACATCCACTGGCAGATATTGGTGGAGAGGGCAGAAGGAGTCACTGTTATTGTTGGTTTTGAGGGGAGCAACTAGCAGAATTCTTGACAGGCGTGTTCTGCGTTTATGAAGTTAAAGCTGAACACTTTGGAACAAACTGTGCACTGAAAACTGATGTAAATGTTTCTGTTGGCAGTGAAGACTATTTGAGCAGTTCCTGCAGATTTCTTGTAGTCAAACCTGTTCCCTTTTACTGCATTGTGATTCCTTAGCCCACTGATTTTTGACCTTTCAGTCACACCAGGCTATTTTTAATGTGCACAGGTTTGTGTCCTAGTGCCTGAAAAGCTGTACTAACACAGCTGAAGGAGCTGCACAGGAGCAAGGTAGGAACTTGCTTGGCTGACTGTTGCCAAGGAAAATGTCAGATAAAGCATGGCTTCCCTTCATGGCATTGCAATGAATGATATGGAAAGAGCTGAAATAATTTGAGACTTAATTTAAAAAGCATTGCTTCTTTTTGAGTCACCTCTTGAGAATTCTTTGAGGTGTATTGATTCATAAAATGGAATGGCTCATAAGCGGTGACACCAGTTGATACAACCTTCTAAAAGTCCAGGCTTATGTTATCAAATTTACATTAAAAAAAAAAAAAAAATCAGTCACATTATAGTGCAACTGAGGTTATCACATGCTAATGTAGTTTTTTTGTATCCTGTTTTTGTATAAACTATTTGTGCTCTCACATCCTCTGAGTATGTTTTATAACTGATTGCTTTTTTCCTAAGGTGAAATAAAATTAATTTTCTTAAATAAAAATACCTCTTGTCTTCATATGTATGTGTTCAAGTACATGAGCAGTGGCTCTTAAAATGGTCTTTGCTTTTTGCCTTGAAGTTCGACAAACATCATCTCTCAGTAAGTAAAACAAAGGCCATTTGTAGAGGAAGAGTTGGCTTTGACTCTCTTTTAAAACCTGGCACATGGCCCCTCTTGTTTCTGTAACGTGGAAATAGGCTTCACGCTCTCTTTTTTCCTGTGACAAGAACCTGGACTCATGTCCTGTTTTCTTTAGCACCTTGTTGAACTCCAGCAGCTTAATCTGAAGAAGGAAGGAAGAGCATAGCTCTCCAGTGTTAGATTGTCTCCAAAATATGGCATGCAACGTTAGCAGGCCCATTCTTCATACTTCAGCGCAAATAGAGGCAGAATTTTGACTGCTTCTCTGTGATGAGCTGTCACAGACTTGCTGTCAGTCCATCACCCAATCTTGCAGTGCATTCCTCCTGTCCTGAAGTTGTCTCATCTTATTAGATGTTAGATGTTTTCTTGCTGAATACGTGCAGAGTACTTTGGTTTCAAATGCTGTTGAGAGATAGTGAGGAGGTATTCTTAGCTTTAAGTCATTGTATTTTCAAAAAAGAAAGTTGTATCAATGTTTAATGTATATGTTGCTCTTGAAATACTTAGGGAAAAGAGAAGATCCTGGGAAACTACAAGGAAAATTCTTGAATAAACACCCTTTACACATTATAGGATTAATTATTCAATTTAAGAATATAAATTCATAAACGTAATCTTGATTTTGATCACCTTGTGTATAAGGCTTGACAGTCTTTAATGACATAGTCATCCATAATCTTTATTTCTAAAACATCTGAGCTTGATTGAATGTAGGCAGTTGATAAATAGATAACAGAATTCAGACTTCAGGGGTTAAGTAGAATGTTAATATTTACTGAGGATTTTGGTGTCACGGGTCTAGACAGTCAAGGTAAAAGATTAGAGTTTGTGATGTGTTTCCAAGATAATGCCTAAATGAATAGTTTTTACCTTCACATAATTCCAGCTGCTTCTGGGCAGAGATTAGCTTGCAAAAACTGCAAGGCTTTCAGTGGAGTGCTATGGGATCACAGACTGTAGGAGTTAGAAGGGACCTGTGGAGATAACTAGTCCAGCCCCCTGCAAAAGCAGGCCGCACAGGAAAGCGTGCAGGTGGGTTCTGAGTATTTCCAGAGGAGACTCCACAACCTCTGCAAATGGTTTGTTCCAGTGCTGTGCCACCCTCAAAGAAGTTTTCTCATGTTTATATGGAAATTCCTGTGTTCTAGTTTGTGGACGTTGCCTCTTGTCCTCTTGCTGGGCACCACTGAAAAGAGCTTGGCACCATCCGTTGACTCCCACCCATTAGGTATTTATAAGCATTGATAAGAGTTCCTCTCAGTCTCCTCCAGCATGAACAGTTCCAGGACTCAGCCTTCTCTTGTATGGGAGGTGCTCCAGGCCCTTCATCATTGTGTGAGCCAGCACTCCAGATGTGGCCTCAGCAGAGCAGAGTAGTGGGAAGGGCTGCCTCCCTTCATCTTCTGGCCGTGTTCTCTTTAATGCTTCCCAGGACGTTGTTGGTCGTTTTGGTCATAAGGGTGCACTGGTGGCTCATAGTCAATCTGTTGGCCATCAGAAAGCTCAGTCAGTCTCCACAGAGCAACCCCGAAGCTGCACTGCTGCATTCAAGTTCACTGTTTTACTGTGAATCCTGATCCTGCTTATTGCAGAGGCAGCCCTTTGATTTTATGAAATGAAAACTAGTGTAATATTTTATTTCCTGTACTGCTCAGAAATGCTTTCAAGATTATGTAACAAGGGATGGGAAGCCCTGGTAAAATCTTAGTTTTTGCAAATGTGGTGAGTTTTGAGCTTTTGTATTTACATGCGTTGTGTTTTTTTGGCTTAATATTTTTTTAAATATGTGAGTAGAATATAGCTCCATCTGGCTTTAAGTTATTCACTTTGGCACGTATTTTACGTGTTTTGTCATGATAAGGGCATTCATGTGACTTATGAGTAACATAACTGTAATAGAGGTGTTTTAAAGGATACCTTTTGCTGTAGTTTAGAAGCTTGCTCTTGTGGTTACTTACATATATGATTCAAAAACAGTTTAGATGATATGGGAAATGTCTTGGGAATTTTCTGACGTTTAATATTAAAGATGAGGATTCAGAATTATCAGAAATTAGACGAACTGTTGATCTTTAGAGATCACTTAGATCAGATCAGCTTGAACCTGCGTGGAATGTGGTGGGGAGGAGGCTATTCCGTGGGGATCATTGGCAAGTACAGTAATTTTTGTTACTGAACAGCTGTCTCACTAAGTACTGAATGTTCTATTGAATATTGTTTTTAAATTATTTACTGTCTAGTCTCAAGATGGCAGAGTTATTCATGGAATGCGAGGAAGAGGAGCTAGAACCATGGCAAAAGAGAGTGAAAGAAGTGGAGGAGGATGATGATGATGATGAACCGATCTTCATTGGAGAAATCTCAAGCTCAAAGCCAGCCAGTACATGTAAGATAACGCTTTCCATAATTTGACAGATACTTTATAGTGCGAAACTTCAAACTTGCTTTGAAAATATGGAATTTGTAGTGTTAAGATTTAAGGAGTTCTTCATTTTTAGAGCTGTTCTTTATTTTGTTGTCTTATACTGAAAGTTGGAAATTTTAGTTCCTAAAATATGGGTTATGTGTAGCTGTTTGTACCAGTGAGTTTAAATCTCTCAAGTAGAAGCAAAGACATTTGAGGATTTTAGTACGGTTAAAAGTCTAGTATAGACAATGCTGAAAGCACGCAATTGCTCTTAATAGAGTTGATATTTAAGTAGATACCTCACCTCTCCCTGCTAAAGTAGATGCATGAATTCTAGTCTTCATGCAGCATTTCCTCTTATTTTCTCTGCTGCTTATTTTGTGTGTTTGAAGTCAGTCTGAACGTGTGGCCATCATTCTGGTAACTGTCCAAGTGTGTGTTAATAAGGCATAATTGGGGAAAGCGTATCATGTAAAAATAGTGCGAGCCTCTCTGCTAAGTTGGAGGTTTCTACTGATAAACTCGTTCACTCCCTATAAGCTAAGAGATTTTTTTCATCAAGTTCTGTAGTTTTCTCCAATTGCAGGCAGTACAGGGAATGAGTGTAGGTGGTTGTGGTGACAGCAGATGTATAAGGATTCAGTGTTTGTCCTGTGCTTGATCTTTGGCAGGTAAGTGAAGGAGAATACTTATTTTTGCTACTTCAATTGATTTTAGGAATGACAAATTTTGATCCTGTCTGTGGCTTGTAGTCAGTTGTTAAGAAGTTTTGCCTAAGCATTCTCTGGTTATCAAATACACAAGGTTGCCTGGTTTCATGCTGTCCGGTTAGCTCATCTCTGCTGTGTTTTTATTTGAGATTGTCATAGGCATTTTCTGAAGATATATGGTTTATGGTAAAGAATCTCAAGGCAAGATGTTAAACCAGGCTCTTCCCCTCACTCCATTGTGTGGACTCTGGACTATTACTGGCTGTTCTGTCGTCTTAGATCGTATTACTTTCATCTTGCATCTGAGCTCTATTGGACTTTGTTTCTTACTGGGAATTATCTTTAATTCTTTTTGCACTAGCTTAAAATTTTTGAAAATGATGTTTTAAGTATTAAAGAAGTTGATGTTAGAGCTCACCTAAAAATAGTTATTAAGGGTTAATGGTTTTGAATGCTTGAAAAATAGTCTAGATCCTCTTGAAAATGTTGAAGAATATTTGAAATTTAGTCTAAGAATCTGTCTGCGGTTATAAGCTTCCAGAAGGATAGAAAAAATACTCTTTACTGTAATGTTATGAGATCTGAGACCTCTGGATTACTGTTGGTTGTTAGCACTAGATCATGGAATTGGACGATTATTAATGTGCTAGACATACATTAGAGCAACAAATATGCCAAGTTTCATTGCATCATTCAAGTCTAAATGTTTTTTTCAAGTGGTAAAGTACAGAAACGCGTTGCAGGTGAGAACTCTAATTTTCATACAATTCAGCAACTTCAAGAACTTTGGGTGAAGTAGGCTTGCAGTGCATGCATCTTATTCTAGAGGTGTCCGTACTCAGTCCTGACACAAGTAAAATCACTTACAGTATAACTTCTTACTTTCTCTTTTCCTTCCCTTCCCCGATTTTTCTCCTTGTAATCTTCTACTTCACTATCAAAAACAGCTATGGAAGAATGACCTCAGTTCTTCTTTGGCTTGTAAGTAGTACTGCCTGCCTGTAGTCAGGCTTCGGTTTGCAGAATCTTTGTTGGTAATAGGCAAACCACAGCACTCAGCCTTCCTTACCACTGCTGTTTAGTTTCTACACAAGAAAACTCCTGCCTGGTCAGATGGCAAATGGAGGCTTGCCTATTATTCCTAATTTTTCTGAAAGGTATGTTTTCTGCAATACATGGCCATCTTTTTAACCTTCTGCCGACAGTGCAGTTATTAACTGTTAACTTGTAGGATTTTACAGTAGCTGTTTTTTTTTTTTAATTTTATTTTCTTCATTCTGTTTTTGTTGTTGTCATTGGGGTTTTTTGTGAGAATAAAAAGAGGCTTTTGTTGGACTGTGGAATTTAAATATGGTATGGATTTGCTAACTGGAGAATATACGTTTTCAGGTGAATCCCAAATTCAGCTATTCCTTGCTCATAGATGATGTTGTTTGAAGTAAGAATAGTATAATTTTTGCAGAAGTAAATTTATCATATCTTGAAAATGCAAGCCTGCTTGGATCTGTTGGTTGCAGCTGCTTTTTCATTAGTATTATCTATGTGAGGGTAACAGGTTGAGAGCTGTTCTGAGCTCTGCTGCCATTCAATTTATTTATCAGTCTGAGTACTATGTGAACTTATCTGTGAAAACAGCATTAAGGTGGTTAAGCACGATCTATAGATGTTCTAAGACATCTTGCTTGAGATTCTGATGTAATTTGACCCTCGTTTGAGAGGGTGCTTTTGATCTTGTAGATTTGGAGCTTTAATATACATGTGTTTTCACACATTTGAGCAAGAAACCTGGCAACAGCATGAAGTGAATTGAGAATCTGGTGGTAGAAGAGTATTTTGATTTGGTGAATGTTATTTTAACATTCTAGAATTAACCTAAAACCCCATGTGAAGATGGAGGTAGCTGAGGAGTGTTGGTTAGGGAATAAGCATCAAATCTAAGAAACTTAACTTGTTTCCAAAAAATTAGAATTCTAGTAATAGACTGCTGTCTAGGGTATGTTAGAAAATCAGTCCGCTCCAGTATGACTCCTGTATCTTCTCTTTGATTTCCCTTGGTGCTGGAAACTGGAGTTTAGAAATTATTGAGAGAAAATGGTTCCTTTTCTCTGAAGCAGTTGTAGCATTTGGGGGACTTCTTACTGTGCATGCTACAAAGAGAAGTGAATAAATGCATTTCTTACAATCAGATGAGCTAAATATTAATGAAATGTTCATAGTTTGTTTGCACTCTTATTTGTATGTTCATCTATCTCCAAGAAAATAAAACTGAGATTCTTAGGTAAACTAGCCAGCTTAAGAGAAATAGAGTAGAACATATCTTAATTTGTACAAATGATGTTCTGTTTTGCCAGATTAATTTAGAAATAATAAGTTATAAGTCAAATCCTAATTGGCTTAATTTGTGGTTATGAATACTTCTTTTAATTTGCAAAGAGATAAGGCTATTAATTTAACTGCAATTAAGTTAAATGTAACTTTTGACAGATATATTGAACAGAGTCAACTTCAGCTCATCACGAAGGCAGATACAGAATGGTGCACCCAGTAGAGGTATTATATTGTCCTGATATGGTAATGGAAAAAACGAACACGCACAAAACCACAACTCTTAATGTAATATCTGGCCACAAAAATTATATAATGTTAACTTCAGAATCCTTTGCAACAGGTACAGTTACTTCATTCAAGTCTGACAGTCACCGTTATGCAACACCTGCCTCCTGTCCCAGTGCCATGCCTGTTTCATCAGTGTTTCAGTCTGTATCCAGATCTACTGCTAGCTCTGTAGCAGTTCAGCCATTGTCTAGACCAGTGAATGTTTCAGGAGCTTCACAGACACTGCAGAGACCAGTTGCTGGATGTTTATCAGCACAGCAGGCAACCCGATCAAGTTCTGGAATATCACAGCCTGTTAGCAGACCTGTAACCATTCCAGTCACGACACAGCCGGTATCAAGAAATATCGCAGTTCCTCTAGTGGCCCAACCTGTATCCAGGCCAGTGACCTCTGTGACAACGCAGCCTATCATACTCAATCAGGTAAGTTTTTATTCCCTTAAAATACTCAGATGTGATAGTGAATAAATTGAGGAACATACTGATCACACAGTTAAATAATTCGAAGACCTTGATTAGACCTATAGAGTAGCATTAGATAAACAGTAAAGATTTTAGAACCATGATCTTGTACTAGTTAATGAAAATATATATTGATAATACTGATTTTACAAACTCTAAGTGTCAGATGTGCTGCTTGGCTTGAGAATGATAGCTTTAGTAACAGCAGTGTTAAATTAAATGAAAATCTTAGCATTATATTAAATGAAATTGGTGGACAAAGGAAAGGCAACTGATGTCATCTAGCAGGAATTCTGAAAGGTTTTTGACACTGTCCCCCACCACATCCTTACCTCTAAACTGAAGAGTTACATATTGGAAGGGTGAACTATTCGTTGTGTAAGGAATCACTTGGAAGGTGGCAGGCAGAAGAGGCTTGTGGTCAACGTGTCCACATGGAGGCTGATGGAGGTCCATCTTGGGACCAGGCACTACTGACCAGGCACTTTCCTCAGTGAGAGCAAGATTCAGGTTTCACTTCCCCCAGTGAAATTTTGGTAGAGCAAAGGTCTGATACCATGCATCATTCTAATTCTGTGTGGATTGGCTATTAATTAGCATGTTACTAATTAGCATGGTTCTGACAGTTAGGAAATCTAGCCGTGCACCTTAAGATTTAGTATTTGTGCTAGTCTTCTGGAAAACTGAGTGGTGGCATCTAGTTGTGTGGTTTTTTGTTTTTTTTTTTTTTTTACTTACCTGAGCGGTGGCAACATCATTTATAAGAATACCGGTCGTAGACTTTCTGCACATGAGTACACCTGTGCAGGTTGGATTTTTTTCACTGATCTGGTAAAGCTGTTCTGTTATTTAGAACGTTTTTTGTTTTCTGAAGCATGAGAAGATGTTTATTTTCACACACTTGGCTCTGTTGTTTTGCATATAAAAACAAAACATTTTAAACAAAAGGGGACATTTGGAGAATATTGTGACTGAATTTCCAGGATGTCAGCCTTTACTTCCTTCCTCCCCAGATGCAATCAGTACATAATAGGGAGATGCACGGATGCCATCAAAATTCCTGGTCTTTTGGAGAAATGGTAGCAGATCTTCAAAAAAGAAAGCAAGCCCATCCAAGGCAGTAAGAAGGGCACGTTTTACTTTCATTCGTTGTGCTGATCGTGTTTAAAGTGAAGGTGGTTCTGCGAAGTCTTCTGTCCAGTCTAAGAGCTACCACAGGCTTACTAGCTGAAAAGAGGGGTTTACAGGATAAGCTGCTTTGCTTGTAATTTTGCTGTCTAGTACAAAGCCATCATGGATTCAGTTAAACCTGATGTGTTATGACCTGTGTAGTTTTTTTGTAAAAAGTATAGCAAAGATGTTTAACTATTAATGTTCTTAGCATTATTCTGACTTCCACAGCTGCACTTGAACATTTGTTTGATTTGGTTACGTTGGATTAGACCACTTTCCAGAGAGAAAAATGGGTCTTCATTATCACTAAGCTCCTATAGTGTCTTCATTTAAGAGTTATACAATAAAAAGAGGGGGATGGAGAGAAACACCTTTTGTTTAATTAAATTCTTTACTGGTACTTAGGAGTCCTAAAACAGGTTATCATACCTGAATGCTAGATGTGAATTTGTGTATCCCTTGAGACTTGTTTCCAACAGTGTAAGTGTGGTGGTAGTTAAAAACGTAGCAATTTAAATGTGAAAATAGTCTTTGCCTGCTTGCTTACTAGAGTGGGAAGCATTGTAAGGCACTGATTTTTACTGCGTAAGATGTTGTGGTCTTTGTTTCATGAATACGTTGATGACAAAATGCACGTATCATAGAATCATGGAATGGGTTGGTTTGGAAGGGATGTGGAAAATACTGTAGTTCTAGCCTCCTGCATAGGTGCTGGATAATCATTTTTTATGTATGTGCATTGGGTTATCATTTTTTATTTTCAAAGGACGTGCAGCTAATCCTTTCTAGTTTTGTTTCAAGTACAGTGTGATGAGGTGCAACTAATTGTGTTATTCCAAAGTAGAAAGGTCAAGTGCCAACATAAGTGCTATGCATACATTAATGTTGAAATTGAATGCAACTTAATCATAAGGTTTCTCTTAATGCATTACTACTATTAGTAAAAATATTTCATGTTCCAGATTTGGTCAGTATGAATGGCCTATTGAGATGTGAGCAGCACTGATGTATTTTGGGAAGTGTTTTTCACTGTAGCTTTAAATATTTGTAAGGAGAAGTAATGTTCATGGTTCTTTCATGGTTCTTTCGTGTTTCTTCGAGCAGTGCTTAGTAAGTAACCTTAGTAAGGTCATGGAGGTTGTTCAGTTTTAGTAGATTTCAGTGTTGCAGCTGAGAAATGAAGACTGTTTCATTTTTTTAAATAATGGGTCTTGCTGAAGGACAAACTTGTCAACTGAAGGGTGGAAAGGTATCTGTACTTGCAGGTGCTCAAAAGCCTCAAGATGCTGAGAAACATGAACCTACTTTTGCATTAGCTGTGCTTTGAAAATCGTGTTGGATTGTGTTATTCCAAAAAGCCCTTTTGAAATTATTCTGTTAAAGAAAAAGGCAAACCATAGATATCATGAATTTGAGTGCTGCTCACAGTCAGTGTGCTGTAGGTACACTGTGGCTTTCATTAAAGCTTGGTCGTGTGCAGAATTTGACCAATGTCATCTTTGAGAAACTTCTGACCCCAGCAAGTTTGTTCACCTGAGTTCTGATTTCAGGTCTTCTGAAATACAAGTAGCTGTTACACAGGAGTGAAAGAGTTAAAAGATAATCACCTGAGTTTATGTTGAAGGAAGGAAGCTCTACAGTTTTCTTAGAAAAGTAGAGTACAGTTTGAAACGTCATAAGACTTGCACAAAAGCAGGTGCCATTAGCAATCTGCATAGTTTGAGTTGTGTTTCAGAAAATGTTCTTTCTTGGGTCTTATGGCTATTTTTTGGAGATACAGCTATGAGTAACTTAACAAGCACTGGTAAGAACTGCATACTTAAAATGTCAAAATAAACTATTTTGGGGACACTGTTATTAACTTGATTTACAGATGAGTACTTATGAGTACTTGTAAGCAATCATATGTTTTTAAGAATAAACCCTTTAGAGCCTGAAATTTAGAAAATGTTAAACCTCAAATTTCTTTTCCTTCTTGGAAATATCTTACTAGGATTATATTATGGATTCTCCACCAGATGCACCAGATAACACATCTGGTATACTGTTCGGTGTGAGACAGAGCTCGGGAGTTCCACAGTACCAGACTGAGCCAACAGTGAGTCTAACAGGTGGGTATAACTGTGGTAGCTGATAGAAGAAAGAAACAGTAATGGCATTTAATTGTGGTGCAGATCTGTGGGTTGTAATTTTAAATGAAGTTTTTAGAATATAGAAGTCTAGAACTTTTTTTTCCCCTATATATTACATTGTAACTATGTAATGCTTTATGAAATAAACCTCAGAACTTTGTGTTGTCAGACTTAACTTTTTATTGCTTTAGACTGAATTACTGTGTAATGTTCATTTGGATTAAAAAAAGAAAATACTGCCAGATCCACTGTAATCTTCTTGACAGATAAAGGCTCATTTTTTTAATATCAAACACTTTTCAGCTAACATGAATAGGAATGGCTGTTAGCAAGAGAGGGGCTGTGGAACAGTGCCAGAAGAACTTCCTGTGTCTGCTGAGTGGATTCCCAGTGATGATTATCTTGGTTTCCTGACTGCTATGTATAGCACTTAGAGTAATTGGGATCAAAAGGATCCTGTGTAGAAAGGGGAAAGGAAAGAATATTGTTTGGCAACACTTTTTTTTTTTTTAGCTAGCTAAGCTGAAAGTTCAGCAGGAGCTATTTTACCTACTTAAAAAGACAACAAACCACTTTTTTGTCATAAAGATGGAAGCATGTAGTATTTTCAATTATAAACACACTGTAATTTGAAATTTCCCCTTTTTTTTTTTTGTGAAGGATTGCACTTTTGTAATAACTGACCATAATCCTATCAGTAAATTATAGATTAAAAAAAAATTCTGGTTTGTATTTAAGGTAATGGGCTGTGTAAAATGAATGGCCTAACAGTCGTAATAGAAGTAACATGAACCCAGTTTTAGATTGCTAGTCTCTTCTGCTTGATATGATAATTTTTTGTGTCTCTAGTTTAGGTATTCACTGCAGCTACTCATCAGTGAAGGCAGTATATTTCTTTGCATGGGTCCAACTAATCTGTGTTCTGATTCTCCTCTTAGTGGAACAAACTGCTTTTTTTAAAGTAAGCAAGGGTTTTATTTATTGCACGTGGTTTGGTTTTCACCTCCAGTTCTACAAAGCACAGGTGTTAGTATAATTTTCTAATTTAGGAAACTTGCATATTTAATAACTATGTGTATTTGGCTCTTATCCAGAAAAATGAAGCACTTAAAGGCATCAAGGATTGTAGTTCATTGTGTCTTAAATATACCATACTTAGTGTATGTCTACTTCAGTAAGATACATACACAAAAAATAGAAAACTGAAAGGTTTATAATTCCTGTTTCAACCTTGATTGAATGTCTTATGCTCCTTTATGACACCCAAGGCTAATGTAACGCTAATGTAACACATAGATACTTCTAGAGTTCACATTCAATGATACAATGTATATTGCAATAGTAAAGTGTTTCATAATGGCTACGAAACATTTAGGAAAGTTTTCAACAGTAGCATGAAGTGAAGGTGTCTGTTGCATTCAACAAACTAGTCTGAAGCATCAGTGATGCCAGGGATTTCTGTTTCAATGTAGCAGACCAGAGCCACCTTAAGATGACAATGAAAACAAGACCTGTTTTATACCAGTTAGATACTAAATAATACTTAAAATAATTTTTGCTTATTTTTCAAAAATGCCTTAAAATAGAGGGTTTTTTAAATGAACAAACAGCAAAATTCAAATGCAAATGGGTCTGTGATCTCCTAGTATGGTTATAACTTCTTTGAAAGAGGGAATTTATTAGGTCAGAGGTGTATGAGTCAAAGTAAGAATGCTTACTTTATAGCTTCTATATAAAATAATCTTCAGAACATTTTAAGTGTCACAGATAGGTGAAGGTTTTGGGGTTTTTTTTTGTAATAGGAATTATTACTAATTTTGTTAACATGTAAGGATTTTTTTCTTTAGAAATCAGGGTTTCTGTAGTAAACTGAAGTATTTTACTGAAGATTCTTGAAAAAGACCTGTCTTATCCCTGCCCCTTACTACCTAGCTGTACATAATTAAATATGTAGCATTTATGAGCGATGTGGTTGGTGGCCTTGTGCTGAGGTGGATTCAGCAATGCAGAAGAGTGCAGAAGTTGTAACAGCTGTATGAAAGCTTTTTGTGGTCAAGTAAAGAAGAAATGGAAAAATATAACAAGTGATACATATGAGGCATAATGTGATAAATCTCCAGATGCTCAAACATCAGCCTTTCCTGCTGGGAATCTGCCTCACAGGACTGGACAGGGAGGCAGTTTGCTTGGTGTAGGTAGTTATCACTGAATAAAAACAGCTTAGATGTGGAGCAGACGGTTGTTTTTTTTTAAATACTGGAATACTTTTCTGCAACAAGTTATCTCTGATCGTTGAGAAAGTTCTTAAGATAATAGTTCAGCTCCTAACTACAACCAGAGAAGTTATTGGAACAGTTGGACAGATGGAAGTGGAGATCAGTGTCTTGGACTAGTTTTCTGCAAGTGCATACCTTATCATGCACAGTGTTAAGGCTGTGTGCAGCCTGTGATTGTGGAATGCTGACAAATAAGACCTATGCTGTTACCTCAGATGTGCTGACATGGTGCTTCAGGTTTGCTTAGAGATTGATCACTGTATCAAGATAATGTCGGCTGGGTCCCCAGTCCAAGGATAATCTTACAGTAATGGAGGTGCTGGTTTCAGGACAACACGAAGTCAAATACTTAAGGGCCAGTTATTAGGCACTACATCTCTGCATTTTTAGAACTATTTTTAGGGAGTTTTTTCTTAAAAATATTGCAAACAATCAGTGAATTGATTTATTTTCAGAAACGGGCAAATTGGCATAATGTGATCACTTGCTGGAAATAACACTATTTTAATCTTTGGTATTATTTTATGCACAGAATAAAATCTCAAGTGTTTTATAATTATTTAATATTTTATAAATCATACTTATGTTAAATGAGCTTGAACAGAAGCTGTTCATGACAGACTTTTCTGTCAGAACAGCCTAAGTCATTCCAAATAGCAGGCAGTGCAGAAACCAGCTGGTTAGTTCTAACTTTATTGTGAACCTATCTGAAATTAGAGTGAGTGAGGATGTAAACAGCAGGCCAGAGAAGTTCAACTGAACATAGTATGGTCTGTGAACTCAAGGATGGGGCCATATATCTTGGCTTTTGTCCTTTTCTCAGCTGGTTTGAGAAAATTGAGTTGGATATCATTTTGTTCACTACTGTATGATTTATTATGTTTATTAATAATATATTTTTTAATGTATATAATTTATTATTATGGGAGATCTTAACTGCTGTATTGCTTTGAGTGGGATGCAAGACAAGCACCTGTGTGCATTCCTCCTAAGTTCTGTGATCCTGCTACTTGGACTAACTATTGCCAAGTGTTTTTTGCAGTTTCCACCCTTCTTTTGCAATGATTGTTTTTGATACAGTTTAAAATTCTAATAGAAAGGGAGGAGGAGAATTCAAGTTTCAGGTTGCTCTTGGAATGACTTTCCCTTTGAGAAAAGAGGTAGTCTGGCTGTCTCAGTATATTAATAATCAAGCATGTTTCCTTCTCAGCCAAAAAGTGCTTTCCAGCTGATCGTAAAAGATCAGGATTTATTCTCAACTTTGAGGTATTTCCATCTGCGTATTTTCTCCTGTAATACTAAAATGAGAAGCTACCTACAGAGTGATTCTATTGTATGGAATCATTTCATGTTTGTTTTTACATGTCTTGTTTGCAGCTGTTCTACTGTCAGACTCTTTCCCAGCAAACAGCAGAGAGTGGCTATAAGATGAAATATTGATGGAAATGTTTCCTCCTCCCTACGTTAGGTAAAACAGTGCATTGCAGCCTAAAATGTACAAAAGAGGTTCTTATCTGTATTCAGGAATGAAGAACTGCATCGTATTTACCGAGAATCTGATTTTTATGAGTTTGTCTCTAAGAAGTTCCATAATTGCATACAAATGTGATGTGCCTCAGTTCTGAGGCACTACAGAACACTAGGTTTGCTGTAGAACTTTCCAACTTAGTTTGCCCTCAGCAGACTTGTCAAAGTTTTACAGACTTAGTATTAAGGACCATAGCATCGCTGTTGTGCGATCTCTTGTGCATCTCTTGCACGGTCATCCACTCATGTGAAGGGTTACCTGCTTAATTATGATTTTTAGCAGTAACGTTATGCTCTTGGAAAAATACTGCTTGATCCATATCTAGTGCGTGGACTGTGCAATATTATTTTTCTGACAAGATGTATAAGGCTGTTGTGTAATCATCTCTTACCCTGTATTTCTTTCCTTGCTATAAGGTGAATGTATCTGTGTGTTTCATAGCCTTGCAGTGTACATCTGACCCTGAAGTTGAGATATTACTTGAAACTTTTTTTAGTTTAATCTGTTTTAACCTGCTTAGTTTGCACGGAGTCCTCCAGATCTGTGAATGACTTGTATATGCAAGAGAACTTCATCTGAAAAGGTAGCTCTCACTGGTGCTTTTTTGCACTTTGGAGAGGACTGGAAGATTGGGTTTACTCATTAGTGTTAAACATGAGACAGTTTTTTGTTTTATTTCTGTTTTAATTTGTGTGAAAGGTATTAATTTACCCTGATAAGAACACTATTCTTTACTTCCATCCATTCGTGGGAGTAGTTATTTAGAGGATTTGTTCTGTGAAGACACATTTGTTCAAAAGGAGTGATGCATCTGAATAGGCCTAGGTTACAGCTCCTGCCAGAGAGAAATAGGCTCATTATTGAGAACCAGGTGGTGAAATTACTTTCAAAAGCAGTTCTCTTATCCCTGTATGATGATGGCTAGGTCCTGGCATAAAAGTAGTTCTGTGTGCTTCTTCAAGAATTTAAATGTCTTAAATCTGTCTCGTTTTGGGGGTAAGTGGGGAGGACAGAACTAATGCTTTGTCTCTATCATGTTTCCGTTACCTCCCATTTTTCTGTGATTACTAAGATTTTTGTAAAAGTGTATGATGAACAGAACAAACTGAAGTTGATTTTGGGCTAAAGAATTTTAATTAGAAGGTGGTAGTAAAATGTTGCATATGGTCTCTCCTGTCACATCAGTTGCAGTTTCATTTCAAATAGTATGTTTTGCTAGAATAATAACTAACATACCTGTTATTCTGATTGCAAATTCTGACTTTTACATGTGTTTTACAGATACAAGTACTGCATCAAGCAACATTAAGAATGGAGGGCCATTTCCACGAGCTTGTCCAAAGTGCAATATTCATTTCAATCTTATGGATCCTTTAAAAAATCATATGAAGGTAAAATAATTTGAGGATGATGAACATTATAAACTGAAGTAGGCTTCTGGTCATGAAAAATGTTTCAGTTTGTAGATAGTCTGGCTTCTGTCTTTGATTAGATGGGGCTAAATTATTGTGAAGTCAGAGAGATAAAGAATGAGAGCCCTAAGTCTTGTTACTTTGGGCATTATTTTTTTCAGTGAAATGAGGCATATATGCTGCCTCTGTGAATTCTCTCTCACAGCTGTAGCTTTTGAACACTTGGCCAGATAACAAGAGAATTTGATGAAAGTAATTGTAATAGCAAAGTAGAAAGTAATAGCAATGCAAGTTGGCCCACTAGTACTGCTAGCAGCAGCCTGTTGACCCACATCTGCGGTAGGTGATTTCTAAGGCAAAAATAACCTTGTAAATTAAACTTTTTTTCCTTTATATATCATATGGGAACTTAAAAAGTCTTCTGAGGGAAAAACATTAATTTGTAACGCATACTTAAAGTGATAAACAAAGCTTTCATAAACTATGCATCTGTTACTCTTTATGAAGCCTACTTGTCATTGTTTCCAGAAACATTGTTTCCTGGAAAATGCTTTTTTTTATAATTTGGTAGAGATTAGCACAGTTCTCAGGGATCTATTCCATTTCAGAGAGAACAGAAATGTCTTTGCATACAAGAATAAGTCATGTAAAAAGCTGTATGAATTACTTTGGAACAGAATTTTTTGATGCTCTCAATTGCTGTTAACGCAAATTGTTGTAGTTTGAAGGATTTAAGATAAATTATAGCTAGTGTCCTATTTAGCTTCAAAACCCAATTAAGAAATGTACAATTCAGAAATGTTATCTTTCTCTAATCATTTTTTGTAAAGAATTGCTTTTGCACTTGGTACTTTGAATGAATGAAAGAGCCACGGATGACAAAAAACAACTATTTTTTTTTAAATTCCTATTTACAAAAAGCGTGCTGTCTTCAATTTCTGCACTAGAGAATGAACAGCTTACCATTACAGAAGGTAGTCATGCACAGTAAGACCTGTTTCCCAGCGGGAGATGAGCGTTCTGGTTTTGCTCATAGTTACTAACTTGATAGCATGAAGTATCTCATATAGGATATGCTTTTAAAGCATTAAGCTTTGTTGTACAGCTATTGGGTTAAGCATTCATTGTCTACTCTTTCAGGTGAATACAAGTGACGTGTCTGCTGTGTGACCTAGAATTTCTAAATTTTTCAGTAAAGCTGAAAAAAAAACCTTGCAATTCTCAACAAATGTCCTCCCTAAGGAAGTAAAAAAATTGCATGAAGTCCTCAATAAACTTGTGCTTGTCAGTAAACTACTGTGTGAGAGTTGCTTTTCTTTCTTGTTTTTAAATTTTAGGAAGTAGACATTTTTCTAATGAGTAAGGCACCACTAGGCAACTCTGACATTCTGATTTGAACTGGAAACTTATTTACATGAAACCATGAGAATAGTTATTCAGTGTTAAAAATACTTTGTATTGTATTACCTAAATGTTACTGAAAGATCAGTCCAGAGTTAAAAATGCGTATGTGAGCATGAGTTTGAGTCGGTGTGTCACAGAGTTGAGAAGCTTTGCATGTAGCCCTGATTAGCAGGCAGTTTCAGTTTTAAGATGCTGTTGTCACTGATGGAGTTTGTTAAGGGAGTCTTACATCTTTTGTCTCTGTTTCTTCTCTCCCTTTCCGTCTAGTATTGTTGTCCAGATCTGGTTAATGACTTTTTTCTTGGTGTGGTCCAAACGGAATGTTCCACTACAACAAGCAAGACTACTGAATATGAGAAAGGAAAGTTGATTATGTTAGTTAACGACTTCTATTATGGGAAACATGAAGGTGATACCCAACAGGTACAACAGGAGCAGAAGACTCATACAACATTTAAGTGCTTCAGCTGCCTGAAAGTTCTTAAAAATAATATAAGGTATTTGAACTCACTTCCTTAATGTTTTAATGATTTACAGCCCATGTCAGTTAATGTCATGCATTTGAAACTTGTCTATTTGGAATAGAAAGGATTTGTTTTGTGTGTCTTGCAAACTATTAATGCTGGATTATTGGACAGAAATTGAATTAATTTTTAGTATGTGTGTTTATCTGTAGCTTTAACTTATTTACGGATTAGAGAACAAATCTTAGAGGTGTCTAATGGAAATAGTGTAGTTCTAATGAGAGCAGTGGTAGCACTTAGAGGTTGGAAAAGGCGACAACGGAGTATTCTGCAATTTACCATCCTGATTGATGGTGTTGTCAGTAGATGTGAGTGTTGTTTCTCTTCAGGGATTCACAGTGACTAATAGTTGGTCGTTTGCTTATGTAACAACTGTTATTTTGATGGAGTAATTTTAGTTCCAAGTGCTACAAAAAGCTTCAGTAAGCTGTTTTAATAGGTAGACCAATCCATGTCATTGTTCATTTGGAAGTTAAGGTCATTCTGTTTTTTCACGTGCATTTTTTAGGGGAAGCTGAAGTAGCAGAATGTAAAACTGAAAAATGGACTATTCTTTCAAGGGCATAGTCTGCAAGTCCAACTGAACAGCCTTATGCTAACATCAAACCCATGTTTTTGAACAAAAGTTTCTTTAATTTCTGAACATTAAACTTGCTGTTAAGTATCTATATAAATGAAAGTGCCAATATTACATATTTAAGCAGAGTTTACTGTTCTCCATATGAAATATTTATTTTTGTTACTTAAGAATTTGTATTCCAAGGTAATTTCTATACTTCAAGCTATTTATTATGGTGGGCAAAATAAATACATATATTCTTTCTAATTCTAGTGGAAATTTTTTTGGACCTTTGTTCTCAAAATGAAACCCTTTCAGAATAGAGCGATTTAGTCAGCAGTAGTGGGTTATGCAGCTAACCTGTTCTTGCGACAACTTACTGTTCCACAAATGACTGACCTGCCAACTTTGTGAGAAGTTCAGCTTAGACTTCTCAGCCACGATAGATCCTTCTACAGGCACATGGATGAGGAAAATACAAGGAAAATACAGTGACTTTCGGCAGTGAACTACCACAAGTTTCTGATAACTTTTTGGTTGTTATTTGCACAGTGGAATTTCTTGAAAACTGTCTTTCATAAGTTATCTTCAGACCTAAATACTTACAAAAAAGAAAGCTCTTGAAATACTCTTGCTTTTGTATGGAGATGTTTGTAGATAAAGCTATGAATGTCCTATGTGAAGATGTGGTCTTAGTACTTACTAGAGGTCTGAGTGGCTGGCATATCTTAAATGTTTACTCCTCAAATTTCTTCATATTCGAAAGTGCTCTCAGAGCTGTTTCTAAGGTTCCTTTGCGTTTTGCGTGTGATACATAATGCATAATGTCTGTGTACATCTTTTTTCACCTGTTTACTCTCATTTTAAGGTTTATGAACCACATGAAACATCATTTAGAGCTTGAGAAGCAAAGTAGTGAAAGCTGGGAAAGCCACACCACCTGCCAACACTGTTACCGTCAGTTTCCCACCCCATTCCAGCTGCAGTGCCACATTGAAAGTACACACACACCTTACGAGTCTTCTAGTAAGTTGGATTATATTGCACTGAATTTTTTTTGTAACCTAAAATTTTAGATATTTTTTGACTTGTCTTTTGCTGGTTAGTAACTTCAGAATGAGACTGTTGTACTTCAGGGGCAATAATTTGGAGGGTTGTAAGCAAAAGCTGGACAGTCATTCAGCTTCTGTCAGAGCAGCATCTGGAAAAACTTTTTTTTTTTTTTAAGTTGGAGGGATTCCTGGTTTTTTTTTTTTTTTTTTTTTTTTTAATTGCAAACTTGATTTCAAGAGTTCATACTGTTGAAGGACCTCATATTCCTGAAGTTGTCAAGAGTTTCATCTGAAGAGCTGGAAGAAGATCATTAGATTGTTTCCCCTTTATGTATTTATATACAGTTCACATGTACATATGTATTATAATTGATTGAATTATGACCCAAAACTAATTTGTGTTTTTTTGCTTTTTCTAGCTATTTGTAAAATCTGTGAATTATCCTTTGAAACAGAACAGGTTCTTTTGCAACATATGAAGGACAATCATAAGCCAGGTGAAATGCCATATGTTTGCCAGGTATTTCAGAATTTGTTTTGTTTTGTATCTACATTACCTACCCCCCCGCCCACCCCATAACACACGCACCCCATCTGTTTTTACTTTTTATAGACTTTTAACAAGAAGCGAAATTTCTTATTTTAGGTATGCAACTACAGATCCTCAGCTTTTTCAGATGTAGAAACACATTTCAGAACAGTTCATGAAAATACAAAACATCTGCTGTGTCCATTTTGCCTCAAAGTAATTAAAATTGGAGCACCGTATATGCATCATTACATGAGGCATCAGGTAAGCAGATGCTTTCTTAATTCTTGAAAAATGCTAAATATCAAGATTCTCTTCCTAAAAAAAAGTATCTGAAAAAGCATAACTGATTTGTATAGTGTTAATAGATAAAAATAGTCAGTAAAATATGAAGACCTAAAGGTGCTTGTTGTGAGAAGTTTCTAAGTGAGTTGTCAGACTGTCGTGTTTTATATGACAGGAGTTTCCTGCTTAAAAATCTCTGGACACTATGCGTTACCATGTTGTCTTACCGTGACTGGTAAACTGATTCCTTCTTGGTAGCAGCACTGCTTTACGTCTGTACTGAGTGTCTTGACCTTGTGCAATATTAGGAGTTTGTCAGGTTGATCTTTACAAGTGGAATAGCCATTCTTTGAGAGAATAAGGTTAGAATTTTTTCTGTGACGTCCTTGCTTACTCTAGATTGGCTTCCTTTTTTTCAAGAAAAAAGGAATATACCGTTGCACTAAGTGTAGACTGCAGTTTTTGACTTGCAAAGAAAAAATGGATCACAAGACTCAGCATCACCGAACATTTAGAAAGCCTAAACAGTTGGAAGGATTGCCTCCTGGAACAAAGGTAAGTGAAGAATAATGGAGCAAATGAAAAAAAAATGTATTGGAAGAAGAAAATGTTGAAATGGAAAGAGTACTTCTTTCTTTTCCACAGCAAAGAAATTTTTGTTGCCTCTAAAACAAAAAATTCATTTCCTCTTAAAGAAGGGCTAGCAACATTTCACAGCTTCCACTGGTTGGTCTGTGTCGTTGCCCTGTCCCATTCCATTCGTACATGTGCTGGTAGTGCAGTCAGTGATACTTTCTTGAGCTGTCTGTTAATTTGTCGCTTTCCACTTATTATTTCTTGTGTTAGGAGAAAAGCAGGTAATGTGGATGTTGATCTGTAGTCATAATTTCTTATGTAAGGCTTCCAATATGTGGAAGGTAGTAGCAAAATGCAGGTACAGTGCAAGATGATTTTCCATAGGCATTATGTGCTTACAACTGGGTGTACGAAGTCTTTTTATCTTCTGCATTTCAAGGGCTGAGGAGAAGAACCCAACAGTGTGTTGTGACGTAAACTTGGTTTTATGTCACTTAATATTTAGCATTAAGTTCATGTCTTGAGAGGGAAAAACTTGCCTGTATATTTCAGAACTTTCTTACAGCCTTTCAATGAATTGTGAAGATTTATTGTCTTTCACTTGAAGTGAATAAAAAAATGAACATCTTAATTAACTACTCACAGTTGATTTCCTCCAAAATACTGTCTTATATTTTGTAAGGGAAATGACTGAAGTTGAAGTTGTGTTGCTTGGTAGTGATTCTGGATTCTGTGATGTCACTTCAGTATTTTAGAAAATTCAGAGTATTTGTAATTAATAAAAGCTTAGCTTGCTTTGTGTTAAAGCTTTGGTGTTAGGAGACCTTGACAGAGTGTAGATAATAAAACTGAGGAGCCTGGAACAAGACTTAAAAGCTGAGCTGCTTCTAAGCTGTAAGTAGGGGCAAGAAGTGTAAGTCAGAAGCCAGAATTTGTCTTTGAAGGGTCTAGAATGAAGAGCAAAAATTATATGAAGTACCTTTTCTAATCATGAGGCAACAGTACACAGAGGTTTAGTTTAATCCAGGAACTGATTTGTTTGGTATTTTCTGAGCTGAGCTAATTGTTCTGACCCATCTGGCTCTTATCTACAACTACTTTTTCTTGCTTGGTTATTGGTTTTAAGAGTAGGATATAGGCGGTTGCAGGTCTGAAGAGAGAGTGGTTTTTTTTTTGTCATAGCTAATTATTTCCACCAAAACAAGAGCTTTTAAGATCTAGCAGACTACTCTAGTCAACAGTAGTGCGTATTTTTCAAAACTGTATTTACTGAGGAAGATTTCGTATGCTATGCAAGATAGTCACTTCTGTCTTGAAGTGACTAAAACTTTGAGGAAAAACAGAAATGGGAACTTAAACAGCTTAAATCTAAATAAAAAAACTTCTGATTTTGTACTTGTAGGTTACTATTCGAGCATCTCTTGGATCTCTTCAGTCAGGATCTTCAGTTAGCACAAGCACATCCACGTTTCAGTTATCACCTAAAGCGAAGAATACGACTGCTAGGAATCATAGCAGATCTAATTCAAATAAATCGAAAGCAAGATCAAAACCAACAACTGCACTGAAGAAGCAAAATGCATGGGCCAACAGCAGCAGCAAAAAAAAAAAGGTTACAAATACAGCATTGCATAATCTAAGGTAAAATAGGAGCATTAAAATACACTGAAGTATGCTTTGTATATAAGTATCCAATCATTTAATTATTTTTCAATAACTTACGGTCCTGCAATATAGAATATTTGACAACTTAATTTTGCAGAAGATGACTCAGACTTTCCACATACTGTGATTATAACTCTGCGTTGTTTTTTTTCATAATTTTGTTGGTAATGGACTTGATGATGGAAAAACAGATGCTCTGGCAAGTTTTCTATTCTAAATTTAGATTTTTTTTTTCTCTGCGCAGAGCTCACAGTTATTGAAATATTGATGCACCAGGCAGATTTATGTTGAAAAGTGACCTGAGAATGGACTTTGTTTTTTTTGCAAGCGTAATGGAGAGAAAAGTGCTTTCCTCCTTTAGTTTATAAAGTACTATTTGAACCTGTTATTTGAAAAGTTAACGGTCTGGTTACCACAATTTGGGGAACTGTTAAAAGAGTCAGTAAGATAAAAGCAAGCTGTGGGGAATGGTCTCCTTACATTTACAATTTAAAAGTTTTTACAATTCTTTAATAATTCTATGGGTCTTTTATGGACTAGAATACAATGTTGTTGGTTAACGTGCAGTAGCAATTCTCTGTCAAAGAGGTTATGGGTGTATCCCTTTCAGTAAGGTGCTAGCACTGAAAATTCAGCTGTTTGAAACATCTAAAAATAACCAGCAAACTTAAATAAGAGTAGGATTATGATCTTCATCTGTAGCTTTTCCAAAGGATGATGGGAAATCCATATTTTCTTGTGTTCACTGTGTGAATGAAATGTTTCTTTGAAATTCTTTTCAAGTAGAGAAAGACAACAGCAGCAGCTGAAACTGGAGGGTCTCATCTGCAGTATCTTGTTTCCAGAAATGCTCAGTAACAGATGACCTTAATAAAAAAAAAAAAAAAGTAAAAGCTGTAATGACAGTAATTCAAGAAAAAAGAGACTTATGTCTACTATTATAACCCGTAATAAATGTTTATCTGATTTTTTTTATTTTTTTTTTTTTTTCCCCCCTCCAATGTGGGCAAGCTTTTTACAGGTGTAAAGCAAAAGGTTTGGAATAGTTATGTTGTCCTGAGGTACTGATGTTAACTATGAACTTTTCCATATTACGTTAGGTGTCGTTTGGGAGCTCACAAATGCATTGAATGTTACTCAGAGATTAAAGATTTTGCAAGTCATTTTCCTGCGTATGTCCATTGTAGCTTATGCAGATACAATACTAGCTGTAGCAAAGCCTATGTGAATCACATGATGAGGTAAGAATTCTGTACTTTTTTTTTTTTGAATTATCACATACTTGTAAAGTTCATATAAGTTGTATGAAGTGTGTATTAACACGTTGTGACCTGGGTCTGATAGGGACACATATATGTTGGATTTTCACTTCTATTGAGGACCTAAACCCAGTATTCTTCTTGTACCTTAAAAAGCTAGGAGTTCAGGCAGCTTTCTGTCTTACCTTCACAATTTCAGTGGGGTCTTTCGTTGTCATTTCAGCCAGACTTAACAAATAATGGTTAATTGTTGCATATTCTCTGAGTTTCAGATTTAAGATCTCACCTGTTTTGCACAAGTGCACTGCTATCGCTAATGAAATCCATGCTCAGAATGCCGTGTAAAGAATGTCTCAAATAGCATAATCAAATGGATACCACTTTCATCATCTGTGAAAATAGCAACACCTGATCTTGTCTGAGGTTTGTTGCTGTAAGATAGTTTAGGATATTAGTGATGACAGATGTAAAAAAGACTTTTAAGAAAACAACATGCAAGTTTTCAGAGCAGTGGGAGTATCACACACAATGAGTGGACATAGATCTCTTGGCACTGAGGTTAAAAAATATTTTTGAAAACCTACTTGTGTTAATCCTGTGCCTTTGAAAGGTCAAATGTGTGAAAGAAAAAAAAACAATGCAATTGTCTTTTTGAAGTTTTATGTTTAAAATGCCTTGATGTTTTTGAAGCTGAGTATACTTAAAAGTATGACTCATACACTTTTTTGTATATCTTTTGTGCATTGTCCTAGTCACGTTAATGTCAATGTTCTTGTATGAAATAGCTTACAAAGTTCCATGCAGATAACCTGTGGGTTAACACAGGTTGCATGCTTAACAAATAATAAAAATTAATCTAACTAATTGTAATCATACAAGAAAAAAGGCAGAACAGAAGAAGGGAATCTACTGTAAACTATTGCTGGTGTTGTCCATGCTCTGGCTGTTGTCCAGTTCAACCATGCAGCAAAACAACTAGTCTTTTGTCCTCTATCTCCTCAGTGCTCTGTCTTGACTGTCGCACTACTTAGACCTCTTGCAGCTATCACCACCTAAGGAACAAGAAGTGGTGTGGAAGAAGGCTGTATGTTTTTGCTGTAGCAACATCTGTATTTGGTTGCTTGCGTTTTCTTTAATACTGGGAATATATTATGTTGGCACGTGCTTAACCTGCATGTGTGATAACTTGAAGTCAGTTTTTAGTGTCTCTTGAGGAACTTTATGTTGAGTAAAACTTCTTCACCCTATAGCTTTCACTGTGTAACTTAAGCACGGTGCTTCAAGACCTGAATTGCTGATGGAGGCAAACTATGTTCGTGCAATACTGTGCCAAAAAAAATTCAAGTCTTGCCCCTCCCAAGCTCCTTACTAGAGAGCTCGAAAGTAGAAATGCTTGGTGTTCCTGAGGTTGTTTGTTTCTTCTGCTCTTCAGCACAGCGATGTGGAGTTTTCTTTTACCAGTGTTTTGAATTGGAGATGAGATTCACAAGCATGTACAATTCCATCAAATCAGTTTTTTAGAATAATGCAGGTCAGTAGTTGAACATTGTGTTTTCTTGCCTTGTCAAAAGCGAATTTCAGTACCGTGTGTAGTATGTAGGGAATATATGGAGTAATATACTTAAGAGAGACAGATTAAATTATGGTGGTTTGCTTTTTGTTTTTTAGTTTTCACAGTGCTCGTCCAAGTAAAAGATTTTGGATATACAAGAAGCATTCAGAAGAGCTACGGTAATTCTGCTTTTATTCAGTTGTAGATCATCCTCTTTTGCTTTATGTTAGTGACTTGATTGTTTAAAATAAATTTGAGCCTCTTGAATTTCTAGGCTTCCACAAACAGCAGAGAGGTGAAAATGTGACTTCTACTAACAGTGTTCTCTTTTGTGAGAGACTTTTTTTGTTCACTTTTGTTGACTTTTCTCATGGCTTTTTTAAAAAATGTTTCCATAGCTTGCTTTTCCAATTGTTCATGATGTGCAAGGTCTGAAAGAGGGAGGTGGAAAAAACCAAGAAACTCAAATTCTGTCTGTAGTACTACAGTATTTTTTTCTAAAGTACTTTGTATCTCCATCTCAGCATGGAGATATCCTAGACAGTGACTGGAATTTCCACATGCAGTGCTTCTGTGAGTCACTTCATATAAAACTGCAAAAGCAGGGTTGTTTTTTTTCTCTCTAGTTTGTCCAGTAGCTGCAGGTTAAAGCTGTTTTCACAGCCATATTGTGTTTACACATACTTTTTACTTTCTCTCCTCTAGAGGTGTGACTGTAGTATGTCTTAACTGTGATTTTCTGACTGATGGTTCTGGCTTAGATAGGATGGCCACACATCTGAGCGAAAGCCATGCTCATGCTTGTCAAGTTATTATAGAGAATGGTGAGTATGTGTAGTTGTTTTCTTATATAGTACACATACAAGTACTCACATGAGGGTGCCTGTCCTGTATGGTAGTCTTTTTTTCAATTACATTCTAATTTCTGTGCCTAGATTTGAAAGTGAGTACTTGTGTATTTCCACATTTTTTTAAAGTATTTTTAACTTGATCCTTTATTCTTATTTTCAGTTTCTGTAGATTTACCAACTGCTGAACAAGTATCTGAGTAAGTTTTGTTTTACCACTCAGTATTTCTTCTTTTCCTTTGAATTCAGCGACAGATGGTCAAGAATTGTACTTTGAACTTGGATTTCTTCCAAATTCATTAGAACCAAAAATGTATGGAATGTACACTTAATGTGTTTTTACTCTTGACTATGTCCAGAATTGCAAGAAGGGGGAGGTAAATTGCCTAGGTCGTAAAACAACCAGTCCTTGCAGTATTAAAATTTCTTGGTCCTAACTGCTAAGCCTAGGCCTAGAGCTACTGTTATTTCAAGTTGGTTTTAATATTAGCAATATTAAATGAGTGTTTAATGTTCTTTACACAATGTTGATATAAATACAAAAAGAAAGTAAAAAATTTTACTGGACATAGGATACGTTATTTAGAAATTGTTTTCTAAGTAATGTCATTTATTTGACAAAAGGTACACTAATTAATGTCTAATTTTTTAAATGCAAAGAAAAATTTGAAAAGAAAATAATATGGAAATTTTGGCTTTTGGTTTAAAGATTTGTAAAAGATCCTGCAATATTGCAGAGGCCACGTTTATGGATTTTTTTTTTTTTTTTAAATTATTAGAAGACTCAAATATGCTAAACCTTTCCCCATTTGTGCCAGAGCAGTATCTGAGACTTTACAGTGTAGTTTGTGAACCTACTTATGCCTTAAGTGAAGGTTATGAGGTATGCCAGTAGAAATAAACATTTGAATTCTCTCATTTGAACCTCATTTGAAGGCAGGAGTGAAGATGTCAATTATACTGCAAAGAAGGAAGTTTTCAGAAGGCAGAAGGACATAGTTTAACCCAGATTTGACAGCAGGGTGTCACTGAATCCATATAACCTATAGTAGGATTCTAAAAGAGACTGGAGATTCTCATGTATGATGAGGACTTCAGCAGAGAGAGAGCAGTCTTCGCTGGGCGTTGAAAGTATTCCCAATAGGTTATTTCTGATATAGTGAAAGGTGTCATGTTCATGCCAGGTAGGTTAGATGACCTTAAAAGGTCTTTTCCAACCCCAAGTGTTCTATGATTTCATTACTTCCTATTAATATTTATTACTTACATTGTTATATACTTGTCTATATAGTTGTCTTGTAACTTTAATTTTCTAATGAAGTGGCCAGTAAGAAAACATGCTGGAATAATATCTCCACTGATCCAAATATGGAAATATATTTATTTGGTTACAAATAATAATAGCACAGAAAGTATGCTGTGAACTTCAAACCTCTAATAGTAACTGCTTAGCATTTGATCTAGTTGAATAGAACTTGTGAGTTGATAAGATGAATAACAGACATTGTTAAGAAGAAATAGAAGTTATTTTGTAAGGAGCAGATGGGAAAGAAGTAAATTTGGAAAACCATTCCAAAAAAATATTTATGAATGAAATTTCTCTTCCTGGAGTACTGAATATTAAGATCTGACAAAATACTAGGAAAAGTCACTTAGAGTGAGCTGGGTATTCCCTTCATTAATCCAAGGTGGCTTGTGTTCTGTTTGGATTTCAGTGAAACTCAAACAATGGAAAAATAAATGTTGAGCTGTGATACAACTTTAGTAGCTGGATGTATGTGTTTGGAATTCATATCTGCTGGACTATATGTGAGGAAAGGTTACAGGTGTGTGGTGGGTACAGATGTATATTTGTGGCAGGCTGTTGTCAGTACTGCAGGAGTATCTTGTTATCTTGAAAATATTGAACAGATGTCATACAAAAATATTTTAAGAATGTTAGATATGCTAAATATCTATTATGCAGAAACAGATGGGTAAGCACTGAAGGAGTAGATTTGAACTACAGTGAAGAATATGTATTCAGGTGTGTTTCCACAAGCTGTTAGTGTCTTACATTAGGATAGATGGGTAGAGCCATTATTTCTGAGAGCCCTGATTTTGCTGTTAGGTTAGTTACTGGTTCCACGTGAGGTGGTATAAGCTGTTATTTAAAAAAGAAGAAAAGAAAAAAAAATGACATTGATAGACCTGGTTAATCTCATGAATCTTGTCCTTTTCCATGTAATATTTTGCTGATAGTTGGGACAAGAATTTAATTGCTGAGACTAATAGTGTAAGTTCATCTATGTAGCAGACCTTGTATTCATTATTTGCAGTACAGAGTACACACAAATATTTATCCTCATCATGCTGTGTGTTTAGTTTTGCAAGAAGAGGTACCTGTAGACAGTGCTCACAACTTTCACTGTGTGGTTTCTCTGTGATATATGAATGTATCTTCTCATTCTTTGACCTGTAATTTGGTGAAGTGTGTGCTGCTTATGGATTTCTGCAACATTGGCCACAGTGACCCACAAATAGACTCTTGGATGGTTTTGGATCTTCTCTTGCACCTTTCAGACCTTGGTGTCTTCTGTGGTCTATAAGAACGACTGCATGTGTTATAAAACATCTTTATTGCTAATGACCAGACATGTTCTACAAGCTCTGTTTAGAATTGATGAGACTTGTGTTAGGACCAAGATTCTGTCATTAGTAGTACAGATAATCTAGGTGATATTCGAGCAGGATTTTCCTTTGAAATTGCTCCTTTACAAAAGTTGCCTTGTTTTATTGTTTGGTGATCCACCTTGTGCTGAGGGAATGAGCCCTGTTAACTATTCCACTACTCTTCTAATGCTCTACTCTCTGCTTTGCGCAACATTAACATATTTTTAAATGAACTGACAGTAGACATTTTTGTTGCAGGGGAGTTGAAAGTGAGCAGGTATCCTATGCTGCTTTGGCTCACTGATACATCATTGTGGAGCAGCAAATTGAACCCAGTCGAGCTTGGGATTATTTTGGTATGTAAGCGAACAAGCATCTGACCAGACCTTTTCTTATTTCTTCATGCATTGAAGCTGTGGGGTATTCTCTTTTTACATCTTTCAGGCAGCAGGTCTGGTCTTTTCTCCATTACTGTAGTCTGGCAAAGGCTCTTCTGTGTTTTTGTTCTCTGCTTTGCAGCATTAATTTACAGCTTTTGGGGGCTATAAAAATCCATGGAAAAGAGACGTATCAGTAGTTTCGTTTATGTGATGTAGTGTTTCTTTGCTGCTCATTGTCCCCTTGAGTCTGTCAGTATCATTCAGAGTTAGAGTAGCGTATAAATGAGGGCATATACTTAATAGCACCAAAGCCCCTTTTGTTCTGAACTTGATCTTGGCTTTTGAAAGTCGAGGGATTTGTCATTCTCTTTGGGTATTCACTAAAACATACAAGTCTTTATCAGTTTAATAATAAAGTTGCGTTTTTATCTAGCGATGTCATTACAGCATATAGTGGTAAATATGCTTTGGAAGACTTGTATCACATGTAACTACATAAACTGAATCTTGGCCAAAGGAGTTTGTTAGCTGTACCTTAATGGCTAAGCTTCTCTTGGCTCCTAAATACTGTAGGAGGAAAGCATGTGATGGAAACAGATGTAGTTGCTGAGCCTTGATTCTGAGAGTGCAGCAGCCACAGTTCATTCATACCTTGTTCTTTTGGTATCATCTCTCATCTTCCAAGATGCTCTCTCAAGCTGCTAAGACATCTGCCGATTTTGGTATCACTGCTTCTGATTTCATCTGTAGTTCTAGATAATCTGTGGCAAGTTCATCCATCAAGGAGATGTCTAAGTATATGATGAGTTTTCGTTTTGTCATGATGACATCTAGTGTTCCTCCAGACTCAACCTCCTGCTTACAGTGGATATATTTCTTGGTTGAACGTCGCATTTATCAGCTTCCAAGTAACTTAATAGATAATCTTACTCTGTGGTCAGTTGTTACCTCTTCCTGGTTAAAGAGATCTGATGAACAATCTGACAAACACAAACTATTCTTGATTTGCAACTCTTGCTTTATCTGCATAACCAAATTCTCCAAAGTTAATCTGTTTTGGCTGATATTTTTGTCTATTCCCTTTTCATGTAGAAACAATTTTAACTGAGCTTTTGCAGCCACTGTGTTATTGCTAGTAACAGTGAAGATCATGTCATCCATTGTCTTTGATGCATATTTTTGAATGAGCACCTACTCAGTCAGTACTCTTAAGTCTTGTTCTTTTTGCTCCTTTTTATTCTGACAAAGTGTGTTCTGTCTTGTATGCTGTTCAATTTCAATCATCATCAGCTGTGTACTAAAGTTTTTCTTACAGGACTTGCTTCTGTTTTGACACAGTATTCAGTAAGTGGGATCGCTTTTTCATTATGAACATGCTTTTGTAATTCAGAGGAAGCTGAATCTGAGATATTTCACTTGCATTCAGGTTTGTCAGCAACCAAAATCAGAGTATGATTGCAGATTTTTATGGCTTTGAAAATTATTCTCTAAGAATTTACTGCAAATTATACTGGATTGATGCTTTGCTTTGAAGTTAGATGATTTGGAAGGTTATCATTTGGTTCTTTTACAGTTTTGCTCCGGAAATTAATTTTAAAAATGTCTAGTTAAAACACTTGAGTTACCTACAGATTTCTAGTCTTGTGTAAGCAAGGGTAGCAAAACAGTTTATGTAGAAACAAGTTGTATCGTGGCATCCTATTTCCATTTACATGAAGTATGGAGAAGTTACTTAAGTGAAAAACTTGCACTATAAAAACAGTACTAAATCATGTAGATAAACCTGCATGACTCATGCTTTACTATCCCTGATAGTCCTGATTGCTACCAGCTTACATGAATAATGCAGCATATTGGACTATGTCTGCAAAGACAAAGCGTGAGCGTCTGGCAAGAAAGTGAAAGTTTTAGACTTTAAGAGAAGTGAAAATATTTGTGACTCCTCAACTTTGTATGTAATTACACTTATTTATTCGTAATTATAGTAAGTTAATTTGTAGCTGTATCCATTGCTAACCTATCTTACAAGTGAGAAACTGGAGACTGTATCAAGAAAGATGAATGTTACCATCTTTCCTTTTTCATTCATTCATTACCAGTGTTAAATACGTTAGCATGGAAGTACCTTTTTCTTCTGACTATTCATTCACCTGTACCACACCATAGTAACATTTCTTCAAAGTGAATTTTTTTGCATGGAGCGGTAAAAGGAAATTGAGCTTTACTGAATCCCTTACCCTGTTTAAAGTTATTTAAAGTATTTTATACTAAGAAGTCTATGGGTTTTGTTTTTAGCTATTTAAATATACCCCAAAACAACAAAAACCAAGATGAAGGCTCCTTCTATTCTTTGGTTGCAAACAACTTGTTCATAGTTCTTGGATATGGTTGAGCTGAGTAGCTGGAAAGTACCTTAAGCCAGTCAGTTCTGGCTTAAGATGTTAGCTGGAGCTAATTGTCCTAGAAGAGGTTATTTCTGGTTAGGAATGGTCAGAAAATGGATGTTTGGTGAAAGATTCCAGCTGTTTTCAGTACTGCTTAACCTAAATATGGTATGGGAGCGACTGTGTGGCTGTAGGGGTGACCTGGCAGATCCTTGGGAAGAGTTATTCATGATTTAAGCTGTGTGTATACACAAATGTATATACATTCCTTAATGTGAAGGCAAGCAAAGCTGTGACTGAATGAATTTCAGAAATAAGTCATCTGTGTTTGGACATCTAAATGTTTGCTTCTTTTGTTGACTCCAGATCTGTGTTCCATTAGCCCAACATGACTCGTTGTGTAGCAGACGAAGTTTCAGATCAACCTGAATTCCAATTTAAAGTATCTAAAGGAATGCTCTTAATAATCCAGCTTTTATTCTGTAATCGAAGCCTGAGTCTCTTTGGTTTTGTGGCCAGTACTTCCTATTAAGTATGTCAGTCTGAAAATTCTTCTTCAGCTGTTACATTTTGTCTGAATTTTTATTTGATGGAAGATTGGCAATTAAGGGTTGCTTTTCACTGTTCTTAACTGGAAATTTATGTACAGTAAAGAATCTTTTGGGAGCTGTAGAAAGATTGCAAAATTGTGGACCAACAGGCTGTATTTACTAAAGAAGATCACAATTTTTGTGTTGTTTTCATAAGATGATGTGCAGAAGTACTGTAGATCCAGTTACATAAGAAAGTAATTTGCCTGCGTTGCTTTTTGAACATGTGAGTTGGAACTCTTTGGAAACTGAACTACTGGATCCAAAGATTTAAGGTTTCTTAGCATAAAAGTCAGGAACGTAGCATCATGGAGTGACTGTCTTCTCTGGTTTTTGCTAATTATGAATTAGAGCTGCGTTCAAAAACCTATTCTGAAATAGAAACAAGGTTGAGAATATCAGTAATCCAAGTTGAACTGTATTAACCAAGAGGTGGTTATAACAAAACCTTATCTTGTTTGCTTTCAAAACACTATAATCTATCCTGTATGTTTTTAAGATATTTAAAACAATAAACGGGTATTGGATTCAGATCATAGCTGGTGAATTTTTATGACAAAGCTTAGGTTTATTAATTCAACAACAACGTTTTATCCTTCAGTGTCTGATTTGTCTAGGTTGTTTTGCCCTTTCCAGAGTAATTACTGATTGGTTTTGGGCAAATGCGATTTTGAATGGATTTGTTTAAACTCTTGTATAGAAATGATTAAAACAGTGAAGTTAACCTAAATATCTTGTGCTGCATTATCTTCTACTGATATTGCTACTCATGATTAAACATTTCAAAGTATTTTAAATCCCTAACCCCGAAAAAGTGTTATCATTTGATTTACCCTGACACTTTTTCTTCCTGTTACCTAGGTGAGCATTGCAACCGTGGTGAAATACCAGTTATAAAACATACGTATATATTTTCCTAGTTACCTCTGCCATGGTTTGTTCCAAATTAAGGTGTAATAATAAAACATAAATAGCTGTTTACCTGCTACAGCATTAATGTTACTAGAAGGTGTACATGATATGCTGGAAGGGTGGGCTAAAGTTCTTAAAAATAAAAATTCTTGAAAGGGCCTGCTTTTAGCACCATTTTAAAAATTAATTTAGGAAAACAGATGTGGGTGCATACCAACCTAGTATTAGTGTACTTTTTCATAAAATTGAATTTGAAGCTGTTTCTTTTGTCAAGTGTGTTGTACTCTGCAGACAGCCATTAAGGCTCAGTAAGATCATGAATCATTTAATTTATGATTAATAACATAATTCAAGTAATAACAGACAGTGCCATACTCCAGCAGAATTAATTTGCTTTTAATGCAGCATCAACAAAGAAGATACAGATGTAAGCAATTTTAAGGTATTTGTGCAGGTTTTTTTATAGGACACTTTTGAAAGCTTAGCTTTTATATTAGAACAAGGGTTGTTAGCCTGGTTAAGATAGTTCTTGCTATCTCTACAATAGCATTTTCTTTTCCAAATACAGAAAATCAATGTTAGTGATATTGTGATAAGCTGTTTAATTAATGTGGTTTGAAAAGTCAATAGATCTTAATAATTTATAACTCATCTAATGCACTGACTGTGTTTTGAAGGAAGCATCTCCTCCAAGCTGTAGTTGGAGGTCAGTTGCAGTGTTTTACAGTTGCCCTCAAGTAAACCACAACTTTGTCCCGAGGAATTGGGTGATGGTAGATATTTAAAATAAATATATGCTGTTGACCAGAGTATGGTTTTATGATCTCAGCAGATTTGTAATTTCAGGTCTTAAATACTTGAATCGTTATTTAAAAGGCCTTTATGGTAAGGGAACTATTCTTCTTGTAGTGCTAGAAGTACCAGTAGCAGTCTGAAGACTGATTGCTGTTTTTCATGAGATTAAATTGCTGGAACAGGTTACGCAGAAGCAATTTATATCACAGTTTCTGTACAACCAGTAACGTATTGTAGAATCCTTACATGTTCTCTTAGAACCCTGAAGTACATTTAAGCTCAAAATTAAGTATAGACTTTGAAAATTGATTTCAAATTACCAAGTTACTTTCTTAGTTGCTGTAAGTATCTTCATCTTTTGTCTCTGTTTTACTATACAGTATTGAAAATATTGAATCCTAATTCATTGTCCACTAGGTTAAAGACTGAAATCTCCATTAGAGTGAAAGAAGCTAAGTTGGAGGTAACGTCTTTTCTTCTCTCCACAAAATATAAAAAATATCTCTGAACTTCATAAATAATCTGAAGACATGATAGAGTTCTACTTTAAATATACATATCCTACTGTTTCAGTAGTTCAGAAGATACGCATAGTGCTAGGAAACAGCTTTCTGTGTTTTACTACTGCAGTGGTGGGACACTTTTATTAGGTCAGCCACGGAAACATTCCCAGTTGGTAGTCAGTCTGGCTGGTTGATTTGTAGGTCAGAAGCCAAGGAAGGAATGGTTTGGTTGTCTTACATATGTATCTTCATCTTCAGGGAACCTCAAAATCGACTTCAGATACAACCTGAGATTTGGCTATGGACTGATTTCAAACTCTTCTTTACTTATTTTATTTGTGTTGTTTTTAAAGATGAAAATCTTTGGAAATGCCTCATGAGGACTGAATGGCTTTCTTGCTAAGCATATGTGCTATTTGTGTAGCAATCTGACAGGCCTGTCTGTCTTCATTCAGTTGTGTTAAAGGTGAAAGGATTATGAAGCATAAACAGCAGAATCTTTTCTGTCCATAAATCCTATTACCACTTTAGGCATATTTGGGTTTTTTTGTTTCTTTTACTTTTCCTTTTTTCATGCTTTAGAATGTTTAGAATGCATTTCCTACAGTTTCAGTGGGGGGCCAGCTGTGTAAGAATTAGAAAAGACCTGGAATTTCTATATTTTGCTTCACAAAATGTTGTTTCATAATTTTGATTTTCATTTAAAATACAACAAAAAGAAAAGAACAAAACCAGAGCCCTTATGACTGGAGAAGGTGAATACAGACAAAATAGCTACGTTGGTTTTAGCTCTCAGTTGTTACTTGGAGTATAAGCAAGACTTGTCAGAACTGTGAGTTGCTTTTCACTGTGGTTTGGGCCACATCAAAGCTCTGGTTACTGGGTGCTGAACAACCAAAAATTAAAATGGTCGAATTCAATTGTTTAAAAACATAGCATATGAGATCTAGAGAGATAAGACAAGAAATCTTCCATTCCATATAGTTCCTCTGTTCAGTGGGGAAGGCTCAATGAGACCTGAGGAACATGATGGGTAGAAAAGAAGGTTCTGTAGTAGATCAGAGTAGATGCATACTTCACAGAATGTGGAGGTGGAGACATGAATTTGGAAGTGTTTCTTGTCATGGATTTTATGTCTATGGGAATAGCACGACAGAAATACAGCAAAGTGTGATAGAAATATAGCAGGGGCTCTTTTAGAAGATAGCATAAGCTTAGCCTGACCATACACCTTCAGGATATTTGCTGCATGATTTGGTCTCACTGAAGCAAAATATACCACCTCTGTGGAGACAAATATTAACAATATATAATACTGTTGATGCGGGTTTAAAATATCTTAAGAGTTTGTAATACAAGTGGTTGAGGTGCTTATTTCTGTGTAAAAACCTCTTTTATTGTAAAACCAGAATTTACTTATTTGGACAGAAACTAGGTTTCTTAATTTTTTTTTTAAGCACGTATAGTTTTCTTAATAAGAGTAAGATAATATATGGACGAAATGCCCTGTGATATATGAGAAGCTCTTAGAAGACTGCTTTGACAATTTTTCCACTGGCAATTAAAAAAAAATAATAATTACTTTTTCTACTCTTCTTTAAAAAGAAAAATAAAAAAAATCTGATCATGTTGTTCAGAGTTCAAAAATTACTTCCTTGGGTGGATGCATTACAATAGATTCAGGCTTGTCCTGTGATGAGCTTTCTGCTGAGAATCTTCTTTATAATTAACTTAAAGACATCTGTAGGGCTAAAACACTGTAATGCTTTAGTGTGCTAACCTCAGTTTTCTCTTTCTTGTTTTTCTGTTGGTGTTTTAGCAAAACAGATTTGTCAAATTAGTTGTTCTGGGTTTTTTGTTTGTTTGCTTTTACCTTCCAAATAAAATGCTGTCAGGACATAGTTATGAGATCCTATTCAGTAAGGGGTATTTACAATTGCATACATGAAAAAGGCTACAAGGATTGCTTTAAAGCTGTGTTGTTTTTTTCCCTTAAATTGCAAGATTTTGCTAACATCTGTATCCCAGATACTGTAACCCAGTCTCTGCTTCTTAGTAGATGTATGGGATGTCAGTGTGAATTTGTCTCTGCAACTTTATTGTAATCAACTGGTCATGGATAAAAAATAAAACATCCTTAATTATTACAGAAAATTTCAAGACCTAGTTTACCTGAAGGAAAAACAGAAACACCAACATATGAAAGAAAATACAATAATTAGCTGCATCTTGGAGTTCAGTTACATAAAATAATACATGCTGTTATTTCTCAGGTAGTTGAATATTTTAATTAGTGTTTTCATAATGTGTTTTTCTGCGACAAAAACTTTTGAGTGGCAGTCAAAATGTACTTAAAAAGACACAAAGAATTTAGGTTCTAATTGTCAAAACAGTGCTTAACTTACAAATAAGTCAAAGTTTCTGATAAATTGTACACAGTGTTAAAAAGATTTTTTTGTATTATTGTGTATGAATTAACAGCATCGAAAGGGAAAATGGGGAAGAATTATACATTGTATAGTAGTAAATGTTAGTCCTTGGGAATTCATTTTGTTTTGTAGCTGTTACAACTACAGATCTAAGGAAAATAATAATTGTGGGTTTTTAATGTTTGTCTAGGAAAGTAGCTCAAATTGTACATGGCTTTGGGCACATGTAAGTCTGTGGGCAGACTTAAATATATGTGTATGTATACATTATTACTCCAGATCCCATGGCCTAAAGTATCTTACTCCAATTAGTAGTCTTCAACAATTTTAATGCAAATTTAACCTTTAAAAGCTCAGTCAGAACACTGTTTCAGTCATTGTAAATACATTTGTAGTACTTCTTTTTAAAAAGTAAACTAAAAAGTAAATTAAAAAGCAGTTGTGTGCTTTCAGTTTCTCTTTATAAGTTATTTTTCTTCTTAGAAAAGGTTCTCCATTACCCTTCTTTAGTCGTATGCAGAGTACCAAATAATTAGAATTTTATTTTCACTTCTAATACTTAGGAATTGAGACTAAGTGGTTCAGGTATGAGAAGCTAACTCCATCTTTAAACTACGGGTAAATCATTATAATTGAATGCTATGTACTACATTTTCCTATCTTTACATTTAATTAGGTAAAATTAACATCAGTATATGCACCTGCTCTTTGTTTCCTGTTGATGAGATTCTTGAGGACTCTGTTAGAAGTTTGAACTCGTTAGGTGCCTTCATGAATCAGAGCTTCTAGTTCAGTTTCCTCAAAAAGAAATTTAGTTTGCACACACCAGAACAGTTCTGTAAACCAAACAAGTGTGTGGGAACAGTTAGGAATTTGCCTCAAGACTGCTGTTGGGTCGCACCAAAGTAAATGCAGCTATAGTACTGATTTTGTTACCTGTAAGTACAGTCCACAAACTGAGGGTCTTCATGTGCATACCTTGCAGCTATTGTGTATGCAGATACGTAAATGTCACCTGAAGCTGTGTGGTTTCTTTTCTTGCTGGTTTTGTAGGGGCTTAATACGAAATAATAATGCTCTAAAGAACATTAAGTGAATGTCCATTGCAAAGGGCAACAAAGAAAACTTGAGCTAGTAGAGTTTAAAAACAAAACAAAAAACAATCAGAACCACCAAAACTGAAAAAGAGACAGAGCACAGCAAGTATGCAGAGCCGATCTTCCTTCAGCCTCACTTAATTCCCAGATCTTACATTTTCTATACAATAAGGAAAAATTCCTTTTAATTTCCAAGATTCTCTAGTTTGTGGTATTTGTATGCTTTCATTTAGTAGATTGAGTCTCTTGGACTCAAAATTGTCTTCTGCAAGTAGCCTTATTCAAAAGTTGGAGTTCATACAGACGGTACAGCGGCTGGTTCATTAATAGGTTCATTAATACAGCCCAGTTTTCACAGTCTGTAGCCATGGCTGGTGGCATGCTTTAGAAAATGAGTTTGTTATTTTATTAAACAATAGCCAGGTTTTATATTCTAACTTTTCACCAAAATCCTTGATGTTTTCATTTTCCACATCTCCTTGGTCTCTTTATTTTTTTCTACGCTCTTACACAGTACTGTCTGCATATAGACTGAAAGAGTCTTTCATTCCTAACATTACTTAGAAGTCTCTTTTCTCAGCTGCTGACTTACTATCAGAACGACTTTTTGAAATTCCATATGTCATGGGTTTCTTTTTTATTGAGGGGTTGAGTGTGTCACAACTACTGAGTTTTTGCTTATCAGCAGTTGTCAGCAGAGGTAAACTGTTCCATTGGAGGGTTGTTCAATGTGAAGGACCTTACTGATGTGTTCAGCAGTACTAGATCACTATTTTCTGTATATTTGTTGTTGTGGTGGTTATTGCCTTACATAAGCTGAGCAGTTTTATTTTTAAACTCTGTTTTATTGGTATAAGACATTGGGGAGTTTTTTCTTCTGCGTGAGAAATGAATGTAGAAAGTTTTTCTTCCTTCCCATTCCACAGTTCTTGCACTTCACCAAAAATGATTTGATAGCAAAGAGGGCTGGATTTGGTCGAAGTTGGGGTTTGAGTGTATGAAGATAAGGGGAGATTGTGATGGATTTCCATTTTATGTTAAAGTAGGTTTGTCCTTTAAGAGTTCCTTGGTGTGAATGGTGTGTGAATGTAATCCATCTGCAGTGCCCTGTGTGGAACCATTGTTGTCAGTGCTAACGAGGAATTAGTTATTGCTTTGTTTAAACCCATTTTTGCATACCTGTGTTCAAAAGTTGTCAAGTAAAGCGTATTATTTTGCTTGTTAACTTTCAACTTCAGTTCTCAAAGCTGCTTGTTGAAGAGTAGCAGCTAAAGGTAACATAAACGGTTTCATAGTTTATTGGATTTTCATATGAATGCAGTTCTAAGTATTTACTAGAATTTCTTTAGCTATACAGAGCCTTAGTATTTTTCTGGAATAGGTGAGGTAATTAGGAGCAGATGTGGTAAGGCTAATTATCATCTGTAGCTGCTGGGTAGTGAGCCTAGCTCCTGTGCTGGAACTTTGTCTCAAGTTTTTTCTGAATCATTACATTTTCTTTTTATTTCTAGTAGTTTGAGTTGGAGGAGAATAATTCATAATAATAATAATTCATAATAATTCAAATTAGAATAGAAAGAAATGTAAGTTGGGAAGTATTGTTTATTGTGTTAGCCTGATAAGTGAAAAAAGCATGCATACTTGTCTGTCAGTAGTAGCTAATTCAAGTTGTAATTTGGCAGATAAGTTTATCTCCTGAGTTAATAACTGATTATGAATGAAGAAATGGTGTCACAGTGAAATTATTATTATGACTATCTCAGTAGGCAGTAAGAGTTCACCATTTAAGATTCTTTGTAGTCTCTTACCCCATTCAAAATATTCCTGTGTCGTAAACCTAGGTAGGAAGTTGAATGTTCTGGAATTAGCTTCTTTGAGTGAAAGTAAAACTTAAACTTCTGAGTGTTTGTAGCTTGTAGCACCTGGGCTAGACTTTTGCTGTGCAGTTCAGTATCACTTAGCGTGTAGGCGAATGACATTAACTTTTAGTTTGAAAATATACTGTAAAAATATAATAGCAAGAATCTGATTATTTCCTGTTCCTTGAACTGTCCATTGCTTAGCAAGTGGGTTTAGCCAGAAATGGTTTCAAGCATATTTAAAACTATTTGAAAAAAGCACAGATGCTTTTTTGATGCATATAATACTTGATGATGCCATCTCTCTTGCATTTCTTATCTGCATATTACTGTTCAAATACTATTTGCAACTTTTAGACTCAAACATTAAACTGGGATATGTACTTGCTCCAAATTTCATTTCCTGTATAGAACTTTCATCTGAAATTCAGCTTGTTCTTCCATGCCCTCTGCCACCTTTCACTGTTTTGGGGTTTTTTTTTTTTTGGTCTATTTAACATCACCATTTAGGGCAGTTAGAGCTACTTGTCATTCTGAAGAATCTTGAGTGAGTTTCCAACTATGTTTTTACCAAGCCTAAATCTTCACAGCAAAAAAATGAGCTTCCTCATTGAAATGATGAGAGAAGCCTGATGTTCCTATAACAAATGAAGAGATATCAGAAGGCAGGGTTTTGTCTGTTGGCATATGAATGTGAGCAGTTTGCATACAGCATGTGACTGTTTTTGTCAGTAAAGGTGGCATCTGAAATACATAGTTGAATCTCTTTGGAGGATTCTCATCCCTCTCGCACTTCCCTTTCCTGATCACTTTACAAAACTGCATGTGGCTTTATTGAAATAATGCAAAATTAAACAATAACTATTTTGTATAGATTTTTTGTTGTGTTTTCTGTGTTACTATATAATAAGATTCTCATTTTTCCTTGCATGTATCAACACTGTTCTTTTATCTATCACCATGTGGTTTTACTCTGAAAAGTGACTAAAAATGCTCGTTCACCAATTTACTTGTTGAAATACTGCAAATTTCTAGTTGATGCTAAATTTTAGATTTGAATTAATTGTGGTTTCCAGCAGCTAGCTTTTTTCTTTCTTTACACGTGTTAGCAGTGCAGATTCAGTTTATCAGTACAAAAGTATGAACTGGCTTATTTTTCTTGCACATCATCAACAGAAGTTTTGATTAGTTGTGTCTGCATTTGCGTCAAAGAGCAGCTTAGTGCTGTATTTTTTAAAATTCCACATGAGAAGAAAGAAATAACCTTCATTTCTAGTGATGAAATGCAAGAATTAAAGAATACTAAAGCTGAATATATAAATGGGTAAGAAAAATGAATTTAAATTCACCCCGTCTTGCTGTGAAAACTTTTAAGAAATAACAAATAGGAAATCTGCAATGCCATTTGGCTGTTACTTTGCAGAGTATAGCCACTTGTTGCTTTATTACAACTTTTAGAAAAATAACATTTTGTTTTTTCAGCAAACAGGAGCTTGATTCTTCAGAGGAAACAAAAGAATGCAATAGAAACCAAAATGAAATTGCATCAGTTGAAAAGACTGAAGAAAATTCATCATTGTCAGATACAGAAAACGTTCCCAATTTGGAACTCCATGATAACAGCACGAAGAAATCTTTGCATGAGAAAGGAACATGTTGTGATTCAGATCATAATAAACAATTGGTAGGCGAGAAACAAAAATGTATTCATGGAGAAAGTGAGTTGAAAGCTTCCCAAAGATCAGATGATGTTGTCTTGACTGATCAGACTAAAGTGCAAAACTTGGATAAAATTACACTTTCAGCGATGAATGCAAAGGACTTAAAGCTAACTTTGGGTGAAGATGTTAGTTTTGAGCAGTTCTTGAGAAAAAGAAATGAACCCGAATCAGTTAGTTCAGACATGAGTGAACAAGGCAGTATTCATTTGGAGCCTTTGACTCCGTCAGAGGTACTAGAGCACGAAGCAACTGAAATTCTTCAGAAAGGTAATGTTGCACCTTCATCAAAGCAAGCTGAACAACTCTCTGAACAAACAGACAAGACTTCTCAAGAAGGCAGTCCCAGCAGAATGGAAACAACTGTAAACAAAACAGATGAAAATGAAGCAAGCTGAAATTACATTCATTTCCTTGTGTGTTATATATAATGATAGAAACACCATGGACCATTCCTGATGAGTGTGCTCATTGATGCTAATGGTTTGGGGGTTTTTTGAAAGGGAAATTTGGCATATGGAGATAAAATATGTATGCACAACTGAATCAAGTAAATTTAGAAAAGGTAATGTCTTTTTAAGTTTCTCTGCTATTTCTTCTCTCGTATGTAATGTAACTCGTATGAGTTGAAAGGAGGAAAAAAATCTATTTTTTGTATCTGGAATAGATAACTTGCTAGCAAAGAGAAGATTTTAAAAACTCTTTTAATGAAGTGGAACTTAGTATGAATTTAGTTCTAATGCTGAAATGAAGCACACTTGTAGCAATGGTTGTTGGTCTGCTGATAGCTGGGTAAACACAAGCTTTGAATTTGGTATCACATTCCTTTCTGTAAAAGCATGTAAACAATTTTATGAATCTATGCACCTCTGTACAGGTGTAATCCTGCCAGACTGTAGACTTGACTTAAACTTTCAGTGAAAGTGGAAATACTACAATAAAATATATATATTTGTGGGGTTTTCAGTATGCAGACTGTGCAGAAATACCAGACGTAATTGTAAAAAGTAGGACATACTGCTAAAAGTACTGTAGCTTTTAGGCTTTTACCATTGTTTTAAATATTCTTAGTGGTAGACCCATAGGAATGGTCTGTAAGGCAAACCAAAGTATGGTTTAATGTAAAAATTGTTTTAAGCAAGAAGGAGAACCCCAAACTGGAAGTACCAGCTGGCATGCATTCTGCCATTTAACAGCTGCTACTTGCTGACTCTTAGAAAAAAGGACACGAGAGCATATACTGTGGGAATGTACAGTTCAATTTCACAAGTTTTTGTAGTCTAAGTTATATTCAAAAAGATAGCTGCTGGTTTTTTTTTTTTTTATAGTTAGCAGTTAGGTGTAGAAATGAATATGACAGTAGCTTGCTCTTACAACTTCCTTGCTCCATTGGAAACATTCAGAATGTGCTTTTGACCTGGTTTTGTTTTTAATGTGTTAAATGTTTTGAACAGCTGTTAAAGCACTGCTGTAAATTATTCCTTTTTTGAGTAAATATTTGCAACAAAATTTTGTCTTTGTGAATAATTTCACTGCTCAGCTTGAAACTTTGGGCATAATATTCCCACCTTTTTATAAAAGATTAGGTAGCAGTTTGCAGGAACAGTTTCATTTCAAAATTTTCATTTTAAAATTGTGAATTTGATGCTTAAGTGATTTTTTTTTTTTTTTTTTTCTTTTTTGTTTTTAAGAATTAAATGAGCAAGTGCCTATGCATAAGAATATTTTTCTAGCTGTGTGTTGTGGTTAGATGTGCTGACTTTTCCAGATTACATGGAAATATTTTTCTGGACCATCAGCATGCAATTGAAGTTTGCTTTGTCCTTCTATGTTGTCTGGACTTGGCTTCTAAATGAGTCTAATCAGCAACAGCATTAACCTGTAGAGACCATTCTGATTGTTGTTGAGGCCTCTAAATAAACCACATCTCAAAATTGCTTAAGACTCTGAAGAGTCACATGAATTAAATTTTAAATTGCTCCTTAATTTTCATCCATGCAGGTGAAATCTATGCCTTTTTAAAAGAAAAGTGGAATGACTTATGTAGTCACAGCTCTTCTGCTTTAAGAATTCAAAAAATAAAAATAAAAACAGACAAAAAAAACTGAGAACAGTAAGTGGCAATATTCTTCTCTCCTTTAAAGTGATACTGAAATTGTTAATTTGAGGTGTTAATAACAAGTCTGTTGTCTTCATGCATGTAGACGTGACGGAATATAAAATACAGCATCCTAAGAAGGATAGTTCAGAGGAGTAAACCAGCTATGGAACCTCTTGTGTATGTTACTGAAGCAGCTCATGAGTGCATATAAACAAAGAGAAACCTATGATATTTTTAACCTGACGTTGATTTTACGTGCTAATTAAATATTTTGAAAAATTCATACGTGGTGTTGGCGAAGATTAACTTCAAGTGGAACCAGTTCTATGATACTTGCTTGTAACTTCCTCACATTTGACTTTTATGCAATTAAATTTTTAAAATATTTGCTATTTCAATGATATGAATTTGGACGAAAACATAGTTTGAATGCCCCATGCTTTTGAGAATATGTGGAAAATGAAACTGAGACTGGAAAAACCTGAGTATTTGACAAAAACATGTGAATTCTCAGACACTTAATATGTAGAGGGTTGTTCGTTTCAGTCTGTGTAGAGAATGCATATACATTACGAGAGTAATGTTAGGTCTAAAACCATCCAGATGTTGAACATCTGAAATAGCACCCCTTCCAAATGGAGCAAGAGAGTACTAGATAGTTTTTGTAGCAAGACCATCAGGCTGTTTAAACAGACCATTAAATTATATAATGAAAGCAGTGGTATGCTGTTTTTGTGAAGAACGAAAAATGTATTTGTTTTTCCTATCTGAAGAAATCTGTTATCTTAACGCTGCAGGAAATTGCATAATTATGAAAATGAATCCCTTTCCTGTATTCTGTTTGGTTCTTAGAGCAAAGCTGAATAGATGCTTTTGGCTTAAGTCAAAGATAATTTACACTGACTGCATTTGAGTTATTTGTGTGTAACTGCACATAACTTTTTTGTTTCTGTGTCGTGAAAGGTTTTTCTTATTTTGCAGCCATCATCAGTTCTTTCTCTGTGCCATCTTTCTCTTTGAACTTAGGAGAACATTTGAGCTCAAGTTTACATTGCCTTGCAAAAAAAAATTAAATTCAATTTAATTCTCGGTGTCCATATTGGAATATATGTTTCGCTTCTGCAGAGATTAACAATATTTACTTGAATTATAATTTCATATTGGATATGTAATTTACTATTTTTGAAAAAGATGCATGCCATGTGCACATTAGCTTTGTTTCTGTTCGGTTGAAAGCTACTGAAAATCAGTAGCTTATGGTCATTTGGTGCTTCCTCAAGTGCAGCGAATGCTTCAGTTTGTCTTGCACAGTTTGGGCAAAAAAATACTGCTTTTCGACTAATTTTAGAGGATTGTAGACAAATTCCTATTGTTTGGGGGGTTGGAGGTTCATGATCCTTGAGGTTACTTCCGACCCTGGCCGTTCTGTGATTCAGGGGGAGAAAGCGTTGCCAGAAGAACAGGCACAGAGTACCCAACAGCAGCAGGTTGTGAAGCTATTGGATGTGAGTCTATTCACTTTTTATGGCTGGATCTCCAGAGATGTTACAGGTTCTGTATATTTCAATCAACTGTTGTCACCAAAGTTAGAATTTTTAAGTATGGCCTTTGCATCTTTCATTGTGAAGGCTTTAAAAGGTGTAATACAACTGACGCTATTTGCTTGCATGAAACATGTTTATAGCAGTAAGCAAATTCTCAGTATTTGGTTTATTGCATATTGCAGCATCTTACTGCAGAAGTTACAGAAGGCTAATTCTAAATATGATTCTGAATTCAAATGTTATTTGCATAGGATTTCTAAAGATTAAAAACTTGTCTACAACCCTGTAAATGTTAATCTCTCACACTTTAATCTTTATTTACTTCATATATGAAATCTCATTACTACATAAATCTGAGACAGAATGGAGGGATGTGGAACGTAGCTTAAGTAATTAGGAAAATTTCAGGCCCAAAGGAAACTTCTAGTAAAAACTGAAGCTGGTGGAAGGATAGGAAGTCGTAACCATGCCGAACCGTTACTGCATGTGCGCAAATTTTGCTTTGCACAAACATGCTCACATTTATAGGCAACTATAGTGAAAACAACTGGGTGTCATTTTCCCTGATGTAGATGAAGAAAGAAAAAAGAGCTCTTTTTTTGATTGTTAAAAAGAAGGTAGGTTTCGGCAACAGTCCTTATACTCTTTAGAGCAAAACCTTTTGTACAGCATTGTAAAACTGCCACTGTACTTGATTTAGGTGTTCTGTTATTCTAAGCGTGCTCTTGGTTAGGTGAGCCAACCATTGAAGGGCAGTTGGGTTCCATCTCTACTGTCTGTGTGGGTAAGTTTGATTGAGCTCAGGTTGAGCTCATGAGGCTACTAAAGAACTCTGGAAAACATTTCTGTCTTTTTGAGAATTATGTCTCTAAAAACTCTTATGAGGCTTGTGCATTTCTGTCAGGAGAAAGCTGACCCTTCCAAGTGTTGTTGCCAGTAGACACTCTTAACAGGTAAGAGAAAATGTATTCCTTGTTGAAATTAAACCGAAACAGAATTCTGCATGAAAGCCAATGTCTCTTCCTTAACTGTGAGATAGTACTGAGTGATTTAATTGCACGTGGAAATTGGTGTTTGGCATTGGTGTCTTCAAAGCTGTTAAGCTGTGACCTCTTACTCCTGTTTGTATTGTGGCAGTAAAAAATGTATCTTCTGTCTTCTCATATCATACGTATTTTATATTAATGTATTTGTTATCCAGTGTTTGCGTGCTCCTTAGAAATCCGTTGTTTGAGAGGGGTTACAATCCACTTGCACTTCTGTGAGTGCTTCTTGATTGTATCTCTTATATCGTTTTGTATGTGACCATTCAATTCTGTGAAATAAAGAGATGGAGGAGAACAGTGATAAAGTACTTTAAAAGTTGTTCTCCTACTTCTCGCAGGATAGTAGGCAAAAATATATCCACCCTGAACTTCAGCCTCAGTGCAGTAACAGCTGTATTCTCTTTTTTTGTAGGTGGTGCTAAGGCTGCTAGGAATTTTTACTGAACAGAATCTCCAGAGAAAATACAAAGCAGCAAATGCTTGGTCTGTCAGGATGCCTCATTGCAATAAAAGATCAATAAGAAGCTACAGTATGGAAACTTTACTGTGAGTGGAATACAGAATGTGTGGGGAAAATTGCTTCTGCTTTCAGTGTTTTAGCTATTGTAAGTAGAAGTCTCCCAGAAGAAACTGGGAGAAACTGATCCCAGATTAGATTCTGTGAAGCTTCTGACAAAACTGTTATCAGTGGCTTCATAGCACAAAGAAAGTTGATGTGAATGTAGTCTGATTTCTTGGGTATGATGTACACCAATTAGGTAAAGATCAGTGATCGATAAAGTCACTTATTCTGAAATCAGATAATTCCTGTCTGTCAAGCTGAATATATTTCACTGCCAAATCTTCTGGGTAGGTGAAAAGTGCTTTCTACGTCTCATCCATGGCTACGTTAGACTATCTGCCTTTTATTTAATATGCTGAAAAAAATAGAGTTGAAAACTACATTTGTTGGAGACCATATTAAGCCAATACTGACTTTTTTATTTGTACAGCACCTAGAATTTTAGAGATGCTATAAACAGCAGTTTCACTTGCATGGCATTCTCCTAATGTAGGAAATGGACTTTGACTCCTGCACTTCTTACACAACCGTATCTTTATTTCTCTGCCTTCAGTTTAAGAATGTGTATAGTTGTGTGTAATCAATTTAACAAAGCTGAGATATCAAACCAAGGAGGTTTAGAAAGAAAAAATAGTTCTAGGTTATAGAGCTAATATTCACCAATTTCATGGGAGCTCTCTTAATACCCCACCGTCCTGAATGCTCTGCCAGATCAGTTCCAAGCTCAGGAGTGTACTGAGCCTCACTGGGGAAAGAGTTTTTATTTTGTTGACGGCTGATAATCCAGGGAACCAACATTCAAAGGTATAGATATTAAAAAAGAAAGGCAAGGAAAAAGAGATCTTATCTCACTCACTGCAACAGTAGTTAGAATACTGATTGTACAGCACATAATCAGACTTTCCTATACAGTGCCCAGTGGAAGCTCTAGAGGACGTTACTGAAGCTGAAAACAAGTGAATGAAAAGCAGATTAAAACATGTGAATTTCACAGCAGCATCCTTTAAAATTCCAGTGGGTTCTGTGTCAGATGCTTGTATTTTTCCATTCATATCATCAGCAAGATTTATGTTATAGGTTGTGCATGACTAGAAGAACTAACATGTAAAAGCAGATCAAAGAAAATTACAGAAGAACTTTATTCGCACATAATTGTGCTAATAAACTTAATTCACTAGGAGCATGGATGTCTAAGGAAAGATTCCCAATGCATGTACTGAGTTTGAACAAAGATGTTCAAGAGCCATTCTGCTGATTGCAGAAAGCCTCTGTCTCTGCGTGTGCTGTTAAGGTGAAGCAGGCAAGCCATTACTGCGGTGTAGAGGGATGGCTACAGTAGATGCCTATGGAGCAATATCTTACTAATCTTTGCACGCTTTCATAGGCTGTTAGAATATGAGGTGGGGTAAATGAGTTTGCAAGGTTAACCAGCTGCATTTGTGAAATGGAGATACGTTTAACTGGATGCGATTTCAGATGTGAGAGCTCGTGTCTCTACAGGCAATCCAAGCAATGATTTCTCCTATTACCACAGGAACAAGAGGGTTTTCTTTTTTTAACAACACAATATATTTTTCAAAGTATACCGAAAATCTGGATTGAACTCTCTAAGGCTCAACTAATTCAGTAATGAGCTAAGACTGTTTGGTATGCAGTAGTTGTACTGATGATTGCGTCTGTAACTGCAGCAACAATATAGAGCAAAATTGAAAATAGGAGTAATTGGACCACCTTCAGGCTTTGAAAAGCTCTTTGCAAAAGAGTAGAGACAGCAACTGTAAAATATTCTGATTTTCCTGAACTTGTATTCAAGAGTCTTGTTGTCAATGAAACATGATAGGTTTATTAAATATGCTATAGAATACTGTATGAGAAGGTTGCTCATCCCATTCAATTTTTCTCCTTAATTTCAGCTGTATGTATGCTACTGCAGCTTCAGAACATCTGGGTACAGCAGTTTTTTTTCTTTTCTGCACCTGCAAGTGTAAGTACACACATAAACAAAAAAGAAATTAAATCTTTCACAGAGCCAGAGAGAGTGGAAAAAAAAAACACACAAAAAAAACCACCAACCAGTAAGCCATGAAGCTCAGGGGAGCAGTATGACAAGTGCTGAGCTGTAAACAAGCTTGAGAGGGATTTAATTCTTATGACAAGCGCCAGTGGTAGCATCTCACATGGACTCAGCATATGCACACATTTCAGAGGAGGAATCACAGAGGACTTAATGCAAATGTAAAAAAGCTTAGAGCACAGCAGCCTGTGCTGCTCTAAAAATAACCTCACAAATCAGGATGAGCTAGGGTTGTAATTATCTTGATTTTTCAGAATTTTGCTTGTAAGAGAGTTTCTGGTTTACACTCATACTGTGATTAGACTTTATAACCCAAACTGCAAATGGTTTGGGGCATGGATTTTGTTATAGGACAAGTATAAGACCTAATAAGGTGGTATTTTAAGGGTGATAGTAGAATATAAAGGCTGAGTAACAGCTTCTGTACGCAGTTTTAAAGAAGCTTATTTTAGGTCGGAAGCTTTTTGTTGCTGTTGTTTGTGAAGGAAGGAGAACTGAGATGTAATTTGGTATCCAGATTAAATTTTAAAAGCATCTAACGCACACTTGCTCCCTAATTACAGTCTTGTCTTTTCTCTTTCAAATACGCTTATAACTACCTTGTTACTTCAACAGCATTCTGAAAAGTACAGGCTGCAAACCATAACCCGTATGCAGGCAGATTTCCCCACAGCAGTTGATCAGTTTGTGCTGCAAGACACAGCCAGTTTTCACATAACCTTCAGGCAGGTTTGAGATGAGTAGCATGCTCCCTGTGCTCCAGCTGCTACACAGCTTTGACTCATTTACAAAAACAGAGCTGTGCTCTATTCACCTTAGATCTTCAATCAAGCTGTTTTCACAGATTCAGGGAGTTGTAGAGGTTGGAAGGGACCTATGGAGATCATCTAGTTCAACCCCTTGGTAAAGCAGCTTCCTTGCAGTAAGTTTATTTTCTGCTTTCCTCAGTCTTCCATTAATTAGATTAAGTTTACTAGAAAAGGGTTAATAATCCCTGGGGGTATAGTTTTTGATTGTCTGCAGGCTGAGTTAAATTCTGCTGTGCTGGACTGTAATTAGCTAAAATGCTTTCTAATCATCATTTCCTAGATTTCCTAGCAAAAACATGCAATATTTACAAGAAATCTCTTGGACCATGTCTTTCTTGCTCACGCTGATTGACAACTGGGTATAAAATATCAATTCCCAAAGTACTATTATGTTTTTTTTAAAAAAAAAATTGGACTTTAAATACAGTTTTATGGTACTGATATTTCTGAATACTGATGCTGATGCTTTTGAATGAGATTTTTTTCACAACTGGAAATTGGGTGTGCAAATTACCCTTCATTTCATAGAGTCAACAAAGTTGGAAAACACCTCCAAGATCATCCAGTCCAACTGTCCACTTACCACCAGTATTTCCCCCCTAAGCCATATCCCTTTGTACAGCAATTATTTGTATAACGTAAATAAGCCTTCAGCTTAGTTGTCATCATGATGTAGTGGTCAGAGTTGATCGTTTGTCTGAGCTCAAGGAAATCCAGAAGGCTCTCTCCTTTGTTATCCTAAAAGCCAGTGCATGCCGCTTTACCTGCTGAGGGTTGCATCTACTACTTTGATGGAGAATTCACTTGTTGCCCCTCAGTGGGTTACTGTTTTGACAACTCCAGCTCATAGCAGTGACTCTGCATCCCATCGCTGTTTATGACATATCCAGGAAACTGTCGTCTTTGGCCTCATACTGCTTCAACAGGTCCTGACAAATTCTCGTACGGTGTTCCTTCTGTTCCTGGGAGAGCATCTGTGGGACCTGCATGGTGCAAACATTGTGATATTCCAGCATTACAACCATCCTTTCCAACACATTGAAGCTGATATTCAACTCTGTACACAATTTCCTGGTCAGAATGCAGATGAACTGATTCTAATGCTCTTCCTTTTGGGGTGTGATGACTGTTCATGACTGTCTGAACATGGTTTGTGTTTCACATTGCTGTCATCCCTGCAGAAGAACACCACCCACCACCTCACTGTGCTCACATCCATTGCTTGGACTCTGTAAATGTTCAGTAAATGTCAGTGGGTGCGTTTTTTTCTACATAGAGGAATTCAGTTCCACCCCTTTGCTTCTTACGTGCTTCCATGGCAGGCACCATTCTGTCAGAGTGCCCCTTTGCTGCCATCTGTTGCACAGTAACAAAATTTAGCAGAATATTGGTGGGAAAGTTCAGCCTCTACTGCTGTATCACCAACATCCATGTCTGACATTGTAGGCCAAGGTGATAAAATAGGAGGCATTTCTTTTAGAGCAGCACTTTTGTAATAGAAGCTCACTTTGTTTTGAAGTTAGTGTTATAATGATTTGCAAAACTGTAAATGAGCATCATCATTTAGGAACTTAGAATTATTTGCCTTACTTAATACAATTTCCTGACAGGAGCAATGTATGGGAGAAGAACCAAATATTAAAACAAACAAAAACCCTTTGATTTATAGTAGTGGACAGAATTTCTATAAATACAACAAATATCCAATTCTTTAAGAGAGTCTCCTTTTATTGTTGCTAATGAAAAAAGGCTAATTGAGCTTTGATTTTGCATGCTTTACTGAATCTTGCTGACTATTCTAGTGCTATAACCAAAAACAAAGAGCAAGCTGCCAGTTTGTATAGCTACTTCAGGTAGCTTACAATTTAAAACATGCTTGTGCTAAATTTAATAAGAGTGAGACCACTACTTGTCCTTTGGCTGCATATATTGGTCCAAATACTTAGAATGTTGAAATACTGAGCTTCTACAAAGGAGAGATTTCACTTAATAAAAGCCAGAGACTCAGCCTGCATGAAGATCACAATTACCAGAATACGAAATTATCCTAAACTCACATGCTGGGTTTAAACTGCACTACATTAATTTCAATCCTCTGTGGATGCATAGGCCAAACATCAGTAACCTGCAAGATTTGTTAAAAGCTTTACTATCCTAATTCACACTGGAGTATTTTAATGACAGCTGTTAAAATTCTCAGACTTCACATCCATATTCCCTTCCTCGCAGACACCTGTAATGGTTTTCATCTGTTTTCTTTGTTATTCCCTCTGCTCATTTAAATGTAATGTAGGTTTCTCATCACTCCAAGTGGATTAACTTTTATATAAATTACTGAAATGCACAGATGCAGGCGTGTGTGCACACATATCCCAGAAGAGTAGAGGATAGAATTTTGGTCTGGAATGTACAGCAGGCTAAGAAAAAAACAATGCAATAGTCCTGATGTCTTTCTTTAAAACTTTAAAACAAAACTTCTTTTGCATGGCCAGTAAGGTGTGGCCTTCTGAAGCTCCTCCTGAGGTTTCTTTTTTCCCTATCTGTTCATAAATGAATACTGCTTCAGAATTGAGGAAATTCATTCTATTTACACTGTTGGTATTTTATTGCTTATCACAGGGTCTTTCCTCCTCCCCTTTCAGTCCATCTTTTATGATTTATGTTAGATAGAATCATGGCTTTGCTAACTTTTTCATGGGATGGATTGACCATATTTGGAGAGTATTGCATTTCCCTAAGGTTTTATTCATTGTCAGGACCTTTATTCTGCAAACAGTATGTTAATGAGAAGCACAAATTAGTGTTTTAATGTGATATCTGATTGAGATTCCTATTAAACCTGACTTGATTCATCTCCAGTTTAGGTAGTTCAGGGTGTCAGCCTTGTACTTGCACTTGAGTTAGCTCACAGACAGCTTGGGTACAGTGTTTGGTAAAGCTGAGGCAGGGCTTCTAAACAGTCTGAAACTGGTATTAAACCATGTAAACTTTTCTACTGTCACAGCTCTGTTTCTTACAACACCTCACTCTTCACATTTGTGAAGTCATGTTGGTACTGTACAGTTGGACTCCACTGTGTGAGGTCAGCTGAGATGTAGTCATTAAGAATCTAATCTACAGAAGATGCATGCTGCAATATTGGTCGAATTCAATTTTAGTAGGAAATCAGGCTTGTTATGTATCTCATTTAATTCCCTTACTCATTGAGCAGGGAGCAAAAGAATAACTTAATGTGGGTGAATGTTACTTGCTCTCTGCAAGCACTCCTCGCAAACCAGCTGTGTTGCCCGCTTAGCTGGAAGAAAAGTCTACTGGCATGAAGGCTCTGGAAATTGGGTTTGCTTTTACAGCCCACATGTGAAGCTGATAGGCTTCAGTTCATCAGACAAGCACAGCTTTAAGGATAAAGTGATACTCTGCACTTGGGTGAAGATGTGGTCCTTGTAGTTGCTGATGAGGATTGGGATAATGTGAGACTTAGGTGGTGAGGTAGTGGTCTCATGAGGAAAAAATGATAATGCAAAAATGTAAAATATTTCCCTTGAACAAAGCCAAGTCTTGTTTGTTTTGTCTTGATTTTAGCTAGTTAGAGAACTAGAAATAACATCCTGCTATTAGAACTACGTAACGTGGCTTTTTAACTCCAACACTTTGACATCTTACAGAAAGCCATTGTCTGACATACCTTAAAAGCAAAGAAGAGCATGTACAGTACCCAATAATAAAAAATATTGCTGCTTTTAGTGACACAGACCAGTAAGTAAAATATTACCCGTGCATTGTTTAATGTGTCAAAATACTGTTTAATGAGAAAAGGTATATAAATGCACGGAGCAGGGTAAGGCAGCTCCTAATACCTTCATTGCTGCCTGTCAGAAGATGACAGTCCTATCAGTAAATAAACAAGCCTGAAGGGATAAATAGACAGCTTATAGAAATTGCCTTCAGAGTGATCTCTAAACAGAAGATGCAGCTTAAGCCTGCAAATTTCAGTGCAGTTTCTTTGGCAATAGCAATATTCAAATATCTGAGGTGTCAAATAATGTTTCCCTCTTTCTATTCTGTAGTTTGGGATTTGCAGTGTTTTTGTTTTTTTTATTTAAATATCTTCATTATATATTAGTTCTGCCCATTAAAAAATTGTTTAGCCACAAGCATTATTCTGACCTGTAGAATTCAACCTGCCAATGACACTTCTAACAAATACACTTGTTGGGTTTTTTCTTTCAGAATTCATGGGTCTCTTTCTCTTCCTTGAGCTGTATCAGAGCAGTACCACGAACAAAGTGCTGATCTGACCACTGGACGTGGTTCTGGGGTTTCAGCATAATGTTTTGGAGGCTCATTCCAATAATAAATTACTATTTTATTGGTGATTCTGCTAACATATGGCAAACATAAATTGTTTTTTCATAGTATAAGCAACATAGCTTCCATTAAATCTCTGCTAAGATTGAAGAGCAGTAAATTGCTAATAACCCAATTATTCATTTGATGCATTTTCTGTTGAATTATTTAACACCTTCTTTTCTATCTTAACATATAATCTACTTTAGAAATACCACTACTAATCAGGTTACCAAATTTTATATCGTATGTTCAGATTTATTTATTTTGAATCTGTATGTGATGTTTACCTGAGAAGCAATAAAGGCAGACTCAATTTCTGATAAATTAATGCATGAATATTAATGTAGCAGATGTTTTTTAAAGTGCTTGCCAAAACTGACGATGTTTAAACCAGGACATTTGGCAAAAACAAAGCAAGAAGCTCATGAAAATATCTGTAAAGGAATAATAGCTGTTAGAAGTCAGAAACCTTAATTCTTTATAGATCTGCAAGTAGAGTTTGCTTTGCTGATAGCTTGTTGAGCTGTGGATTCTTGATTGTGCACCTTATCCTGTGCTTTCAGGAAAGTGCTCACTGCTGTATGTAGCAAACATGAGCAAAGGTTGAAAGCATGAAGGTAAGAAGAACGTGTAGCCATAGTGTTCCTCTATCTCATTTTGCTATGCACACTTTGCAAGGCAAAATCTCTGTTTAATGGTTAAGGATAGAAGTTTGAGACATGGAGAAGAAGGGAGCAGGAGAAAGGTGGCAGTTTATTTTAAAAGACATATTAAAACCTGTACTTAATTTGTGTCTGTTTTATACCATTCCAATTAGCTAAATGGTGGTGCATTTGTTTTAATGTACTTACCCAAGCAATCTGTCTGCTAGTTGCTAGTTTTTACTTACAGATTGAATTTTGGTGCCATCATCTGTTGAGAATGTATAATGGCAACATGGGTCTGTCTGGATCCTGAAACATCTCAGATTGCACTACATTGCTTGTTGTGTGTTTTGCATGTAACTTCAATTCTTGTACTCACAGAAGGGCCTTATGTATGCTGTTTTTGAAATATATTTATGTATGTGTATACATACTCTGTAGCAGTCATTGTCTCTTGGGTTGGTTGTCACATGTGAAAACCAGTAAAGACAAAGCAGAGGTTTTACAAGGTGATGAATGGGAGAAGGTAAACTACATAATAGCGTCTCTAAGTTGTGTTTTTGTAGCCACTTTGTCAAAAACAACAGTCTTTTCTTAAATTTGGCAGTAAGTTTACGTGTTGTAGTTTGGAATCTTCTGTTTTGTTTTGGTGAAGAGTTTCTTGAGCAAAACTATTTGAGCACAGTTAATACTGACTTAATTCTGCAGCTTTAGAAACTGGAGCTAAAGCTTCCATCTACTTTTCTGGGAGTATTCTGTGTTCTCCTCAATAATAGCAATTACAGAAGGAGATATGAGTGGTTTCTTTGCATTTAAATTCAGAAGGTCATCCAGAGACAAGAAGGGTCAGTGTGAACCTTAATCGCTGTAGTACGTGCATACAGTGTATCAAACTTCTCTAGCTGTGATCTGAGGTGATAGGAAGGTTCCTTTCTACATATGTAGCATATGTAATAATTAATATGCTCATTGTCAGTGGGTGATGAACTTCTTTCCATTCATCACTTCATTCTCAGCCTCAGTCCAACCAACTTATTCCATATTACCAACTTTCATTCCTTACCAACTTTCTTCATATGTGATGAAGATCAAGTCAGACTTAAATTGTTGAAGTTTGAGTGAAAGTCTGTGTCTGAGATGATTGCATTCTGGTAAAAGTCAGTACGTCACCTTCAGGCAGACGTATCTGGCAGGCGTATCTGCTTCTCTTCATTGGCAGTAGTATGAGCTCAGACAGACTCAGCTGGAAATGCTGCCGTAGAGATTTGAGCTTTGCTAAGAACAGCTCACGTGTAATATCTCCACGTTGTCACAAAAGAAACTCCGTGATGAACATTTACAAAATCCTACCAAAATAAATAATCTACAAAATATGTGTTATAACTCAGTGAAAGGTCTGTGCTGCACTTTAAGCTGCTCAGGTGAACTCAAAACTTGTCTCTGATTTTTGCACTCTCTTAATCTTCCTGTTTATTCTGTGCTTCATTAAAGTCAATCTCTGCAGGACAAACTGTCACTCAGGCTGGGCCTGTCCTGCTGCTCGCAGCCTCTGGGGAGCACCCTTCATCCTGATAAATGGTCTATGAGGAGAGCACATGTCAGAGAGAAGCCCTCTGTGAAGCTAAATAGATTAGTCTCTTCCCTCTGAAGGTCTCAGTGGAATGCAGTAGGCACAATCGTTAAAGCAGGTTTAGAATACGACACTGAGTTCAGAAAGATACAGATTGGTTCTGGTAAATTTTTAAAGGGAAAACTTGCAGCACGAAGCTTTCACCACCAGAACGGACGCTGTGTTGGCCCAGAAGTTACTGAAATTGTTCTTGTTGGCTTTTTCATGGAGTTTTTGCTTCACTGGAAATCGGGGTGACCTCAGGTATTTTACAGCACTGGCTCTGTCTTTTCATCCAGTGCTTACTGAGCTGATGCTTTTGGTCTAAAGGAATTCCCTTTGGTTAGGGCAAGCTTAGCCAGACCTCAGTTGTTAGTGTCGATAGTTTTACTGTCACATCCTTTATCCTGTATTACTGAGTGGGAATGGAGAGGAAGGGCTTTCAGAGCTTTTCCCCATGTCTGTTTGTGTCCCGAGCAGCCTTTTCTCTCAGCAGAAGTTTCCATTCTTCTGCTTTTGTGATTATTCACCATTTTGCAGATGTTTGGGAATTAAAAAAAAAAAAAAAAAAATTGGTAATGGAAAAAAAACCAAGTTTCAAAATAGCATGTTGAAAACTTTCATAATGACATGATATTATTGTTTCTAAACTGGATCTTGTTTTTTGCAGCATTAATACATGTTCTGTCTGCCTGGGAATATTTGGTAGACAATAATGGCAGTGGTAGTACAAAAGCTGAAAGAGGTAACACGAGGGAAAGAGTTCTGGGAGACTCTTTTAAACTCTCTTGTATTGTTGTTTATTTAAATGCAAATCTTTCAGTTAAAAAAAAAAAAGGAAAAAAAAAAAAGAAAAGAAAAAAAGGAAAGAAATGTCCAAAATCTGATAAATATTCAGTAGCCTTGGTGGATTCATGAATGTGAAACTGCAGTTATGGAAACTGTGAGTCAGAGAGAAGTTGGCCAGGGAAACAGAACACTTTATTTTTTTTAAAGGAGGAACAGAGTGTAGCAAGCTCTCAAAATAAGCCAAGGCCCACAGTGTATCTTCACGTCCTGTAACTGTGTGCTTCAGAAGTCATCCCTTAAAAATAATCCATGTAGGAAAAAAATCCCGTTGGTTATCTTCTGGCAGACCGAAGCAGTACTGAATTCAGACAGCTATAATTAGAGCAGCCTTCTGCTTTGGAATCAGTGCATGACGAGTGGCTGTGGAGGCGCGGTGCCTTGTGTTAGCAGAGCGTTGTGAAGGCTGGGAGCAGGTCACCGTGCACAACTGCAGTCAGGAGCGTGGTGTCGAAACGTCATTCTGCTCTGAGTGCATTATTTCAGATTCAGGGAAGGTAGCCCAGCCTCGGCTGAGATGGTCAGGCTGAACACAGCCTGATGTGAATAGGCAGAAAAGCTCATCTTTCTGTCTGTTAGTTAGTGCTTGTTTGGTGTGTCTTTCACTCCCTGAGCAGTGTGAGACTGGGCTCTGCTATAGATGTGTTAATGACTTAATTCTTTACGTTTAAAATGTACTCGACGTATTTAAAAGAATCTCCCTGTTTCCAGAGTATCAGCAACAAAACTATTTCCGAAAAGAGGCCTACAGGAAAGCCTGGGTGCATTTTTACTGAAGTGTCATGAATGTCATGTTATTCCATGGCTTTATTGCTAAGCTGTTTAATTACACTACTTACACTTGGGAGACTACCAGCTAGAAAGGATTCTAAAGTTTGTTTGCATTAAATCAGCACAGCACAAACAGAACTCAGAACGCATCTTTATGACTGAGGTAGAGGTTACAGCAATCTGTGGTTTAGCATTTGCTGTGTTTTAGTATTTTTCTTTTTTCCATGTTTCCACTCTATCTCATGAGTTCGTTACACGTGCAATATAACATGAGCTTGATTAGCATTATTGGTGTTATGTCCTTTGCTTGCAAACTCTGCCTGTTTTATTACTGAATTATGTTTTTAGCAATATTACTTAGAAAAATGTCAACAGATGCCTGGGATTTTTTTTTTCTGTTCTTACTCGGCTCAGTTTAAACTACTGTTCAAATATGAGGTCAAATACAGTGCTGTAAACTCTATGTACTGCCTTAACAGTTACTTAACATTGACTGGGACTGGCCAGAAAATAGACAGAGATCTGTGCCATTTTGATACACAAAACATACTCATTTTTTGAGTACTGCTTTAGGAGAAATGAATTCTCTGCTGTAGTTGAGGGCACGGAAGGTGCATTTTCCTACATCAAGGACTGATGCTTATTTGGAATTATTTAATGTCATGCAAGAAATCCTTCTTTTTTCTTTCTCCTTTTCTGAATTAGGTAGAAAAAATAAATGTACAGTCCTTCTGGAAACAAGCACTTTGTCTAACGAGTAGGTCAGAAGAAATTGTGCTGTTCAGGTTGGTTCTTAAAAAAGGAGAAAATACTTAGAGAGTGAATCTTGCAGCCTGGGTAATAGGAATTGTGTTTGATGCAGCTGCTGGTGAGGAGTCTGATGTCAAAATGCTGTGGTACATATAAGTAGCAATCAGTAAAGATGAATTATTTAGGGGACAGCATAAAAATGGACGGGTATTAAAATAGAATCCATTCACTGTATAAGCACTAGAGAACACATATGAATTCCCAGCAAATTTACAGTGACATGTTTGAAATCTCAATTTATGTGCATGCAAACAAAGCGTGAGGAATATTTTAATGTCTAGATGCAAATAAGTTGCATATAAGTTTTGACTAAACTGTATGAACTAACTGTTAAGGATCAGGTACCTTCAGACTTCCTCAGTGTGTGAAAGCAGATGTGTGAGTGCAAATGATTTAGATGATGACTTTGTCAGATAAATAACAACATCTGGAAATGCAGTGGTGTCAGTTAGGGAGCAGCGCTTTGACTGACTGCAACCTGGAAGGTGGAGATCAGGGAGTTTAATAGCAGCAGCTCTTGGAAGGTTTTAACATGACTCCAAGGTAGAGAGCAGATCTGTAGTAGAAGTGCTGGCAAAAGCAGACAGACTGATTCAGGCAGTTCTGTCTGCTAGACACCAAATGCATTCTGAGGCTACAAGTGACCGTTTGAAAAACAATCTTGGCCAAAACCAAGCAGAGTCTCTACAGCCGAGGGGGCAAAGAGAAAGTCTCAATTAAATTGGGTTGCCTAAAATTCTTCAAGAGGAGGTGTGCATGTGCTTTCCCAGGTGCTATGGTATGATACCTTCTGCTTTTTCTGTCTGCAGAAGCCAAGTCCCAGCACTACTCTGGGATCCTGGAGAGCCCAATAAGAGTTGTCATCCCAAACCCACTGGCAGAGAAGTCATCCCACAGAGTGGAAGAAGAGGAATAATCCTTACCTGTAAATTCAGATAGGCAAGGCCTGTAAGATGTTTTGCAGCTAGGGCAAAAGCTGAGGTCAGGAACTGGGAATGCCAGAAGGAGTGCTTGGAGAGCAAGTGCCTGTGGGATGGTAAGGAAATGCTAAGTACAAAACTGAGAAGAAGGGATGATCTCTCTGAAAATACTAAAATGATCTTCTTAACCTACAGTTGCCCATGTCTGAATAGATACAAGCGTAGGAAGCTTTTAATAAATTAAAAAGGAAGAGCAGAGTTGTTTTTTTAAGGGAAAAAGTGACATGCATAAACCTGGGAGTGAGATCATGCACCTCTTTAAGCCAGTGACAAAAAAACTTTTTGACTTTAAGATGAAGGTTTTTACCCACATGTTGATGAGCAGAGAGGCTGATAAGAGCAGTGGCAATTATGCACTGTGGTGGTGTGTTCTGATAGAACAGTGATGTCCTTTGAGAGGTGGCGATGAAGCCATTCAGTGCAGTACAGGTATAGACATTCTCATTTTTGGGATGTTCCTGCTGTGTGACAATGACAAACATCGTTGCAGGGTACAGCAGGGCAGTAAGATAAAATAGCTTTCTGGATGCTACACAGCACAGACAAAACCAGAATTTAGGCACACCTAATCCTCAGTCTGTGTCCAATTCTACTAATTGCTCCAAGTCTCCGTGCTGTTGTCACATACAAAGGTAATTACATGTTTGAAGCTTCCCTGCTAGCTGCTTGTGGAGCTGTTCAAGAGCCCATAGGTGAGGGGCGAGCGAGACTGTGAGTCTCTCATTGTTACGAGAAACAGGGTGAGCAAATGCCATGTGCAGAATTAGTGCTCTGATTAGCAGAAGAAAGAACTCAGTGCTACTGTTTAAAGTGAAATTGACAAATTGGGGGATTATTAATCCACAGAATGTAAGAAAATTGCTGTGGGTGTTCAGGCCCTCCAGTGTTTGGAGTCTATTCCTTTCAGGTACAGTTGGATTTCGTGACTGTAGTGTGCAGATAGTATTAAAATCCATTTGTGCCAACTGTTTGAAATACAGCCTGTTGTGAGTGCAGTGTTAAGCATTGTGGGAGCTGGGAACATTATGAGAGAAACAAAATGTTGGTATGGCCATTTAGCCCTTGTTTGAGACGCTGAACTACACAAGCAGAAGGACATAAAAAGGAAAAAAAAAGCCCTGAAAATCTGGATAGGTGGAAGTTCTAGCAAATCACTCATTACTTAATGGTATCATTTGCCTCAAAGACAAAAGCATCCTGTGTCTTCGTTCTGCTGCTGGAGTTTAAATTCGGAATATTCATGTTCCTTGCTGTTTCCTTTCCTCCAACACAATTAAAACATCTCCTGCCCTATAGTCAGCAATAAAAGAAGCACGTTGATACTGCTTTCAAATGTATGTATTATCTAGAAGGCAAGCCTATGCAAAATGTTTCCCAAAAGAACTTGGTTAAAATTTCAGAAGAATAGATGGATGTGAGGTGGGAATTTCTAGTGTGCCCAGTAATAACAGAAAAGTAAAAACTATGTCTGTTTTAGCCACATATCCCTAAAGAAGAAGGAAAAGAAACAGTGTAGAAAAAGTTATATACCATTAAAGCATTTAATGCAGATTGCCATAAGGCAGGATAACAACACTTGAATGTTATGAACTGCAGAAACTCTATAAACACATTATATTTTAAGTGCTTAATCTGTTTTACAAACTATGTACATTATTCTGCTAAATAAGATGAATTGGGATTCAAGAAGCAGCACATCCTGACAAATGTCCTCCTAAAGGCATCCATTAATATAAATCAACAGTAGCAATTTTGTTTGATCATTTATTTGCAAGAATCATTAAGGTTTAATTAGCATAATTATTCCCTGTGGGACTGCATGTCACATAAATGACGAATGGCATTATCAATATTTAAAAGATAAGTATGTAATGTTCAGAGTACTTAAACAGTACTCTGCAGGTGGTGTCCAGCTGCAGCAAATTAGGTTAAGTTTGATTTCTAAATTGTAGAAATGTAATTCCAGATGAACTGTTCATTTCAAAAAGTACCAAGCCTGTGTACTGCACAGAGCATCAGCACACGACCAACTCTGTGTGGAGTTCCTGCAGGGTGTGCGCATCATCTTCTGATTTCAGGTGAGCAGCTCGCCTTACCTGATGTATCAGGTGAGATGCATTGATGTAGGGAAGTAAGGGAAGGATGAGAGCTCAGCTGTGGGGTGGGAAAGTGAGCAAACTTTTGGTGCTGGGGAGCCCCACTTCTGGTGACACATGCAGTGGAGGAGGAGGGTGCGAGGTGGGGAGCCTCATGCTGAGCTGCCACTGCCCAGTCAACGGGTGAACTGTATTTCTTTTACCACCAACTTGCTGTTTTACCAGCAGTGAAATGTGTCATTAACCACTGTGTGCTCTTCTTTTCTCTGAAGGGCTCTGAATAAAACATGAGGGAATGCACTGAGCTGCCCCAGGACCCACAGATGTCCCTGCACAGGGCTGGGAAAGCAGAGCTTCCAGCAGCCCAGGGCTTGTGGCACTGGTAAGGCTGACTGCAGGGCCAGGCGCCAGTGTGAGAGATCAGAATCAGTCTCACGTTGCTCTCAGCCCTTTCTGGGATTGACATTTCTGTTTATTGCCCTTCAGTTGTCCTCCCCATTAGTTCAGCCATGTTGTGGCTTAGGTTTGTAGTTACGGATTAGTTTGTTAAATTCTCTGTTAGACGCTGAAGTTGGAACATGACATCTTTCTTATTTTTTTCCCTCTCTGCTGAATTCCTCTTTCGAGTCCCTCACCTATTGAATTACCCACAAATGTTAAAATGAACTCTTTGGAGTTACTGTGTTTGATGGCACTGTGCAGGAAGGAGAGAGGTACCGCTTTCTTCTAAGCTCTTCTCTTGCTGTTGTCTCTGCACTCCAGTTAAGATACACACAGACACCTGGGTTTGGTGCTTCCAATGAAGTGGGCAGTGCAGGGTGTTGGTGCCATCCCACCTTTTTACTGGGTGCACCATTTACTATGGGGGCTACTATAAGGAAGAAGAATAAATAAATCAGAGTTCACATTGAAAAATCTGAATGAACTACATAAAGGCTTCTGGATGAGGTTTTATGTGCCCAGCTTCCACACCCATCAACATGTAGATCCTTGGCTGGATGTCAGCGTTAATTTGCATCAGAAGGAGCTCACTTCTTTTGCTTGAATCACAGAATCCCAGAGCTGAACTTAGGATCTCAACTCATTTTCAGTTTAACTGGGGGGACAAGAGTTTGTGAGTGCATAAAGCCCTTGCTGCGCAGAGCAGAAGTGCCATTACAGAAGTAGTCATACGAAATCCTGTATATGTGTTCTGCATCAGACATTTGCTTAAAAAAAGAGAGTGATTACAGGTGAAGCAGAAAGCCTGGTGATCGTAGTTTGTATATTCCCCTGTGTTTGCTGGTTGGATTAAAAAGAGCATGGTGGACATGGTGCTCTAATTATTTTTTAATCATCGTATGCTAGCAAAGTTGTGCCAAATGCAGAGGAAAATGCCCTGCTCCATAACCCGTGCAGATCCAGCAGCCCATCAGCCAGCTGGCAGGGAGCTCGGAGTGTGCTGTGTGCTGTAAGAGCTCATTTCCCAGCTCACTGAATGGAACACATTCCTGTTGGATGGTGTACGAAACCTGGCTGGTGGGGGGGGTGTCGTCATTGTCTTTTTTCAGGATATCTGTAAGAAGGAATTGAACTGCAGTACAGATTAAAATACGAAGGAACTACAGAATGCAGGGCGCTTACAACATGACTAAGCAGGATAAGAGATGCAGAAAGCCACAAACTTGGTATTGGTTGGAGTAGTAATAATAGGACAGAAACACACAGGGAAGACATGAAAGAAATGGGCAGTGAGCCCAAGGGAGTGCCCACATTGAGCCTGAACAAATCCTGAGTGCTGTATCAAAGACCTGAAACCGAGTGAAGAAAAATGTCCTGATTTTCTGCTTTTGTTTCAGTGTCCAGAAGGGTTTGGTCTGCAAGGTTCAAGAAGTACCTACATTTAATGCCAATATGGAAATGAAGATTTGAAGTATTGTATAGAGGTAAGACTGTGGGGTGAAAACATGATTTTGTCAACACATAAGCTAGAAGGGATTGTCTCACCCATCTGCATGCACAGAACAGAATCAAATGAAGTTGTGCTACTCTACAGTTCCTAAATATACTCCCAGCAGAATAGCTGAGGAGTTGTGTTGGTGTTATCCTGCTCTTATAACAGTAATCATTGTGCATACAGCCAGTGAGATCCTCTGTATAAGAAATGTCAGAGTGTAGTGTCAGCGTGGAGCAGAATTCACCCGTTGTGGTCTTTGGAATGTATGTAACCCTGTCATTTTAAAAACTGTTTCCTTGGCGGAATCAGCACTCACCTTAGGTGCTTTGAGAGCTTTATAAGTCAAGAATTGATGTTAATAAGAAATAAAGAACTCTGAGTTTACCTAGAAATACATGTTACATGTAGATACAGGTTACTATAGATAAAAATTCTGATTTGTTCCATTACTGATAGGAAAATAGGTGGGGAGGTGAGAACCTCATTGTGGCCTTCCAATATTTAAAAGGAGAGTATAAACAGGAGGGGGTACATCTGCTAACGAGGGTGTATAGTGATAGGACAAGGGGGAATGGTTTTAAACTGAGACAAGGGAGCTTTAGGTTGGATATTAGGAGGAAGTTTTTCATCCAGACGGTGGTGAGGCACTGGCACAGGTTGCCCAAGGAGGCTGTGGATGCCCCATCCCTGCAAGCATTCAAGGCCAGGCTGGACGTGGCTCTGGGCAGCCTGGTCTGCTGGTTGGCAGCCCTGCACATAGCAGGGGATTGAAACTGGATGGCCATTGTGGTCCTTCTCAACCCAGGCCATTCTGTGATTCTGTGTTGGTCTTTGGATGCTGACAGCTTTAACTCTATCAGAACAGCTGAACAGAGATGGAAACCTACAGATGAGCCAGAGAAATGCTGCCCCTAAAGATGAGTTTCTGGTCATGTTTTCCTAAGGCGATCCTTTCTGGCCTGAGATGCTCCATTTATTCTCTTTGTGCTTTGCAAACTCAATGCTGTAACTAAATATTAAAACATCATCAGGAACAGCTGTACTTTTGCTGAGCGCATCTAAAGCACTGACTGTCTTCGTTCCTTGTAGTACTTTTGTTTCCAGTCCATAATCTCTTAAGTAAAAGGTAACTTCTGCCTGCTGCTGCGCTGGCACAGATTTTCCCCTCTCTTGCAGAATAATTGAAAAAAAAAAAAAATCATTATTATTTTTAGTGCTCAGATTTTCTTGACAGTGACAGCCCATTGGCTGCTAAATCTGCTGTTCCATCCATCACCCGCATCAGGGAAAGCAGGCAAGCGCTTCTCTGCGACTTACCTGGGTCTTTAGCAGATCAATACCACTGCTCAGATGTTTCAGACCCTTTCCTGTTAATTCACATTTATCTTTTCATCTGAAGAAGGTAAATTACCTCACAGTGACACTGTTATCCCCCACAGTGGATGTACTGTTGCAAAGTCAGCACGACCCACGTATCTTTTCTCAGCTGGAACGCATTTTTCACTGTCACATGGCAGGATCTGCTAAAATGCCCTGGAAAAGTAAACCTGCGAAGTGGCATCGACTTTCTCATTCAGTGACCTTACCTGCTGGGAGCTCCTGCATCACCTTCAATTTAAGCAGCTGAAGCAAAGGGAACCACCTCTGTCCCTGTAACGCTCTATTTGATCATGTTTGTCATTGGCCAAATTCTCATTCCTCAGCAGCGTTGATTTCAGCAGTGATGAGCTGATCACTGGTGGTGCTACTGGGACTGAAAACTGCAGCATTTGTTAATGCTGTGTTATCCTGAGGAAGGACTGTGCATGCTCCTGGCTGCACAAAGCCTTCCAGGCCCTGGGGGTGTTTGATGCTGTAAGAGGAAGGTATGTACAGCAGTCACTGACACTCTGGCTGCAGCCAGACTGCTGCAAGGAGAGGTGCTGTATGGAACAGCAGTTTATGGTAGTTACGCAGCTGGGACTTTTTGCTTTCCAAACTGCAGCAAAGCAGACACGTCTGTGTCTGTTATCATTAGAACAAGTTTGGCTGTAAAGGGCCTAGTGTAGCTGGTTGCAAAACAAGTCGGTTCTTACTCTGTTCTTTCAGATGTGTTGAGCAGCTCTGTCCCAGGACTGCTCTGTTCTACAGCTTAAATCTGTGCATCTTTAAGCAAGAAACATGTCGGTGCCATCAGGACAGGGAAAAGCAGGCCTGCTTCGCACACAGTGCCAGATCGCTTTGTGGGAAGGCCCTGCTAGGAGAGCAAAGCAGGTGGCTTCTGCAGGTGGGGGCGGCTCATCCACAGAGGTGACCTTGGAGGGGACAAGGGACGCACCAGTGACACCGGGCGCCTGCGCTGCCAGCAGGTGTGCGGATGGCCCAGGGGAGTGTGAGTTAGTGAGCAGGAGGGCGCTGTGCCCTGGGGGCTGAACTGCTGGGGGCACAGCGGGACACCGATCTGGTGGCCATAGACAGGTCTGGGAGATACAGGGCAAAATGACGGCGGGAGCATTAGGGCCTGGGGGAGGCGCTCGAGGACGAGATGAGACCAGCGGTTCCATTGCTTTGTTGAAGGGTAGGAGTGGGGCCAGGGCCACACGGTGGTTTCCGTGGGGTTTCTGCAGCGCTTCTCCTCCCCAGCACGCGATGGCTGCAAGGCCAGCAGGTCGCTCCTTTGTTTGCCATCCGCGCGCGCCACGTGTCTGCGGCCTGCGGGGGAGCACGGAGAGTCACGAACCGTCCCGAGGTGCGCGGGTACCAGAACTGTCTCTGCCCGTATTTCCGCTATGCGCTAGAAGCGCTTCGCGGCACGCCTCAAACGCGTGGCAAAGCTCCGCGCGGCCCGGCCCACAGCACAACTGCCGTCAGGCGGCCCCGCACCGCGCTCACAGGGCGCCGTCGCCCTCGCTGACCGGAAGTCGCCGCTCGCTTCCGCCGCCGCATTCCGCCGTCGCCGTGGCGACGCGGCGCGCGCTCTGCAGGAGGCATGGTGAGCGGGCGGGATGGCGGAGTCGGGGCCCGGCGGGACGGCCCGGCGCACCGCCGCTCTCTTGTCTCCCGCAGGCGTCCGCGTGGCACGGCGTGGGGCTGCCGCCGGCGGCGGAGGAGCGGGGCGGGCTGCTGCGGGCCGCCAGGCTGCGGGCGGCGGTGGAGCGGGAGCGGCGGCTGGAGGAGGCCGTGCGGACGGTGAGAACCGCGGGCGGGGCCGGGCGGGGCCGTGCGGAGCCGTGGGGCGAACCGGGGCGGCCGTCCTCGTTCCGCGCAGGGAGAGGAGCGGAGGCGGCAGAGGGAGCGGCGGCGGCTGCAGGAGGAGCGGCTGGCGGCGGAGCTGGCGCGGCTGAAGCACGAGAAGCTGAGCGATGAGAAGATGAGGCAGCAAGTGCGGGAGAACAGGTAGAGCCGCCCGCTGCCTCCTGCTGCTTCCCGCCCTGCGAATGCCGTTTGCCCTTAGGCACCGGGCTGCTTACAATGTGATACGCTTTATCTTCTTTTTTCCCCCTCTCTCAGTCTCGAACTTCGAGAACTCGAGCAGAAACTAAAATCTGCATATCTGAACAAAGAGCGAGCGGCGCAGATCGCTGAGAAAGAAGCCATAGAGTTTGAGAAAATGGTAATCCCACGCGTCCTGCCTGCGCTGCTTCCAAATCCTCCTCTGTGTGCAGCAGCCAGCAGCGTGCTGTGGCACAAGGCTCACCTGGCGTTGTGGTGAAGCCATGTGCAAAGCTGTGTGATGGGACACGGCGGTGATTTCACTGCTGCTTAATGTTGGTGGAGGTTAAATGGAGGCGCTGTGTTGTTGTACAGTAAGCAGTCATTGCAGCGAATCCTCGGGGACAGCGGTTGGAAATGTCACTGCTGTTAAACACGTCTGAGTAACTCTATAAAGACCTGTGGGCTTCTGTGTGCGTGTGAGGTCAGTGATCAGGCAGAAGATTTTGAGTGCATTGAAGTTTGGCACAAAATACAACTTAAGCAAATTGCTGTAAAAACATCTCTTCTGCTGAGGATGTTCTGCAAAGTCCTGCTACGTTCTAGTTTTCTCACCAACATGAGCTCATTTCACTCCTGCTGAATGCTCTGCTTGGTCCTAGCAGTACTTACAGCTGCCTTCAAGTTGCTTATATAACGGGGATTCTCTCCAAGGTTCTTCCTCCTGAGCTGAGACATTGTACATGGTGAGGCACTGAGCGTGTAGAGAGGGGAGAGAGTCTGGTTTCATCGTGCAGTGTTCCTTCCCTGTGCTGTGTAATTTTTTAAGTGGGAAGTAACAATGGGAGTAAAAAGGAATCTTTTATAGCTTTTTCTTTTATTTTCTCCTGTAGAAACGTGAGGCTGAAATAGCCCAAAAGATGAAGGAAGAGTATGAAAGGGCAGCAAAAGAAGAAAGTTTGGCAGAACTGAGGCGAAATGAGGAGAAAATAACTTATCAGCAAGAGCTGGAGAAGCAGCTTGAGGAACAGGAGCGGAAGAAGCAGGGAGTTTATGACGAGTTTCTGAAAGAGAAACTCATGATTGATGAAATCATAAGGAAGATCTATGAGGAAGATCAAAAGTTTGTAAACTTGAATTTCTATTATTTTTTAATTTCCATATAGTTCCTTATAGGATTATAGGCTTTATTTCCTTGGCTAAGGGCCATTTCAGCATATCATTCCTATTGAATAAGTATTTATTGTCCAGTTTTAGAAAAAAGAAGTTGACTTGCATGGATTTTGCTGTTTTATGAGCCAGAATATTCCACTTATTTCAGTCTGTCTTGTGTCCTTGTACCCAGACAGGAAATCAGCTTATGTTCAAGGTGCTCTCACTGCACCACAAATGACTGCCCGTCACAGATTTCCACCTTGCCTCCCATCCCTGCTTCCCCATGGTACATGTTGTGTGCTGGTCCTGTGGACACACATAGGGAAGGAGGTTTCTGAATTTAGAACAGGTTCAGAGCTTGTGAGGCACTTGGGCTGCTGGGCTTCCTTCTCTGTGTTCTGTTTGAATGGAGCGTGTATTAAACAGCAGCAGTGAATACCAGTGTGTACAGCCTGTCCTCCTGAGTAAAGGCATCAGACACAAGATTCCTTTTCAGAGGTAGTTCATTAATAAATATTTGCAATTTAGGCATCAAGTTTCCAGCTGAATGGGTAAGGACGGCCGTTTAAATCTTAGTCCAGAATATATTATTAATGGTGAGCATGTGGTCTGCTCAGCGTCACACCCCAGTGTGGTAAATAACAATACTCTCTTGTTTTTACTTTACACAGGGAAAAACAACTTAAGTTAGAGAAGATGAGAGCAACTCAGACATATATTGAAGCATTTAAAAAAGAACAGGCTGTGTGGAGGCAGAGGAAACGGGAAGAGATGGAAGAAGAAAACAGGAAAATTGTGGAGTTTGCCAACAGTCAGCGGCAAAGAGAAGAAGATTGGACGGCCAAAGTTAGAGACATGGAGGAGAAAAAGCAACAACTCCAGGCCATGGTATTAAAAATTAAAGTTGTAGAAAAACATATTGTGTATTTTTCTCTTTTACTTAGAAATCCTTCCTTCTTATAATAGATTGCCCAGAATCTAGAAAGAGAGCAACAGAAGCGTGACGAAGTGGAACGAATACGCCAGGAGCTGTATCTGGAAGAGCAACTTGAGACTGATAGAAAGAAGGAGATGGTGAGTGCTGGGAGGCAGCTGAAGCAGTACCTGTGCTGGCTGTGGGGGAGCTCACTTTCTGTGGACTCCTGCAGACATGAATATGGGTATTTTGGCACTTGTCGGTACCAGGTTTTTTATTATGTAGACAGTGACAGCCACTGTCATTTTCTTCTCTGAGAAATCAGATTGGCTGAAGATGAATTTTTTCAAACAATTTTCAGTATACAGCATCTGACTGAATTTTCTTCATAGGCAGAAATGGAGACGAGAATAAGGCAGCGCCTGGATTTAAGGCAAATGTACGAAGAGCAGTTAGCTTTGAAGAAGGTAGCGCAGCGAGCCGTGCAGGAGGAGGAAGAAGCCTTCAGACAGCAGATGCAGGCCAAGTTTGCAGAGGATGATCGTATTGAACAGATGAATGCTCAGAAACGAAGAATGAAACAGCTTGAACACAGAAAGGCTGTGGAAAAACTTATTGAAGACCGTCACAAACAATTCATTGCAGATAAAGTAAGAGAAGTTTTCAGTTTCACCCTTGGCCTGAACCAAACCATTTTAACGTGAGAAAACTCTACCCTACATCAAGGCTGTAGGGAAAGGACAGGAGAACTGCAGAGAAATGGCTGGGGAGAAGGGGTGGGAAGCACACCCTTGTGCTGGAAGAAAGGCATCTTTCTAGAGCTAAATTCCTAGAGCTTAAAAGGTTAGAGCCTGCAGATGATTGTATACCCGACATGCTCTGCAAATAGCTCTTCAAGAGCCGTGAGATCAGCGACACAAATGTTGTCCAGCTCAGCCTCCCTGATCAGCCAGCACAACTGAGGATGCATAAAAGGGGGGAACACGTATAACGTGAGCTGTAGTTCCTGCTCTGCTCATTGGCACAAGAACACGTGTCTGTTTTTCCTTTTCCTGGAGCAGAGCAGTGAAGCAGGAACAGACTCTGTTGTCTAGGGGCTGGCAAGGAACCCGAGCTTCGCTTACCAGTCTTTTAAAAAGGGCTTTTAAATAGCATAACTACAGCCCCATGTCTTGCTATTTGTCTTCTCTTTCGTCAGAGATACTTCTACTTAACATGTACTTTGGTTCTTTGATACACGTTTTTCATCCTTTTCAAATCTATTTTCTTGTGACCAGGAGTCAAAATTAAATGAAAGTTCAAAATTTACTCCACAAAAAAAAAAAAAAGCACCTCTTCAATCCTTAGTTTCTGTTGGTGGAAATAAATGTTCATGGAGCTGAAACTCAACAAAACTTGTTTATTGTAGGAGCGTGAACTTGAAGAATGGCAGTTAGAGGAGAAAAGACAAGCAAACATTCGTGCAGTTGTTGAAGAAGAGAGACAGAAACTCCTGAAAGAACATGCATCTAAATTACTGGGTTATCTTCCTAGAGTAAGTGATTGTCTGTTAAATGCTTTACATGTTTATTCTATAAGTGGTTTTTTTCTTGGCTAGTATAAGGTAAAGTTGTTAGCCATATGAATTACATGGAGTGAGTATCCTTATTGCATCAGCTCTTGTCTGCTCACCTTGGATTGGAAAGCAGATGAAAGAACACTGAGAAGCCTTGGGCTGCACTGTGGCCCTATTGAGGCCATGTGCAGAGCTTGCTGATTGCTTCCACACCTCTTTGCAGATCCAAAGCTTTTGGGATACGGAATGTAATTTTTAAAGCAGGGCTTTTCCAGCTAGAAAGGGCTCCACTATAAAACAGTTTTGACCAACTTCTTCCATTTGGGTTTTCGGAGCAGTTATCTGTGTTGTTGGCTGCCTTGTTTGTCTTCTGTTGGCATGGAAACGAGGCCTCTTCCCTGTTACAGTGCAACAAACGGCAGGGCTCACAAGAATGTCGATGCTCATTCTGTTCATCCTTGTCTTTTTAAAGGTTATAGAGATGGAAGCAACTCTAGTTACATGAATAAAGTACAATTTATAGTACATTTCATCATCATGAAGATCACCTGATGGTGCACAAATGAACAGAGAGCTGCTTTTAGGATAAAAAGATGCAATTAGAGGAGGGAGGGAGTTACTCAGATGTCTAAAGAAATTGTTTCCTGCAGTACTGAAACACATTGTAAACATAGCAAATTTTATTTTTAAGCAAATAATTACTATACTCACTTTGTACATGAATTGGTAAGACTTGGAAGTAGAGATTCAGAGAGTTAATTTCCAGTGAGGATGCAATGGAAGTGCAACACAAAAGGGCACTACTTCTGATGTAATTTCCTGCTTTGAGTTGACTGTTGTTGAACAGCTTTGGCTGTTGCAGCGTCCATGGCTCATATCTGCCCCATGGTACTGATGTCCTACTGTTCTTTCTGTGCTTTAATGAGACCTGAATAGGGTGTCACATTGCATGGGACTTCACTCAGAATGGATTGATGGCAAAGTTCTTCCTAGCTCTGAAGTCTCCAATACTACTTCAGCACACCTGAATGTGGACATGAAGCCCCAGCCAAGCCAGTGCCTCTTTTCAGTGTAGTTTCTTGATTTTTTGCTAAACCTATAGATGTGCTCTGCTGCCTCTAGTCACTTTTAATTAGAAACAGAATGCAGATAAACACTGTCTTTTGTATACTGCTTATGTGACAGTCCTTACTGATTCTCACCCCAATGTGCCTGAACAAAAAACACAGTTCTAAGTTAGCACCAAGTACAGCAGTTAGAAATTCATCCACTGAGTCTTGGTGATGCTCTTCAGAGCTATTTGTTGTTTTTGTTTTTGTTTTTGAGGTAACACAGGGTCCAAGGTATTAGCTATACAATCGTTTCCATTAAAAAAATTCAGAGATCCATAATTATCTGTTTAATTTCTTTTTATCTTCTGTGGTGCTTCTTTCTCCAGGGAATACTCAAAGGCGAAGATGATATTAACATGCTTGGAGAGGAGTTTAGGTTGGCTTATCAGAGGAGAAGAGATAATCCATCTTCTGAAGAGAGCTGAAATTTCCACTGCCTGCCCTCCTGCTTTGCCACTAGGTGTCATCTGATTGCTAATGAAAATGTCTACCTGCTGTTAACAGCAAGGAACTCGTTTTTATTCTCATAAAAATCTCCATTTTAAGACTGGAGCTCTGAACTGAAGAACGGCTCATCTTATTTAAATGCACTTAAATTTTTCAGGAATAAACTGCTACAGATTTCTCAATAATCTATCAGCTAAATACAACTGAGTTAGTGATGAAGCACTGTTTGAAAATGTTTTCTTCAGCCCACTGCAGAAACCTGAAGTAGTGCAAGTTCAGATGGGTGTCACATAACAGACAATATGATTATCTTAATGCACTGTTTCTGTTTGTAAGTTAACAAAGTATCTACATTTGCATTGTACTGTTAAATAACTAATCTAAAGGTAGGTAATACAAATCACTAATGGTAGATCACAATTACTTTTTCCACTGCTAGCTCACGTGATTGTGCTAGTAAAATCTGAGATGTAATTCTCATTTTGAGATCAGAGTCATAGAATCATAGAATTGCTCAAGTTGGAAAAGACCTTAAAGATCATCAGTCCAGCCATAACCTAACCATGCTACCCCAAACTCTAACAACCCTCTGCTAAATCAGGTCCCTGAGCACCACATCCAAATGGTTTTTAAGCACATCCAGGGATGGTGACTCAATCACCTCCCTGGGGAGCCTATTCCAGTGCTTCACAACCCTATCTGTATAGAAGTTTTCCTTGATATCCAACCTAAACTTACCCTGGTGCAACTGGAGGCCATTTCCCATCATCCTGTCACCAGTGAGAAGAGACCAGCCCCGCTCTCATTATAAGCACCTTGCAGAGTCATTGCTAATAGCCTCACTTCAAACAAACTTTGTGTGTCACTGTTCTACTAAATCACTCTCAGGAATCCACTGAAAGAGCTGAGGTTTAACAAAGCTTCATTAACCATCACGGGCTTTTATTACTCTTGTTCATTAGTGTACATCATACGCATGGCTCATCTACACCCACATTTTTATTTAATACTCGGTTATAATGATGAGATGATAAACTTTTTCAGGAGATAATGCATGTAGAGCACCTGTGATATGGAGCCATTGCTGCTGACTGTATCCATTACCAGTATCTAATGACCACAGAAATATATAAATATTTATATTTATTTTTTTTACCTTGACTAAATAAAATAGGAACTTTCAAACAATAAGCTGTATCAGATTGTAGTCACTCTGGCTTCTCTTTAGACTGAATGGTACCTTATTAACAGTTTTGAATGCTAAAACAGAAGAACAGATAACAAAGTTCACCTGCTCTCTGTGCCTCCTGGCTCCTTACAGAACAGACAGCTGGGCTCGGAACTTCACAGGAAATCTGTATTGCATGTGACATTCCAAAGCAGCCTGTCAGGCTTTTGAAAGTGAAATAATTTCAGTGTTAGCAAAACCACCAAAATCCATTCTCTGAGATATATTTGTTAACTATCAACATACACTACAGTGCCAAAACAACCTACCGTCTGTTTTGTATTTCAAACAAGTTTGAATCAATCATTTCCCCACTCAAGAGCTTTCATGAATTCCTCTTCAGTAAAAGAAAGCATCCTAGCAGCTTCAATGTGCATCTCAAAAGAAATAAAACATAAATCAGGAGCAGAAGATAAAGCAGCATGAATGACAAAGACCTGCATGACTGAAGGGGGATTCAAATCGATTGCTCTGGTTTCCTGCTGTGGTTCTGATGGAGGCTCACCTGTTTAAGATGAGGTTGCTATTCATATTTTTTGCAACAGTTTGATTTTATAATGTGAGGATTGTGATAAATTTTATGGTTAATATTGCAACTTCAGCTCTAGTAAAAGGATCAGTGGCTTCTCTTAATTCTTTGTATAGCTTTAAATATGTATTTTTTTAATGGAGCATAGAAATTACTGGAAAACAGACCATTCCTGTGTCCTCTTAAAGAACACATAAGAAATACTGTATGCGTTCAAGCTGATCAATATTCAGCTAAATTTTAAGCTATACAAATCCAATGTGTCACTAAGATTCAGTCAGAGTAGTACTGCTGCTAAATGTATGATTTAATGTTAAATTAGTATTTTAGCAAAAAGATTCCTAAATAGTTTAATCAGCATAAAGCAAAGCATTAAATTAATACACCTTGCTGAGAGGTGGCTGGAGCTGACCACCCTTTGCTGTGTTGCTGTAAGTCTTGCTGTACAGAGGCGGTCCATTATGGCACATATGTGTAGGAAACAGAACATTGCTTTGAGTGGAACAAACAGAATTTTAAGCTTGCTACAGGGCTGCTTTTTGATTAAAAATTGTAATTGTCAAGAATGTCATCAAGATGACTTTCAGGCCAATGTATTTGCACAGAGCTATCACTCAAAAGCAAGCAGCAGCCAGAAAGCCCTGGAAGCTCACTGCTTTGCAGCTGCTGTCACAGTAAACATCCCAAATATGCCACATCCCCCTCATCTCTTATCAACATTTCAAGTAGCAAGGAAAGTGTCCGGGCTGAACAGTTTTTTAAACACGAGGATTGTTCTGAAGGAAACAGGCACAGTTCACATCTACAAGGTGTCTGATTTTTCCCTATATATGTACAGACATCTTGCTGGTTCCAAACAATGCCTAGTCAGCATGTGTAATTCCCACAGATAGATAGCCTAAAACTCAGGTTTGGTTCCACTAGATTCCTTTTAAAACTAAGATTTTCTATGATCTTGAGGCAAGCAGACGATGGTCTAAAGACCAGTTTGAATACCAACAGCTACTTGCTGGCAGCTGCAACTTGTCCTGCTAATGGATATTTAATACTTTTTGGGTGTTTTTTTTTCTTCTACTATTCTACTATTCTTATTCTATTCTACTATTCTACTATTACTTCATGCAGTAATATATCCTCACCTTCACGTGAGGTGCATCTGAATCCACAAATATACTACACAAGTCAGCCAGGCTAGGGTTTCCTTAATTCAACAAAAGGCTGCTGTGAAATGAAATTAAGTTCTTCTGGTGATTACGTATATTGGCGTCATGTGAGCTTAGCTGCCTTTCCCAGTTCCTTCTGCTGGGAGGAATAAAGGCAGCATTTGGTATTGTTCTCAGGTTCTTCAACCCCCTGCCTGTTCTGAAAGGACTAACAGCAATTTTTTCTGTGAGTATATGTTTTTATTAACAGAAGGGAAATGGTTTCTTCTATTATCTGCAGTTTTGATGTGGTATTAATAATTTTTTATGTAAGTTTTGTGAAGTTTATCTGATGCTGATTTTGGTTCAGTCAAATGCTGTTCCTTGGTGCTCATTTCAATGAGTTGGTGTTCTAGAGAATGAGTTAGCTCATGTATGGAGTATCTGTTGTGTGAATGCTGTGGTTTTTCCATTCTCAAAATAACTTGGAAGAGTTAAGAGAGCAAGACATGGCTAAGTTAACACTATTTCCAATGTTTCTTTTGGTTCTGGTGTGGTCAGAAAAATTCATGCACTGGAAGCATGTGAGCAGCCCCAGTTGTTCTTATTCCTATTACTGGTCTCCTCTGTCCTGTGTAGGAGATGTATTCAAAATCCCAGGGTGTGTTTTCATGGTGTGGTTCTCTGTTCTTAAGTACGTGCAGTCTGTGTTATGAAGTTGCCACTTCATACAGAACTGTTCTTTCTCTGTGGAGGCTCAGCAAGTTCAAGTGTTTACTAAGTGTCAGGTTCTCACTGCAGTAAAGGGTAAATGTTCTATTTTCTTATTGTCAAGGCTACTTCTTCTAAGGTGCTTCTGCTCAAGTCACCATTCCTTGCTTTCTTTATCTGATAGCCTTGGTTTGTGAGTGCAAAAAGAAGAGCCTTAACTCTACCACTGATACTTCTCATTCTATGCTGTTCAGTGCTTTGCCTCAATAAAGGTTCAGCACTAAGTAAATGTGAACCACTGTGAAATTAAGATCATATTTACACTATTCTGAGGCATTTAGCCCTGCAAGTCTCCTGTGCAGCCTCAGAAAGAAAACTGAGTTAGGATTGGATGCAATCACTCTTTTAAGCAAAAGCTGTGTTGGGAGTGTAAGACCTAAATGCATCAATAAATGGAAATTTTTTTTTGTTTGGGCAACATCTTTTAGAACATACTCTTTTCACTTCAATTTGCTTTCATCAAAACCTGCAGGGTCTTCCACTTTGTTCCAGATCTGTACATGTACAGAACACTTCAGAATACAAGCACCAAGAGGCAATATTAATAGATAAGGGCATACTTTGAGAATCCAGGAAAAATGTGGGGCTGAAATGTAACGGCTTAATCGTGAGAGGGCGCTAGAGGTACAGCTGTTGATAAAGTAAGAAACATGCTGGAGAAAGAGACGACAAAACTCAATGCTAAAATGAATTGTATTGATGCAGCACCACAGGGAGCTGCTTGCAGGTACTACCTGAGCAGTATTTCTTTTCTTAAACAAACAGGTACTCGTGGTCTCAAAGCTTGTTGGTGGTAATCTTTCACCATGACAGGATATGTTCCAAGTTAGGAATTGAGCCAATTCCAAAGAGGACAATAGTGATGTGTACTAATGAAAGTGAAGCAGCTGTTCCACTGCACTGAAAATTTCTGTTCTTGGGGCTGTGATTTATGTGAGTGCATCACTTGAAAACAGGCAAGTTTAGCCAAGTTATTTGAAAGACAACAATATTTAGGTTCTTACCTTTTGTCTCTTTAAAATATCAATTAACTTCAGCTGCTTTTTGAAACCTGTTATTAGTTCTCCTTTTTGTTTCTGCAGTTTCTTGTTTTCTGCCTTTAATTCTTCAATTGTTTTGAGTTCTCGGCTAGCTACATCCTGCCATGGGAAGGTGAGAAATGTATTATTCATTTAAGTAAAGCTTTAACTGGAGAAACTTGGTGTAACATTATAAATGGCAGATGTTAGCCACGACACATTGGGAAATAAACTGGATGCCTTAAAATATTCCCTCACCAAAACTTAATAAAAACTCAAAAGAGGGCATTTACTGGCTTCTAACAAGGTAGATTAATATTGTAGTTTGCCTGTGTACGTATTAGGTGTTTAAGTCTCTCTCTCTCTCTCTCTCTCTGCAGGCACATCTTATTTCAAAAAAGAGGGGCAGACAGGCTCTGATTTTATTCTATGCATCTTTTCCTGCAGTATTATCAGTAGCAATAAGTTACCAGGCCCCTTGCTGATCTTTTGTAAGTTACTTCTGGGGTAGCCTGTAAACGATGGCATACTTCCAAAGCTGATCAAGCCTCTGGGCTCCTTCTAGCATTACTGAATAATCACAGACTTTGTTTTTCTAAGCCACTGTACCTTGTTACTTTGCTTCAGTTTATTCAGCTCTGCTTTATACTTTTCTGCTTCTTCCAGGGCCCTATTTAAGCGAACCTCTGTTGCGCTCTGTCTGCTTGCAGCTTGTTTTTGTACACGCTTTAAATTCTCTAATTCCTACACAGGAAGCAAAGGATAAAAACAAAAGTTATGAATCATGGTACTTTAAGGCATGCCACAAAAGCAACACGTTTACAGCGATGGTCATCCGTGAGAATTTGAGTGGATTTCTGTGGCCTGCAAACAGAATCAAATAACATCAATTTCACTACTCTGATGTCCTTTTCCTTTCACCTCATACATCTTGAAGATGGGTCTGTCTTTCTAAAAATCTCTTAACATTCCCTTAAATGTACTGTGAACTGATCATGTAAGACTATGGGATTGACTGGAAAAAAATAAGTTGTATGCTCAGTGCAAAAGATGGGAAGTGCTGCTGTGTCCAACCTGGAGCAGATTTTGGAACAGCAACTATTATTGCAGCTGCTTTTTTTTCACCTCTTTTTCTCACAGATTATCACATGTAATTAACAACAAGAAGTTAAAACAGCCTGCTTAAGATGCCTCAGGGCAGTAACTATTTCATCTAGCTGAAAGTAGTTCATCAAGTGTTTATGGCAACAATCAAAACAGTTCCCTCTCATCTCTGATATGATAAGTATTAGTGCTGCAAGTCAGGAAATAAGGAAAAGAGACCAAGCTGAGAAGCAGTAATGAGATTAAAGGTTGGGGAATATAGATAAAAGACAAAGTAGAAGAAATAAGCAGTTCTGGCAGAAAGAGCACATCTTGTCATTTGTGAGAAAGAAACAGACTTTTTTTTTTTTAAAGAAAAAAACTATCAAACTTTTGGGTACATAAAGACATTCTGTTAAGCAAACGGGAAGGGGCTTTTTGTTAGCCTTCAACCTTCAAGCTCTCTTGTTTCTGAACTGCCTTTTTCCACCCTCCCTTCTCAGTGTTTTATAGTAGTACCATTATTTGTCATGATCAAATCTAGTGAGAAACCTTGTCAGCTTCTAGAAAATGCACCAGATTAGGAATAACTGAAGCAAGTGAGGGAAAAAATCCCAAGCAAAGGCAACTGAGGAAAGAGACCATATTCTGCACAGTGTATTCTGTCTTCCCCGTGTTTTGAGTCTAACATTCTCCTGGTTACATTACATATAACCAACCGACTGGAAGTATTACATGATTTTCTTGTCAACCTCTCCAGCTCTCAGCAATTACAGAAAAATACATGCTACTCTTAAATTAAGTTCCAAACAAACAAAGCTGGGTGTAAGGCTGTCCGCTCTGACTGGGCAAGTTAATACTGATACATCCAACCTGCAGTGGCTGGTTTACACACAGACCGTTTCAGAGGACAAAGAGACCCTTTCCTCTACTTGTAGTTTTGTTTTGTTTTTGAAACTTTCAACAAGTTCTGCAATTTACACCAAAGCTATCATTACCAGAAGTAATTTTTAACAGCTACAAGAAAACGTCAGAAAAATTTCCTTGTATTTTTCAAGACTTTATGGATTTCATGGTAGTTTCTGAAAAGGTTGCTTTGTCTCTTGCATATCTTTTGCTAAAATACAGAGTATGATTTTAGAAGCAGAAGAAAAGCAAGTATCAAAATCGATCATTTCTCTCTCTTACAAAGTGATACAAAATACAATTTCAAAATACAATTTCTAAAGCTGTTTTTGGAGATTGGAAATGTGAATGGAATTGCTGGATACAAATATGTTGAACTTGTCTGAAGGGACTAATCTGATGATTTCCCCCACTGTGAGATAAATGAGACTAATATTTGCAATACCTTTCCTAGCGCAACAACCTCTTGCTGTAATCCTTCACACTTTTTGCTTGCTTCTTGTGATAACATCTTGTATTTCTCAGTCTGAGACTGCTGCACGCTGATCTTTCGTTGCAGTCTCGTCCTTTCTTCTTCAGTATCTTTAAGCTGAGATTTTAAATTCTGATTTTCATCATCCTGTTTGTCAGCAGTTAGCAAAAGCAAACAAAAGATTGCAGGAGAAAAATGTGATAGCAATATATTAGCACTTCTATTTACAAAATATGCATTGCAGATATAAAGATTATCATTTTTGAAAAGTGCTGTTATTTTAAAATATCGAGATGCCTCATGATGGATTTCACAATAGCTGTGAAGACAAACTAAGAAAACAAACCACCAATTCAGCAGGGCAGTACTACAAAAAACAAATCTATATTCTTTTTCTCCTCATTTCTGCAGTCTTCTATTTCAGACTGCCAGGGGGACAGACTCTGAGTTTTTTCACAGATAAGAAAACTTACCTTTCTCCTGCATTCGCACACGATGCTATCCAGCTCTTCCTGCACAACACGTAACTTTGCCTTAAGAAACCTGATTTGTGTTTCTGCACAGATAAAAAGTTACACTTAATATCCCCAAGGACTCATAATTCAATGTAGAAAAGAGACAAGAGCAATGTAACAACAATTCATTTTCTTTTTTTTTTGTTTTAAAAAAAGCATGCTGTGTTGGTAGTTTACTAAACAGAAATAGGTAAATTGAAACTAACATTTCTAAATAAATGTTGCGAGTTTCTAATTCTTAGGGAAAGCTTAGGATGATTTTTTATTTCTAATGTCTGAAAACAGCACTTCTAGAATATAAAAGACTCAATTCTCAAAATTGAACATTTCTGGAACCTTTTGTCATACTGCACTATATGTTACAGCATGCTTGAAGTCAAAGAAACTACGTCATAGGACAATTCTACAGTGCAATCAATCTGTACTGTGATTTGTGAGTTACAACTAACTTTATGTTGCTCCCAAGGAATTAAATGTAGGCTGCAAATCCCTCCTAATAGGTAAATACTCCTCTACGCAGTAGTCTGTGCTTTTTTAAGAACACTTCTAACAATACTCAACCATTTAAGATCCAACACATTCAGAGGGTGTTTTTCCCAAATGCAGTACTCTCCTGCTCTGGGGCAGCTGGAACATATACTAGTGTTGTGACAAAACAAGGGGAGGGGAAGAGAGCATGTTCTTCTGCTTCCCATTTCCCACTCTCTCACGGATTATTCACGAGGAACTGCCTTTGAACTTCCACATGCACAAGGCATGGAAACAAAATGAGGATCAAGCTGAGCAACACAGGAACGGCCACTATGCACAGCAGGTACAGTGGGAAAAGAATGAAGGAGAGGAGGAGTGTATCAGAAGCTGAATAGGAATGGATGGATGGGCACATCTGTTAGTTTGCTCTGAAAATTCCTAATAGAGAATTCTAAGTAGAATTCCTTTTATTTCACACACCTTATGAGCTGTAGGGTGCAGCTGAAATTGTAACTTCCTGAGCTGCAGACATACTGAAGACATCACATTTAATTCCCTCATGTACTTCTGTATTACCATTTCCCTTAAAACACATTATATGCAGATACTCACAATGTCCTGGGGCAGTAGGTTATCTAATTCGGTTACAGACTATAGGAAAAAATACTTTGTTTAGCTTGCTTTAAATCCAACTTTGTGGTGTTTGCTAGTGTTTCTGTTGGGGAGGGGTAAGCAGCTTTCCTTTTACCATTAATGACTTGGTTACAAAATCTTCCTTCAGAGTAAGTGTGGGCCCAGTCCCCCAGTAACAGGGGCTACTTAGTATATATGTTTACTTTCTTATGATGATTGTAACTGGTTTTGAGATTTACCCTGCTAATCTGCTCAGCAACTATTTCTTTACCATGTTAAGGATGAACTGCTGCTGTCTGAGGCATTCCAGGTGTTCTCAACAGGCAATGACAAATTTTAGAAGGATAAACCATTCCACAGTGTTTTCAGTTCACTTCATCATTAAAGCAACAGAAATAATCCTCACTACTCATGAGCACCAATAACAACTCCCCTTGAGGTGTAAGATTCCACTGCAGTACCAAGCAATGAAAAAGAACTATAATAAATAAAAACCTGAGGATCTGTATTGGGAGATTTAAAGAAAGATTTGAACACAATTAGATGAGGTTAGAAACCAAGCTAATTCTGTGTAAGTATGCTTGCTGACACAGAGCTGTTAGATTATATGAGGAGGGGTTTTTTTTTTTTTGCATTTTTTCAATTGCTGCAGTGAATCTGACTTCATGCTTACTTTGTCATTGTAAGAAATGACATAAACCTTTTAACACCCCAGAGCCAAAAAGACAGATGTGCATCATGCCTTTATCTTCACTGGCAAATGTGGCAGTCTCCCTTCCCACTCCATTTCTAGGACAAAGCAACATTAACTCAGAGCACGAATATCTGGGGGGTCCTCATTCATGCACTGTAACAGCAACATCACTTCACTCAAGCCACTTAATCCACAGATTTGAGGAGAATCTTTTCTCTAAAGGCAGAATTTGCAAAAAAACCCTGAAGTTTATTTTTTTGGAAGCATAAGCTGAGCATCATGTATTTCTGCTTCCTGAAATTGTGTTATCCATATATTCAACATTTGTAAAGGTTCAGATGCCTTCTTGTAAGAAGGAAATCAAGACAAAAATTCACTTTTTCCCCCCCATGATTATTCACATATGACCTATCTTCCTTTAGGACTACTTAAGAAAAACCTTTTCATTTTAACACAGTATAACTTAAGGGCATAAAACTTTCCCTATAATTTCTACATAATTTTTTCTTTTCCCCCCTTAGGAAAAATCATTACTAGCAGTCAGGGTGTACAAATAACAGATGAAACCTACCTGCTCCAACTTCACTTGCAGTGTTTGGAATAATATCATCATCCAGACAATCTGGCAAGCCTCCTTTCTCTACTTTTCCTTCAATTTCACTCACTGTTTTTGCTAAAGAAAAACCAGTGCAATCCTCCAACACTGCAACATCATCAGCGTTTTGTGTTTCCAGATTGATTTCTGAACTAAAATCAAGCAAGAAGGAAAAAAAACAAAAAACAAAAAAACCACAACAACAAAAAACCCAAAAGCACTGTTTTACATTTAAAATATAAAGCAGAAATTACAGAAATACACTATTTGCTGTATGTAATGCAACTTCATTGCTTGCTCTCCCAAAAACTAACCAATGGCAATTTCTCATTTTCCTTATGTAAAATACTATTATCTTCCACATGATTACAACAGCCTTTGTATTATAATGTAGAAGCAGATAAATTACTATTTTCTACGAGGATGATTTTAGTACTGCCTCTTTCTCATCCAACAACTTCATACCTCAGAGTAGGGGAAAGAAACAGGAATGCTCTTTAGGGCTTAACTATTGTCTTAAATTTCAATTTTTTCCCTTGTCAGTTCTAATCTTATTATTGGATAGGACAGTTCACTAATCCTAGAAGTTGCAAATGTTAGTTTTTATAACAGCAGTGAACACAATGCATACAACACAGATGCTGCATAGGTCGCCTTCTCCTACAACTTTGAGTTCACCTTATAGGTTCTGCACCTGTGCAACTCTATTCCTAAATCTCATGATATGGTGTCAGCACAACAACCTCAGTGGAATCCAGGAGGTAGAAAGGGTCCACAAGTGACTCCCACATCTCAAAAGATGTTCTTGGCCAGTACTGATTCTGTGTTCTGTCACTCTGCAGACCATTTTTATCCTATTTTGGTATGTGTCCATGCTTTCTCTTGTGGCAGTTTTCATTTGCGCTCAGGATTTTATCCACAAACATTTTTCTATTATTTCTCTACTCTTCTGTTCAGAACCCAATTTCTTGGTCTTATGACCTTGAATTTGCTATCAGAGATGTAGCTGTTCAGCAAAAACTGAAAACCCCAGAAGGCTGTGGTACTGTTACTGACTTTCTCTAGTTCTGTAGCCCTAGATTCACCAAAATAGCAGAGAAGCTAGAAGGCCTCATGTTTCCCATAACAGGTCTGATCACAAATTAGCCTGCATCACTGCTGTGAACTCTGTTTACCCCAGATGCATTTTGAGTGTGCTCACTGGGCATCCTTTTACTGACAGAATTAACAGAGCTTAACTTTGTCAGCCTCCAGAAAAGCTTGAGTGGAGGTGAGTTTAGGTAACCAGACAGCTACCTGGGGGAGCTGACTACAGAAATAACTTGGTGCATTTTGTCATACAGATATATATATATAAATGTAGAAGCATGGATGAATAAAAACACCCTGCTAAGACAAAAACAAAACCCAAAATTCTTGATTACAAACAACAACAAAACATGTGTAATATACCTTGACGTTATTCTTTTCCCTTTATTTCCACAATACGTTCTATTCTGAACCATGGATGCAGAAGCACATTTCTTTTTGTTTGATGGCTGTAAGATTTCCCAGAAAACAGGGATTTTTATTAGTTAGTAATGACTTGTTGCTAGCATGTGTTTTGTCTTTTTATTTCCCCCCTTTTTCATATATTCAAGCCCAACATACGATTTCCAAAGTCTCAGTATCTTAGATTTATTCAGTTTTATTTGTACTAGTCATTATGTTGCATATTTTATGCCCATATGCCCAAATTATATACATTGAAACATTACTACCTGGTAGGCTCTTTTTCAGATGCGCTCATAATAAATAATAAGTTAATTGATGATAAGGCTCCCAGGTATTATCAAGTTATTAACTATTTGCTGTGGACTGTGCTTCTTTGAACACTGTTTATCGTGTCTTCAAAAATGCCTTTTCCAAAAAAAATAGTACTGTTATAATTTAAGATCTCTAAAGAAAGATCTAACAACATTTTGTTTCTTTCATCCAAGTAAATGGTAAGTGTGAAGAACATTCTGGAAACTTTAATTTGTCTGCTGAAAAACTCACTGTAATTCTAATTGGAGACCAGCAAGTTACATTAGTTTGTTCCTAATTTAAATCTCCCTTTCCCTTTGCATTTTCCATCCAGTATTAAATTCTTTTGACCACAAAAAGGCTGTAGAACTGCCCTTAGTATTACACTGGGGAAAGGAAGAAATGAATTATGTTTTGCACTTACAAGTGACAAATAAGCTTTTACAGAAGAGAAATTTAAAGTACAAAAATGAAATATAGTGGAAGCCTACTTAACCAGTGGTGGAGCTGCAGAAGAAAGTATTGGAGATGCTGCTCCATCTGTCCCTGTAACAGTCTGCTCTGAGCATCCTTTCCCTCAGGCTCCCTACCCATGTAAGCCCCATACAGCATGGCCTCAAAGACAGAAGAAATAGGCAGAAGCAAAATTAGTTAGAATAATTTTGAGTTTGATACCTTGGTGTGAGAGTGCGTAAGAGACGAAACTTTAAGAAAGAGTGGATCTCTGCAGGAAAAAAAAATAAATAAGTTCACTGAGTATAGCAAAAATCAACATTTTTGTGATAACAATCCTCCATCACCTGGATTAGGAGAGTAACATTAGATGTATCTACCATCAGCAGAATGTAGGAACATATGCCAGGTCCAATCATAAATTCAGCCTCATTCCCATTTCCATTCTATCTCATTTGCTGCATAAATCACCTGAGGAGTCTAGGATAATCATTCCATTATGGTCTCCAACACAACAGTTTGCTTATGTACTGGAATCTGAATCTCATCTCTTGCAGTGCAGGTAACTGCAGCAAATATGACCAGTGATTCCTTGTACCAGGGAGCACTTAGCTAGTGTATGGATGGAGCCTTAACAGCTTCAGCAGGAGACAGGCAACAGGACCAAAGATCACCAGCAGTTCAGTGACTCAGATGCTCACCTGACATTCCAGTAAGTGAATTAATGCAAGACAATAAAGATATAGGCCTGTGTTCTCTACCTCTGAGAATGGAAATGCTTACATTGACTGTTGGCAGTTGACAGGGACAGTAAAATAAATGGGAGATGGGAGCAATTTATTTAAGGTAAATTTTTAAAGTCTCACAGAATTTCCTCTGAAATACATATTGCCAATACTGTATCCATTTTATAGATTGGGGGGGAGCAGGGAGGACGGAGTGAAAGAGTAGCTTTCTTATCTATTTATTTGGCTGAAAACCAAATTTCAGGTTAAATGATTATTTTGGAAGACAGCAGAAAATTTTAGCATGTTGTGTACTATTCAAGTTTCATGTCAGATGTACAATTTCTTTGTTTTCAGAGTTACATAGATCTCTATCAATCCCATGAATGATTACCTTTTTCTACCACTTTTTACAGCTTCTAACTCCTCAATTAACACGTAAGCTTATATTTGTAATAAATTTTAAATTTTAGGCACATGAAGTCACCTCAGTATTTCGGTCCAGCTGACCTAGACAAATATTTAGGTTTTGCCTTTAAAAAATTTTAGACACCCATTCAGCAACAAGAATTATCTGAACAAAGCTCCAGAATGTACTAATCCAAAAAAAAAAAAAAATATCCAAACAAAACCAAAACCAGCACAGGAGAAATTATCTGCGTGGCTGGCAACAGACTTCAAGAATAGGATGATTAGTTTTTGTCTATTTACCCTATTTTCCTCATGCTCCCTTCCTATTGGCTAGTTTTAGAGGACGTAGAAAGTGAGGAGTTGTTGCCACAGAAATAACAGCTACATTTTCTGAAAAATAAGAAAATACAACATTTGATGCTCAAAAAAACAAAGCATTCTTTTGATCAATAGACTGATCTGTTCCTACTGAGTCCCTTGTGCCCAGCCTTCCTCACAAAACAAATAAAAACCTCATCGTCACCAAATTTCTTAAATTTGTTTATCCTTATTAGAGTTTTTTCCCCTTCTTTCCCACAACACTCTTTTAAAGCCTTGCAATACAGCTCTGTAGTTGCTCAGTAAGTGAAATGAATATGTAAAACGTGAAAAGGTATAAAATAGGCAGCTGGACAGTTGCAGTGACACTGAAACAGAAGCTCATGTTTAGCATTTCCATCTCAGCAGTACATACGAGGTGCATGTGCATGAGCAAACCCTTTGTGTTTTGCTAATCCTATTCAAAGCCTGCCCCCCCCCCCGCCTGCCCATGCGCACACAGATCCCATCTCCGTGAGCCTGGTGATGCTCTGAAGAGCAAAAGTGTAAACAAAAGCTGATTTCAATGCAGTGTCAGTGGAGCTGCTTTGTCTCTGGGGAATTCACATTTCTCTGCAAAAATTGAGCTATAAAATCTCCTCCATTACTTATTTTAAAATACATCCCTAGAGAATGACTTGAATATTTTTCTTATTAATTTTTGCCACTTGTCTTTTTTCTCATCCTGTCTCTTACTTAATCTCAATGTTTTCCCTTCATTCCAGTGTCTCTAGTGTTCATTTTCCATACAGGAAATAATGAAACTTGCTTCAAAAAGATTTTAGATGCTTCTTGTGGATTTATGGCATATTTGCTTGCATAATTTTGCAGGAAAAATAAATATCAAATACTTGGAACTAATCTAATTGAATGGCCTCAATGTTCACTCATGGATAATCAGTGTGCCTGATTTCTAACATACGCTTGTATTTTTTTTTCACTCCAGCATGGGATTTCAATTCTCTTCTATCCCTGTTTACCAGAACACAGTGCTTGTTTTGAGATCTTTTAATTTATGTAGATAATTGGTAGATTAGCTGCTGCTCTGATGCACTACTTACCAACATTTTCATAATGATTCCAGCACTTCCATTTATTTCAAATGTATACCACCATAGCTGCTAACTCTTTATAGGGCTCATTCCTCTGATCACATTAATTTGTAAAGTTACTCTATAGTTCAACTTTGTTTTGAAATTCATAGAAATCTTCTGTCAAGTATTCAAAGTTCAGCCAGCAGAATATAATACTAAAGAGGATCTATGCACTAGAATATGTTTACAATGCAAGGCTATACCAGTAAGAGATGGTGCATTTTTTATTTGTTTTTTTTTTTTCCTGACCTTCACAACTTCAGAAACAGCCTCAAAATAGCTCAGAAATAATTGTTACTGTAGTAGCAAAGGTTTTTACTGGTGTGCAGGCTTCCATCACAGACTTTTTCACACAAATTTGGTAATATAGTAGATCAGATCCCCATTAAACTGTATATTAGCATATCTCCAACTTAGCCACTTTCAGTGCTACCAATATACAAACCTTTGAACAACTGAGTAAATACTGCCAGGTACCACTCTACAGCTAACAGATTTGAACATAGAGGCCAAAACCCACATTTAGGCATAAATTCTTACAGATTAGAAGTATGTAAAGTGTAATGATATCAAAATTCCAGATGGTGGCAGCTGAATGTTTGTCTATCTTGGGTTTCTTTGTTGTTGTGGGTTTTTTGTTGCTATTTCTTTAAATAGTGCATTTCCTGTTCCACAGCACTTAAGCCAAGTAAAATTAGAATGAAGATAAAAACTATTTCTTTATAAGCAAAACTGGTTACTTGCATTTTTACAGATACTTGAACTACTTAGTCTCCTAGATAGACTATTTCAGCAAAATTAAGACTTGTACGAAAACAAGGAACACTGGTTTAGTATCAGTTATTTAAAACAATAGGATAATATTTAGACACCACTAATTCAGTGGTCTATGCTGCAAAGCATGACTAGGACAAGTCAGGGAGTACAGATGATTACCAGAGATTCCCCATGAAATATGCATAGCAATTGTAAAGTACGTACCTCTGTTTGTCATCTTCACAGTACTTAGTTTGTACTGAAATTGGTCTAGATAGTGTCTCTTGTTGGCTCTTCTTTATTAAGGAAAAGACAGAAGTAAATTTGGGGAGAATTTGAACAATAAAAGAGAAATTATGTATTCATATATCACAGTGAAACTATAGTAGACATGGCCACTTAAGTCTACTGTAGAAAAGGATTTTTTAAACATAAGAAAAGATAGCTTGACATCAAAAAACTGCTGCTATCCCCAAATATTTATTTCTGCTTCAGAAAGTGTAACTTAAAGCTTCTGCAAACTTATCATCTTAGATGCTGTTATCCTCCCTTTCTCTGAAATGCGGAGGTAGAAACACATAGCAAGTGGAACAAACTTTCAGTTTGCTGTATTACAGCACAAGGCTTAAATATAAGTCTTCATTCATACAATACAGCCATAATTCAGACATTGATATGCTGTTATGTTCTTTAGAGAACAATTTAGTCAAACGTTAAATGTTGAGATAGCTTCTGTGTTGCTAAGAAACAGTTAGAAAGCATAATCCAGAGCTAAAAGTAGTTATCCTGTTTTCTTTTTAAATTCTGACTTGCTTTTCTTTTGTTGTTAAATGTGCATCTGTGCAATCAGGCAGTGCTACATGGGTTATTAAGTGTCCCAACAATATTCGATCTGCAGCTGCATTTAGAGGGGGAAAAAAAGTGGTTTGGTTGTTGCTGTTTTTCAAAGGAAAGAGACTAGATGCTATTTTGGGTGCTTCATCTGCTTCTGTTCAAACTTACCAGAACTCTAGAGGAATGTATGCTTTCATAGTACACAAAGAATGAAGTTTAATAAATAGGCAAAATATTTTGGTTTTTAAGCTTTTTTTATTTGAGTGAAACCATATTTTGAAAATTTCTAATAAGGAGGGAACGTTCTCTAAAGGTGTCTTAGGTATAAAGCAGATCACTCCAGCTCTCTTTTTTTTTTTTTTAATAACTTGACCAATTTTCATATAAAAATTGGCCCAAAGCCACACTAATGTTAAAAGATAATACTAACAATAAACAGGAAGTTTTCTTCTGTTTTAAGAAAGTTTCCCTCTAACTAAGTACATATTTTCTATTTATATTGCTTATTCTTTGTACTCCTGTCAGCTTCAGCTATGTATTTCACTAGTTATTGCAGCATCTGGTTTTCAAATACCAAAATAGCATTTTATTTAAGACATAAAACCGTTGCAGACACTATATTTAACCATCACAAAAAGCTTTTTCAGCTGATCTTATGTATAAGTGCACAAATGCCCTACACAGTTATGTGAATATCCATTTATCTGATGAAATTCTATTATATACTATTACTGCACGTGTTTTTAGTAAAGTTTACAATTTTGAAGGAAGGGGGTTGAGAAAAGGCAAGAAAAGCTTAGATTGAATCTGAAACAAAACTACTTTTAGTTGTCACAGTTGAAATAATTTCTTTTGAAACTTGACCCTGCGTCCATGTGAACCAAGGCTGAATTATGTAACAGCCTGCATAACCTACTCACCATGACTTCTTCGGTCTGACGCATCAGTTTTTCTCTTTTTGCTTCTAATTCTGCATTCAGTTTCCTGAAAGAGTACAATGACAATGCTTGTCACTGAGTTTCTGAAACATTTAAAGATGTAGATGTGAGCCTGTTAGCACCTGCCTGAAGTGAAATTTTAATAACTCCTGCAAAGGAGCAGCAAATACTACAGGGTATTATTCAAGTTGATTTCATCAGTGTCCTGGCTTTCTATCAAATCTATAGTAACAAAACACCGTGTACACATGTTTAGACTGTAATAGAATCACAGAATGGCTTTAGTTGGAATGAATGCTAGAAGGCCATCTATCCCAACTCCCCTGCGCTGAACAGGCACACCTAACAACTCCCTCAGGTGCTCAGAGCCTCTCCAGCCTGGCCTTGGGTGTCTCCAAGGATGGAGCACCCACATCTCTGGGCAATCTGTGCCAGTGCCTCACCAAACTTACTGTAAAAACTTCTTCCTTATATCCAGCATAAAACTCCCCTCCTTTAATGTGAAACCATTTCCCCTTGTCCTGTCACAGCACACCCTGCTGATGTGCATGTTCCCTTCTTTCTTACAGCCCCCGTTCAGATACTGAAAGGCCGCTCTCAGGTCTCCTCTCCTCCAGGCTGCACAGCCGTTCTGAGACAGAAAGGGTGTCCTTGTTTTCTGTCATGTCACTGCTTAAACCACATTTTACATCCTTAACTCCACAGCACTTCTGTTTTCAGTCACGATCCCGAAGCGTACTTTGAAGCAGGGATTATAGAAGCAGTGGCGTTCAATGACGTGAATATACAATTAAAACGTGTCACCATATTCATATGCAGGTTAGTAGGACGAGTAACGCCATTTTGTTAAGTAGCAAAACCGAAAGCCCCTGAGAGAAGCGATGCCCAGCGCGGTGCACAGCCGCCCCGGGGTTGATGGAAGGAGAGAAGTTACAGCCTCGTTCTCAGCGCGCTCTGGAACGAGCGCTTCAGAGATTCGGACAGCGGGGATCGATTCCCCGCCAGCCCGCAGCGAGCGGTGCAGGGGATGCGAGCAGGGGATGCGAGCAGGGGATGCGAGCAGGGGATGCGAGCAGGGGATGCGAGCAGGGGATGCGAGCAGGGGATGCGAGCAGGGGATGCGAGCAGGGGATGCGAGCAGGGGATGCGAGCAGGGGATGCGAGCAGGGGATGCGAGCAGGGGATGCGAGCAGGGGATGCGAGCAGGGGATGCGAGCAGGGGATGCGAGCAGGGGATGCGAGCAGGGGATGCCGCCGCCCCCAGGCCGCCACTTACTTGTAGTGCTCCTCCCGCGCCAGCAAATCGCCGCTCACCGCGCCGCTCCCGGCGGGCTCCGAGAGGCCGCCCGGCGCTCTGCACACCTGCAACGAGGGCGACTCAGCGTGCGGCCCGCACCCTCTGCACTGCACCGCGCCGCTTCCCGCCTCCCCGCTCGTCGCCCCGCGCCCAAACCGCCGCCTTACCCGCGACGGGCCGCTGCCGCCCGCCGCCATTTTATTCGCGCGCAGGCTGCCGCGCGGCGTTGCCTTCTCCACGGCAACCGGCCGTCCCCGCTCGTCTCTCGTCCTCTCCTCCGCTGTGGGCCGAGGCACGGCTCTCTTTTCTCCCCGTCGCTTTCCGTAGCCCTTGGCAAGCCTCTCCTGGCGCCGCTGGGTTTCGAGCGGCGGCCACATTTCAGACCTTGCTGCCAAGTGGAGAAAGTGCAGCGATTGGCCACACGTCCCCTCTCGCGCACCGTGTGGAAGCCCTCTGGCAGAGCCCCCAGCCCTGACCAGAGGCCCCAGTATGTCACTGGGCTGCCGGCCACTGGGGCAAGAGAGAAGGGATGCGGTCTGAGGTGCCATTATACACGACATTCTACTAAATCTTTATTACTTCTCTTCCCTTCGAGCCTTTTGGCTTTGCCTGTAGTTCTGTCATTGTTCTGTGGTGGCAGTTGTTTCAGTCCTACCCCACGGATTGTTCTTTTGCTCTCTCATCTGTGTGCTTTATGGTCTCTTTAGCCTCGTCTTCTTGTTTTTCACCTCCACATTGTTTCATTTCGTTGCATTTCTCCCTGTCTCCCACTGCTTCATTCCCTTTTTCACACGTGGCTCTCCCCCTCATCTGCTCATTCAGTGATGTTTCCTCTCACATGTTTCTAGATGATGACGCCCCTCTGTACGATGGTTGATTCCCTCACTGGCAGTCCCTCAGTCCTGCACTGATCCATATGCTGCAGCTCTGAGGAAGAATCAGAAAAGCACCATATTGAGCAGCACTGAGTTCCAGGGTCAGAGGTACGGATCCAGATGGCCTTAACAGGGTCAGTTCATCAGCATTTATATCTGTCTTTGCACACAAACATACATACAGCCACATATGCACCAGGGGAGATTCTGGTTGGATGTTAGAGAGTACTGCTTCTCTGAAAGCATGGTCAGGTGCTGGAATGGGCTGCGCAGGCCAGTGGTGGAGTCACCGACCTGGAGGTGTTTAAGGAATGTTTAGACATTGTGTTGAGGGACGTTGTTTAGTGAGAACTATTGGTGATAGGTGAATGGTTGGATGGGATGATCTTGTAGGTCTTTTCCAACCTTGGTGATTCTTCTATTATACGTATATCTGGATATCTATATAGCGACAGTAATACAGCTCTATACATTGAATTATATAGACTGTGATTTCAATGAAGAAATTTGCAAGGGGGAATTCATAAAGGCTTGCTTGACTGAACATAGAGGCTCTGTGCATAGCTGAAGGCTTTCTGTGGAAGTATTAGTTGAAAAAACAGAAGTGCATGGAGAAGATAACAGAGTTCTGAGACATGAAGTGTAATGGGATAAATGGGAATGAAATGAAAGACAGGACAAATGTGATTAGCAGAAGGCAAAAAACAAACAAAACAAAAATGGTTAACAATATAGAAAATGAAAGTCCTTGAGGGTAACATTGGTATTGATATGGGAGAATAAGTTGAGCCTTTGAAAAAAAGTTACAGAGCTTCGGGGAAAAAATAATCAGCTAAGAAGTCAATCCATTACAGTTATTTTTTTGACTGATAAGAATAGCAATAGGTTAGTGGTGGCCTTTTAAAAAATGACATGCTTAACTCACAGAGTTAAGCTTTTGATTGGGAGAAACAAGGAAGAGAGATAGCAACTGTAAAAACCAGACCTCCACAGAGGGAAGGATAGATTTTGTTAAGTAGTAAGTTGTTTAATCTCTCTTGGAATCAACATCATAATCTCTACAAATTAAGATTAACCCTCTATAGTGAGATATTGGAGGAATTTAAGAGAAACAGAGGAGCTAGAGAATGACAACAAGGGTAGTAGGATGAAAGCTGTAAAGACAGACATGCTCATTCCAAAAGCAATTAATGCTTTTTTTTTTTTTTCTTTTTTTTTTTTTTCCCCTCAAAGTAGAGTATTTTTTTCTTTTTTTCCAGACTGGAATATTTTAGAAATATAGCTGCTGGTTTTGAAGCTCTTATTCGATAAAGCTGTACAATCGTGGCAGGCTAAAAATGCCAAAAATATCAGCTAGAGGATCTCCAGTAGCAAGATACTCAGGCAACAAAATCACTGGTTGAAATTAAAGAGATTAGAGTCAGTAGTTTTCTAGCCAGCTTTTAGCTAACTGTTAATAAACAAAAGAGGGGTAATTTGTTATATCATAAATGATTAAATATGTTAGCACTGCAACAAAACATTCTCTTTGTGTAAAGCCTATGGGAATGATAACATAAACGTATACTAGGATTGCAGATTTGCACATTTTTCTATGATTCTCAACATGATTTATTTAATATGATTTATTGAAATATTTAAATCCAATCAGTACTGGATTTAAAATTCAACTACCTTTATTTGAAATAATATGAAAAGATTAGAATGTTTAGATAAGTATTTATGAAGTGAACTTTTAAAGTATTTCTCCAGAGACTTAGGAAACAGAAATAAGAGATTGTATTATATTCTTGATCCCTTCATGTTTTATCACTTTTATGTTGATTTCATGTGACCTTAACAGTCGTGGTTAATTCTATAATACTTAGCTGGTAACTGGGTAGAGAATAGGCTTATATCAAAGAGGACAGCCAATAGCAAGATACATACAGAGCTTGAAAAATTTATCATGTTTATCTGCAAAAAAGCACTTGAAAACCTAGCGTTGGTACGGTCTGAGATTTATCTAGCATTTTTTGTTCATAGATTTCCAGTTTCCATTCATTTATTTTCAGAAAGTTAACTTAAGCATTGTGATTATGATATCAAAATGTTTCTGTCATTTTGAAACAAAATGACGATTTTGAGTGGATCAATACCTACCATCATTTTGAGCTGTTGCTGGGACCTATTGCTAGTATCTCTCCATCATTAAAGGTAGCACGTCTTCATTTGTGGTTTTTAAGTGTTTCATATTTATTTTAGAAGATTTCAGTAGGTCTCTCAGAATTACATGGCTCTAACAGAAAAGCATGCATTACAAGTTAAGTGGTCGCTGTGTTGTTGATCTTTCAGCAAAGGAGCAGGTAGATCATAGAATAAAGGAGCTGAGTAAGTATAGCTGGTAGGAGTGGTTTAGAACAGAAGGCTGTGAATAGCTATTGTGTTAGAATAGTTTATTGCAGAAGACAGCTGAGGATCAATATACAGTGTTTATTTTTTATTAGAACAAAGAACAGGCATTATTTAATTGTTACCTCTGGCCCTCTTCTGCAGGCACTAATTTTGTAACCTTCCTTCCCTCCTCCAATAAAAATATGAAAACCTAACTTTATATATATACCTGGATTTATATATTGAGCTTTTCTCTTCAACATTTTAGATACATTTTTTGTTCATAGTATATTCTTATTGGCTTAGTGTCTTCATTATTCATTATGTAGACTTTTCCACACCTCTCCTGAAAGTTGTGACATTTTGCAGGAACCTGAATACTGTCAACAGCTAACGCTGTGGGAAGACACATTATTTCCATGTATGTGCTCATTACTTGTCAGAAACAGGCAGACTAGTATTTTAGGGCAACATATTCACAATAGTGTTTTAGGACAAGATACTCTTCCACAAAAATCATTGTAAATGCAGGTTAGAGAGCCAGCAACTGATGCAGCTACTCAAGTTGGTTTGGTTTTGTTGTTGCTTTTTTAGGCCCATGCTGAACAAATAAATAGCATAAGTAACGTCACGTATGTGCACAAGTCTCACCATTTTTAGACCAATAATCACATTAAGGGTTTTATGTATTGTTTTGCTTGCTAATGTGGTAGAACTAAATTCAATTCAATTCATATATGAGAGGCCTGTAGTAAAATGCCACCTCTGTTGACTCCAACTCTAGAAGGAAATGGCTTTTACAGGACTCACTGCTGTCTGCTGCACCCTCCATACTAGGAAAGAGGGATGCTTTACTGAGGCAGTAAAACACAAACTGTATCATTCTCATATGTATGCAAGTTTCTTTGACCAGGACAGTCTGTACTGCTTAGATTACCCTGCTCTGGGTAAGCACTCATGAATAGAGTGTTTACTGTACTATGTTTACATTCTCAGTTCTGAATACTGTTACTTTTCTCAGTCAACACCCACGTTTTTAGGCAAGTGAATCCAAAGCAATCCAATCCGCTCTCAAAGAAGCTCTGTATTCCTGGGGCTGCCTCTTGCAGCACTGTACCCCACAACACTGCCATATCTTGTGCACGTGACATAAGCTGCCGTTCGCACCATGCCTCTTATCTTCATGCTTCACAAGCAGGGCATGCACAGGGAGCCTTGTACAGAGCAAAAACCACAGCCTGAGCAGGCTGAACCAAGCAATAAGGAAGTAAAGCAGAGACTGGCTGACTGCAGCACACGCGGACAGGCAAAGGGTGTAAAGTTAGCAGGCAATTTTTGTCTACCATCTATCTATCTAGCCTTCCTAAGTGTACCACAGCTTAAGTGTATCACTGTAACCTAAGCCACTGTAACACTTACATCCCATTTCACACTACAATAGTTTTCGTGTTTTACATTTCTGCTTCATTTTTCTACCTCCAATTGTCTAGAGGGGTAAAAACGAAAAGGATAATTTTTGAGTCAATTGTAAGTGAAATTCAATACTTTCTTTTCTGAAAAGTCGATTTTTATTTTTATTTTTTAGCTCCAAATACCTTAATTTTTACTTTCAAAGATAGAGTTGGTCTTTTGTATTTCTATTGTGTGAAGTTCTTTAGTGGAAATAACAACCAATCCTGAACTCTCCCCCAGATCAGACTGATTTTAATAAAATACATAATTCTTGTCAATTACAGAGAAAATAATAGTGCAAACTCATTTTCAGACACGAGTGGAGTGGTAAGATCTAGATGATGTGTAGCTATTAAATCAATAATCCAGACATGGAGGGAATTCCTCAGACAGCTGCTGTGTTGTTTTTTTCCCTAATCAGTAATAATAATCCAGCAATGTTTGAAATGCCATAATTGCATGACTGAACAGAGTCTTATGCTGATATCTTCTCCAATATCCAATTCCAATGCCTCTCTAAATTGTAAAGAAGACCAAATATTATCAATAGCTTTGTATTTCCTATGAAAAAGCTGCTAGCTGTTTGGATATATGAAGTCTGCAAAAAATCTTTGGACTTACCAACAGATATCCTAGAACGGTTTACTGTCAGTTTAGCCTGTTATTGCATGTTTTGTAGGATGACACTAATGGGTGTTAGTTGTTTATGCATTAAGGGTTGTGTAGCAGAACACACAGAAGAGGTATGCATGAACCAAGAACACGGGTTTCAAGGGACAACAGGTCTGGGGGATGGGCAAGCTGTCCTAATAAGTTTTTTCCATCTCCACTGCCTCCAGTTCTGCTTTCATATTGGTTTCAGTTTGGTGGAAATGTTTATTCTGCTTCTAGTGGCTTTTTATACATAGCTATACAATATCTAGTTGCTAGGCTATTCTGAATTATTTTTATATAGCTATCACTAGCATACTTGGGGTTTCCAGAATGCCATGTACAAACACAAACATTTTTCTTTGTTCTTCTCTGTTTTGCTGCAGTATTGAAGCTTACTTATTTCTATGTCATCCTTTCTAACCTAATCCAAACAATAGCCTTGGCTCAACAATTTAAACATATTGAATCCCCAGCCAGAGTAGTTTTTCCTAGTAATACTCTGATTACAGCAGCTTTTATGTCTGAACAGGAAAGGACCTTAAACACTAAATCTCATCAGCACTGTAAAAAATAAGTGGTGAGCATCAGTCACATTTTCTTAGAATACCACAAGTCTTTCTTGAGGCTTAATCCTTTAATCTCTGGGTTTTGGGCACTTCTGTTCTGATTACTATGGATCAAAAGGTTTGGCCAATACTTTTCCACACCACTCTTCAAAGTAGCCACTGTAATATTACCAGGTTATGACAGGTGTATGATTTTTTGTTGGAAAATGTTTGGGGTTTTTTTGTTTTTTGGAGGGGGAAGAAAACAACCAACCTACCAACCAAACAGAAAAAGCCCATACATACCAAACAAGAACAAACCCTCAAGAAGTTAGTTTAACAATGCAACAGTCTGCCTATTGAAAACAAATAAAAAAGCATCAGGAGCATTGCAACATCAGAGCAAAGGAGAAGTATCTTTCACTGATGATGGAAATTCCTCCTGCTGTGTAAGACACTTCACTTCCTAACTGAGGCTACCACTGAAGCACTGCTGTTATATAGACACTGTTCCCAAAGTAATAATTAATTTCACTGAAACTAGAAATCTTGTACCCTTCCCTGTCTGAAACACACTCATGTGAGAAGTTACAATTAAAAAAAAAAGGTATTCTGCATCTCAACCTTTGTGCAAAATCAGTCCCTTAGACTTTACTACCGGACTGTTTTGACAGATGCTCATCATTCTCTTCTGGGATACAACTGCTTTTTTCCTAAAGCATGCTATTTCCTCATCCTATTTCCAACAAAAACTACAGAAGTTGAAATAAAACAATGGCCCCTTCTACCCAACTTTAATTTTACTTATTGCAAACCGGAAATAATATAGCTAAATATTTTCCTAAACATTTTTTACTTAATCATTGGAACTAAGACCACTACTTTGTATGTTAGCTTTTCTGTCTAAAGAAAAAAATCCTATTTCACTTAAATTTAAGGGAGGCACCAAGCCGCTGTTAAGAAGAAATGACTTTTCAAAAGAAGGACATGCTCTTAACATGGCAGATTTTAGAAAAGAAGCAGTCTTGTCACCCAGGTGCAGAGCCCTGCAGTTAGAGCAGGAGCACCTGCAAGCCTCTTCATGCTATTTCCATTCATCCCATTCTTCATTACTGGTCTGCATTTGCTGTTACTGTCCACAGTGGTGTTGGTGAGAAATCCAGTCATGTACTTAGTACCAAAGAAACCCTATAGCCTAAATGAGCCAAATGTGTCTGTTTTTTTAATGAACATTTCATTTGCATAGGTGTGCTGTCACTTGTATCCCGTTCCTCTTCACTTCAAGGAATACGTTCTGTACATAGTAGGCAGCAAAGAAATCATTTAGAAAACACTTTTGTGTTCCATTGCTGTTGTGAGACTTGCCACATTGTATGTTTGAGTGTGTGTATCAAAGGTGAATGCAGATAAATTCACTCAAAATTGCCTTGCAGTTGACAACAGCAAAGCAGATCTGGCCTTTATCATCATCTTACATATTTTTCTTAATTTTTCATTAAGTGCAGAGTAAGAAGTAATCTAAAATATTCACTGATTACAGTGTGGCACCACCAAGCAAATTAATGCTACCTAACAAGTACAAACAAGTTCTAAAATGTTAAAAGTGTCAATGTTAGCATTCACAAATTACATATCCACAGTGTAGCCTTAAACTAGAATAACATGTTTTGGCATTTGCTCATTCTTTATTGCTTGATAAAAGAAATGTTAATTCATGCTGTATTATCGATTCAGCCCTTGGCTCCTCTGCTTATTCCTGCTCTGTGATTGAAATCCAGTAGCAGTGTAGTAAAATGAAGTAAAAATCCACTTACGTGCTCCTGTGTTAAACAAATGCATGTGACTTGTTAGTGCATTAAACTGCTTTGGAAAATAATTTTAGCTTATGTGAGGCACAAGCTCCTTCACTAATTACAGTAATATATGTGTAATTCAGTGTTGGGTAGAGGGAGAATGTTATTTTGTTGGTTTTTGCTGGTTTTCATAAACAAATGCTGACAGCAATTGCTATTATTTGCAGAGCCAGCAGAAATTCTTGTGATATTTTTATTTCTGCCACATGAAAAAGAGATATTATTTTAACAGCACAATATTTGATAGCTTTTAAAAATACATGGCCTAATTTTTAAGCATGCTGAGCACCCACAATTGCAACTGAAGTCATCTCCAGTTGTAGGATGCCCCACAGCACTCTAGAGCAGTCCTTGGATTTGGGTTCTAAGTATAACATTAGTCACTGTCTGATGTGAGGGTAGCCACCAGGAAAAGCACAAGTGTTTTCAACTAAAGTTGAACTGAATCTTTTGAAAGTTACATATATTGAACACGCTCAAAAGCTTTGCCTACGTATCACTGCAACAATCACACTTAAGTAGTAATTTGCCAGTTAGCTTGAACTAAATCAAGGCTTCAGTACTGGGGATTTGTGAGGGAACGGGGAGATGAAGATCTGAACAAAGCTATGATGGGACAGGCACAGCTCAACACTTGTCTTTCAAAGAAAGCACCTTACTATGGCAAACATAACCTGGGATTGAATACTGAATTTGCAAGCTAGGGCCAGTTGGCAGTGATTTGAGGGTTTCAGCTGTATGGTCACAACTTGTTTTTCTTTAGAGGAGCTAAGATTTTCCAGGATTTGTGCTTCAGCTGGTGTTAGTGAGCGGAGAACTGAGAAGGCCTCCTGAAAAATAAATACCACATAAAATTTCAAATCCCTGACAAAAATAAATACATAAATACAAACTTTCTTAGTTACATGTGTGCCGAAACAGGAAAATGCTCTTGCTTCTGTCCCATCACTCCTTACAGTCCTCTTTTCCAAACAAAGTTGATTCCTCATTTTCATGTACATATTGTGCATGCACTGAGAGGTGTAAGACAGATTTACAAGCAATGTGGTGGCAGGTAAAAGGCTGTATGTTCCTTTAAAATATATTGTCAAATAATTTATTTGCATTACTGAATTAATTTCTGTGTTCAGATGCACTGAACCTTTGGGTAACAAAGTAGGAGTGAAGAAGAACTGGCTAGCATTCATTTTGAATGCTTTTATGCTGTTGGCTGAACTGAGTAGAAAGAGCATTCCAAAGTTCCAAATAGCTGCTTTGTTCACTCACATTTGGACAATCTTTTCTTGCCACTTAGATTTTTCAACATGGAGCCACGGCATAAGGAACAGCCAATGAAATATAGAGATAAAAACAACTGAGTTAGCAAAACAAAAACAAACAAACAAACAAAAACATAAAGAAAGAAAGAAAAAAAGCTGAATTCTCAGTGTAAGCAGCTTGAATAGTGGAAATACTCATTGTACAATTAGTTCTAGTCTGAATAAGTTAAACATTTCACACATAAATATTAGGAATAAAGTTAAATTTAATTCATTTTAAATGACAAAATCAACATGTCAGGCAGGTACGGTTATAGCCATGATTTTGTAGTGCTTCACGTGGTTATAACCACATTTCTGCAGTGCTTCATTTCATTGTATATTAAATCATGAAATGAATTGAAATAAAATTAAACTCAGTGAAATTCCACTGAGGTTGATATAACTTTTGTCATGCCTCCACAATGGTGAGTTCAGCTCTGTGAATTTCACCTGCCTGTCATTTCTCAAACAGCCAGAACAGCTGTGTGTAAAGGATAGGTTAGTGCAAACTTGAAGTTCAAAAGCACACTAAAACAAAATAAATGATACTATGCAGAGTGAAAGCTGCTGTATTCACTGCAGGGACAACGTTTGGAGGGGAAGCTGTTATCTCTGACATGAGTTTTAATGTATTCAGTTTTAATATATTTGCTGGAGTTTCTTAATCTTTCTCCTTAGTTTTATTTTACACCTCAGAAGAGAAAATTATGGTTTCAATTTAAAATCTTATTAAGTGAATATCAAATACAGTAAAATCACCTTAATAGTTTTTTATAAACTCCTAGCAGAGGACTGTGTTTCTGGAACAATGCAATCAGGGTTTTGCTCATATACAGTATTGCTGGTGAAGGAGAAAAAAAAGAAGGTAATAACAGTAATAAATATGTTATTTTTCCTCTTTACCCTTTAAGTCAGTACAACATGGACAGCCATCAGACATCCCTGTGTTGCTCTGGCACCATGACTAAATGCTGGTCTGTGCTGGAGAAACCACCTCCACGAAGGTTGTGGTTTATTTTCCATGCAGCTTTAGCAAGTGTGTTGACATTAGCAGTAAAACTGCAGATGATATTGTTCCATGCCATGTCTAATTGTGTTTTTCCTTATGTGGTCAGCAGCCCAATAGAAAATGTAACGTTGAGCACTTTGCAGACAATTGTTTGCATCAGAGTTTTACAAAGTACCTGTGTGACACTGATGGTTGATGGTCTGGCAGGGCTACAGGAAGTGCTTCTTCATGTACAACAACTAAAATATATTTTTCCCTACCTGTACAGTATTTTTGTAGATCTCTGAAAATATTTGAGTTTTCATGAAGTTTGATGTCAAACTGGAACTCTGTTTCAGGAAAGTGGTGAAGCTCATATAGAGTGCTAAGCATGAGAGCTCTTATCTAACAGTGTTACTGAACCAGATTTCTAAAATTGTTTCATCCCCTTTTGAATGAAATACTGCTCATGCTAACCAAACTGTACCTTTATTTCCAGAAAGACATGCTAGCTGAGTTAATATTTGCCTGTAAAGTTCAGTTTCTCCAAACAAACTTTAGGAAATAGTTTAATTTATGTCTGGGTTATAGTAGAATGAATTTTGTAATGAATATATAAGAGATTGGAGAAGCATATCTAGCATTCCTGAAAGTAATATGAAGTGCCCTATTGCATTGTTTGATCTATGACTGAGCTGTGCTGTTTGAGTTAGTAAGTTTTCTTCTTTCACTATAAATCTTTTCCTAATGTTTCAATCCCCAAATTATGTATTCTTTAGATTAGTAATATGATATGAGATCCTTCTGTCTATTTCCAAGTTCTTTAGAATTCCCTTTCATACCTGAGGTTGATTAAAAAAGAAAAAAAAAAAGACCTCACACAAGCCCTTTGCAACCTATACTCTTCCATTTCTTTACCATATCAATTTGTCAAGTTTTTCAATTCCAAAAATATTGTGGTGGAGACCATAATACAGGGACTACCTTTGGGATTGATCCTGTATAATCTGAAGTCTTTTCAATGAGCACTGCACCTGTAGACAGAGTAGACCTGAGCTCATTAACTCAGACTTCCACTCGTGTATCTTGCAATATTTTGGTCTAGGTGGCTTTAACATTTAACCTGGAGATACCTCGTTGTTACTGCCTCTGGTTCAGCTCCTTGAGAGCACTGTTCTGGAGACAGTTCATATTAAAACAAAGCTCTAGTGTTCTAGGTCAACTAGTTCTCAGACGTTCACCACAAAAGCAGGTGGAAGTGCAAGAAGCAGCAGAAATTGTAGGAAACGACTTATTTGGCTGAGGGAGAAAAGATGAAGAACAGAGCCCACTTTTCTTTATCAAACATCAAAGGGTCTGACAACCCAAATCTGCTACCTTATATGCACAGTTTGAAAATACCAGCTATCATGTTCAAATTTCAAGGGCATATATTCATAACAGTCTTTCCTTAGTAAAAAAAACAAAACATTTTGATGCTCTTTCTAAATTTGTCTTCTGCCAAAAATTATAAATCTTAAGAGCTGGATGCAGCTGAGCTCTCTGGCTAAGGTAGATTATTTTGTTTGTTTGTCTGTACTTTGACCAAAGGATTACATTGACAGCTTCCCAGGATCTAAAATTGTATTTAATCTGTTTACAAAGCCACATACCATCTTTGACTGTGAAAGAAGGAAATGAAAGTGAACATTTCTATATCATCTGATATCTGTTCACAGGGAGCAGAAATTACTGTCTAGGCTGCTTCCCTAGGAAAGCCTGCCCGATTGCTTCACGTGTCATATAACTGTGTGGTACATAAACATGTGGCATACCTACTCAAAATGTCAAGAAAGCACCAGCGAGCAGTAATACATGTCAGGAGAATAATAGGAATTAGAATAGCCCCTGCCCCACTATAGCTGAAAGTAATTTCACTTGCAATTGTCAAACAGAGCTGAATTGGCTACCAAAGGAATGTGTTTGTAATCCATTGCTGTGCACTTGCAGTAGAGGAGGGACTCGGACATGGCACACTCAGTATCACCTCTTTCAGATACACTCAGACTGTACAGTGCCCTGCATTTTTTCTCTTTGCTTTTTTTGGTCACAGCTCACACATCTGTGAATCACTCAAGGGGAAATTCTGAGATGCTATGTGTCAGGTCAATCCAGGTTCACTCACTGTATGTCCTTAGAAAGCCAGAAATTCTGGTGTGTAAACAACGGGGGAGGGGAAGGGAAGGTTTAACAAGGCAGATGGAGTTAATCTTTTTTCTAAATATTGCATATAATTTGGTTTTCTGATTACACAGTAAACTACAGTTGTGTTTTCTTTAATTCAGTTACACAAACACAGCAGCCAATTAATATTCCTGCATGACGTGTTATGAAGGATGCAAAGGGAAAACCTTTGTTTTTCTGCTGCGAAAGGAGCTGTTTAAGTTAAACCGTATTTCTCTACACAGCAACAGCAAAGTAAATGACAGCATTAATTCAATCCAGAATGCTTGATAAATTGAGAGGGGTTGTTTACCTCGTGTATTAAAAAGTCCCCTGGGGATGGATTTTATTGCGATCTGCATAGTCATCCATCTTCCCATACTGTCTGTGCTATGCTTACGAGTAAAACATATACAGTAATTTAGCATTCAGATAATCCCACAGCTATAATCCAGACAGATTTAGCTCAAATTTCTCCAGGATTTCTATTATCTAGCTTTAGTAGTGTGGTGTTGGCTGGATATTTAAAAAAAAAAAAAAAAACCAACAAAAAGCTACAAATGCTTTTCTCTGCAATAAACAACATATTTTGGTGATCTCATAATTGAAGTTGTGGATTCTTCCTGGCATTAACCACATGTAAAAATGTATCTTTGTGAGGACAGTGATTGCACAGCTGGAGCATGGTTTTAATGGATTCCAGCTATTTGAATATGTACCACGTAAGATCATACGGCGTTTGTGTGAAAATCAATGTAAAATGTACCTTCCCTCTAGTAATGAGGATAATCTGAACAGTGTTCATCTCCACATATGATCTATTTGAAAATGAACAGCTTCAATTTTAATAATGATTTGCTACTCTATATTATATAGTATAATGGTATAGAGCCTGGCTTTCTTACAGCACTTTTCATGAGCAGATCAGGGATCTTTTATTGTTTTCAGTTTCCTCTGACAGAACTTTTTCTCATTCAGTAATTTCTAGAAAAAGAGGGAGTTCTTGGGGGAGGAGAGCATCGCTATCTGCATGAAATGAGGGGATATTAAGTCCTAATGCAGTAGATACCTTTCACAGTATACCACCCTTTGTCGTAGGTCCCTCTGATTAATTGCAAATGTATTCAGGGGAGCAGAGCAGACATTGTACTGAGAGTCCAAATGTGCTTGTACCAAAAATGCCAGCCCTCCCACACTTGCTAGCATTGGTGAAACTGCAGGAGTAAGAATGTTTATGTGGGAGATTTTTAGGAGGGAAATGAACAGTGGAGAAAATTTTAAAGCTGCAGCTTTTAAAAGAGCAGCTTGAATGAGTGTGCCTGAACTGAGGCAAGCTGCAGAGCAGGGCAGTACACAAAGTGTGCTCTGCCTAGCAATTGTGTTGCAAATGCACAAAGTACATTATTAACTCACAAGCCAGTCTTTTGGGAAGAGGCTTGTGCACACTTGGCAATAACATCATGCTAAGATTGTTTTCCACAAGTGTCTGAGAACTTAAAAAAAAAGCAGACGATTTGGAACCACTTGTGTGATGCTTTGTGTCATATTGTTGCTCCCCAGACAAGGACTCAGATGCCAGCTCACTGGGGGAATTCAGGTATGCTCCCCTAAAACCATTGTGCTGTGTTTCAAGCGCATTCTCTGACCATGCAATATTGCCAGCCCCAAGAAAACACTACCAACATTAAAAGACAATTTGAACACAAAGAGAAAGGTAGCATTCTCATATAATCATTTGTGATAAAGCTGTTTGGGATATAAAACTTATTTTGTAGTCTCCAAACTGTAGATTTGACAAAACTATGGAAAAAAAAAAAACCAAACAAATCTAAAGCATGAATGAGAGAGTCTGTTTTACATTTAACAGTCATACTTCTGGGTGGAAACGCTCTGAAAGAAACACACTATATGTATGTGGCAGTACTTTCAGTTTCATACTTGCTGTGATTTATTCTTTGCACTAAATGCTATAGTAATTGGGTTTCAGATGCAGCAGTGCTTACGTACGAGCATTGAAAAAGAAACTAACAGAGTGTTCACTCACTTTGCCCATCTGCTGCCCTGATAAAGCAGTGGGCCTTCTCCTATTGCACTGAAAAGAAAGCCCCCACTTCTAGGGAGATAAATGATATTTACACTGAAATATCTATCAATATCCAAGTTAGATCCCCAGTAAGTCACAACTATGAAACTGTAAAACCAGTGAGATGGAAAAGCAATCCGATAGCTCTTAAACTGCTCTTTCTTCCAGACGGTGCCCAGGACGCCAGCTGTTGCCCTGGTTGAAGCAGTGGTTGGGAGTTTTGAAGCCTGAATTCTTTTCTTAAAAGAATTTCCTTAGACCGCTAAAAGCTGGTGTCAGAAACTCAGACAAACGGATTTAAAAATAGATTTGAATCAATTGTGTCATAACTGCATCTTTATTTGTAAAGAAATGTAAAAAAAATTAAATTTTACCATCTGCATGAGGAACCTGCAAATGCACCCGCAGGCCTTCTCACTGTTGCACATTGTGCTTTTTTTCCACCTTATTATATCTCAATTCCTCTTTTGGCAATTATTTTGCATCATGCTCAGCACACTTTTCCATACACCATTTGGATTTTCACTTGCTAATGCAAATGCATCTTAAAATATCATCTTCCCAAGTTATTAGATCCAGGGCCTGATGACGCATACTGGACTTAGTTGAAGCATCAGAATAGCAAAGAAAGACCAAGACATGAAGGAGCGCCAAGTAAATATTGACATACTGATTTTATGACTAAGCTATGATTATTTTTTAACTTGCCTATGCTTTCAGAAATGAAGGAAGAAAGTTTGAAAAGTAGAGTAATATTTTCACATGGCCAAGAAAAGGCCATGTACTATGATCATAGGTCTTTCTATACAAGAAATTAGTCAAAATTTAAAAAAATAATAATAATAACAAAAAATCTTACAATGGGACAGGTTTGGTATGTTTAAATGTCACGTCAGTACTTTCCATGTCTGCATATGTAATCAGATTAAATGTGCTGTGGATAAAATTAAAAACATCATATTTTCTAACTATTTACCAGGCATTTATGTGTAAAAAGTTGTTTCCCTTTCAGCAATTAGATTGCTAGTAATAATTTTCTGTATCCCTGCCATGACAATGTTTGTCCTCAAAGATGGTTGTAACGCTGTATCATCCCCTATAAGCTGCAGCAGTATGAATAGGGCTGAATTTGGGCCTGCAGCATGTAGTTAATCACTCTGCAAACCATTAGGAGAGCTGATACCTTCCTGCTCCCTCCTCCACCTCAGTGCCAGAAGGAAAAGGCAGCTCGAAGTCAAACTTCTCAATTGTTTAATTCTGGAAAGACTATGCAAGAAGTTGCCATTTGCACAATCATCCTTTTCCTCTTTGAGCTGCCAACAACCAGAAAGTACCAAGCCCTTCTCTCTGCCTTGCAGGGTGAGGAATCTCAAACATGGCTTTGGTAGCTGTGCCCTACTGTTTTAACCCATTGAGGTATTTTCTAAAGATGGTCTTATTTCCATGTGCTTGGCTGGTGTTATGGTGACCATGAGTGCATGTATCAAGTTACTGGTATGGGAGTAGCCCTGCCAGGAAACCAGAGGGCACGTTCAGTGCAAACTGTGTTTAGAAGCCTAAATAGGCACAGCTCTAAGTTGGGTGCCTGCTGTGTTAATAAAAGGACTCCACATTACTTCTGTCCAACCTACCTCCTGACCGTGGACAGAACACAGCCTGTATCTGTGGAAAGGATTACTCCTGGACTGATACCAGACTTGGCTAACTGGCCCTTACTGCACCATGTAAATAGCAGTATTCTTAAACTTGGCTTAGACAGTTGGAATCTTGAGCTTGGGTTCTGCCAGAATTCAGGGAGAGGACTTCTTAAAAACCTGAAAGGGGAGCAAAATGAAACCTAACAAAAAAATAAAAAATATAAAACTAAAATATCCTCATAACACAGGAAATTTTACTTGACACAGTGTAATCAACTTGTTCTGCAGGTTGAAGTAAAAATGATGAGCACAGGGAAAGCTTTCACTACTTTCTATCTTCGTGACACTGAAGGAGACCTATTCTTTGCTTCCTGAAGGGAAGAAAGTGATCTGCCACAGGAAAATCAAGTTAGCAAGGTGACCTATTTGTTTATTTATGTTATTCTTATATAAAAAACCCAGGCCTGAAGGGTGCTGGTTTGTAAACTGAACTGCTCCAATATAGCATATTCACAGTAAAACTGAAAACTGAAAGCTGAAAACCTCAGAGAGCTATCCCAAACAGTAAAGTCCAGGATTTTATACATCTTAATAGCCACATTTGCTCCCATGCCCAAATCACATCAGTTGTAAACTAGCAGCTTTTATCTGAATTTCCATATTTTCACACATAACATTTATTAAAAAGCTATTTAAATATATCAGACATTTCTTGAGTTCACTTTAAAATAACAGAGGACATGAATTCCTTTCTCATATTGATGTTAATACTTTATTCTGTTTTTCTTTTGAATTGTTAGATAAATGTTAGAAGCCTGTGAGTATGAGAACAGCTGTTTCTTGGCTGTATGTGGTGTTGATTTGTAAGAGCTGTGATATTGTAACTGTTAAACTAATTAGAAGTTTTGGCAATAAACTGTTAAGATGTTGACAAAGCATCTTGAAAAAGGATGTAATTTTTCTACTATCTGAACTGATTTGCTGTAGACTTCTTTGCTATATTGAGGATCCAACCCAAACATGTTGGTTAAGACCACAAAGATCGCTGTGGGTACAAAGAAGACTACAGCCACCAATGCTGACTCATTCACTGCCATGCTCATCTGACATGGGAACCCACCACTCCCCATCCACCACAATTCCCATGCGGTTAGCTGCCCAGGGACTGAATTCCCTTAAAAAGCTTCATCCTCATCTCAGCAGTACCTTTCCATACAGCTAGATTTTGGCTCTTAGCTAAACCTATTGCCTGGATAAGCATAGGATTTCAGCCAGATAGATTGTGAGCAACATTTTCTTTTCAAATATTCTTGGCTCCAATCTCACAGAAGTTGCTTCAATCCAACAGAGTAAAATCCTGTCCTTCAGACAGATGAGCCAGTCACTTTACGTCAGCACACAATGTAATTATTCTGTATGTTCCCTATAACAGGTATTCTACACAGAGCTGCTGTTTTCCACATGAAACCTGGATATGATATTGTGTTCAAGATCACACACTGCAAATTTCCTACAAAGGTAAGGGGAGGTATTAAGAATTTGGATCTATGTATAGTGTCATAAACAAAGAGAATTAATCAATCTTTCCTTTCATACATTTCATCGTGATAATAAAAAGTATTGTACCTGCTCCACTGAGCACTGTGCAGGGGAGGAGAACTCCCTGTGAACATTATAAACATGTTCAATTCAAATAGACAATGTGATTTTTTTTTTTTCCAACTTGACTCAGATTATAAAATGAATGAGATTTAGTCCCCAAGTCCTTACTGAGTAATTATGCAATCACATATTCATACTGAGAATGACCTTTCAGTAGGATTCTTTGCAAAATAAGACTTTGTCAGCTACTGTACGAGGAATTACAGAGATAGTAACATTTTACTGCTACTTAACATCTGCCTGGCATCTCTGTTAATTATTTAGACTGTAGCAGACAAAGAAACACAACAGGATTACTATTGGAAGAATTTGTGAACTGTTATGAAGTGAAAGTGATCTTGATATATGAGTAATATTGGGAGAAACCACCAGTGAGAAAACTGAAAACAGATCTGTGTGCACAGTATTTTTGTTGTACAGGAAATAGTGGGAGTTAATATGTGAAAAAGAGCTGTTCACAAATCAGAATCCCTGGGAGCTCTGTGAATGAGTTTTCCTGCACTTTGTGGTATTTTGTAAAGAGAAAGATCCTCTTTCTCCTTCTTGTGAGGGAAGATCCTCTTTCTCCTTCTTCTTCTTGCCTTAGTGTGTCATTAACTGTACACACAAAGCCACACATGTACCAGTTCATTCTGGTTCATCAGCAGAGGGTGTGGAGTAGGACCAGGTAAAAAATAAAGGTTCTAGTCCATGATGGTAGTTACAACTACAAATCTTAATGCAAAATAGCATTAATTGTTAAAACAAAGGTTTTCTCATAACTATCTTGTTACATAATAGGACACAAAGAAATAGCATAATAGATGCTAGAGATGCTTTTGCATTGTCTTCAGTCACAGATTAATTAGATTCATGAACAGTTTTCATAATGAAGTCCACAACTTGCAGAAGATTTGTATTCCAAGTGTATTCCCAGACCCCGTTGTTCCAGATTGTACTTCTTTCCTGAAGCATGCACTGACAAGCTATTCAGTGTCTTTATTACTATACAAAATTGTGAGCCAACTGATATTTATTACTGTGCATTGGGTCAATGCAGAGTTTTACCACAAGAAGGTACATTCTTGAAGGGTTGTGCCTGAAGGGCACTATCCCTTATGGATCATCTTAGTAGGGAAAAAAATATATATATTTTAATAAAGATCCACCAAGCTGCCATCTCTGCCTCAGGGGAGTGTAGGTAGAGAGACAAGCCTTGTCTGTGTACCCTCCAAGCATAACCACCCTTGATTTGTACCTGGTCTTTTTCTAGAGCTCTGGGATGGAGGAAATCCTAGTCATGCCTTGCCTCAATCCGTACAGATGCACTAAGGTTAACTTCAATTACTGCTGTATTATGTTGAATAATTAAGTCTTTGTAACATCATTATATATGCGTGCATTATACCTATGTTCTCAGAACAAAGGTGTGTCTGTAAGCATACGTACCAGACTGCACTTACATGGAAGACAAATTGTATTTATTCTATATTAATTAACACTGCAGGCGGAATTTCTCACTGTTTAAAATATCTCGAATGTCCATTTTTAGAATCTAAATACATACATGCAGATTCTTTTTGCTTTGACAGTTGTATTTTATCTCCTTTCAATAAGTTTGTTCAAGTACTATCTTGTGTACCTTCAATCTGAATGTCATTGTTGTATTTCTGTTTCTACTTAAATCAAATTAATCAATTGAATTAATCAGCTTCAAAATGGAAAGCAAACAATGCTGCTAAATTTCCAGGGACTTAGGGGAGCAGAATTTGACAGGCGTTGGGTCTACAGGTGTTGGCTTCATTGGCAATCTCCTTTATTTACAGTTTGTTTTTCCTTAGCTGCTTGTTTCAGATTAACATTTCACATTAAGGATGAAGTGTGGCCACCAGTGAGATTTTACTATTGAGTGTCACTTGCTCAGAAATGTTGCTTGAGATAGTCTTTGCCATTCTATTCTTACACTGGAGCATTTCTGCCCTAAAACATACATACATAGATGTGGCTAGAAACAAAAACACAATGGTGTTTTTGTTTTTAATATTAAACCTTGTTGCTTTAAGGGACACCCTGAAAAACTAGGCCAAAAACTTGACCTATTTTAAAAGACACGGCAATCTGTTCTTTTAAAAAATCATTCACACTTCATTGAGTCCTTCTCTCTCTCTTATACCATGAAAAATATCCTACAATATCAATGTTCAGAACTATTCTATCTCTGTACATAGTTTCCTGAACACGTATTGCAAGCTGAGGTCTCCAGTTTGACAATTTAATTTTTCTCCATCACTGATTTTGGAAAAGAAACCATCTTAAAAATTAGCAAATGCTTAAACTAAACTAATTAGCTAATTAAAATAACTATATCAGAGCACTTTCTCCCTAATGTGATGAATCCATGTGGAAACCAAAAGGTCCTAGAATCCACAAAAGATTTTTGATTCTAGAGGCCTCCATGTCTTGAATTTGAAAATTAGGAGCAGAGAGCCATATTTCTCAGTTATTTTGTAGTTTGAAATCTGGCTGTGAAACTCTGTTTACTTTGTGTTGGACTCCTGCCAGAGGAGGCCTGGTTTTAGCAGATGGTTGTGGAGGCCAGACGTTTCCTGCTGCATCCTGATCAGGCACCAATAGCACTGCTCGTGGTCACAGGCACTGCTGCCATGGATGCTGATGGTGCAGTGCCTGCAGGCAGGAATGCTATGGAGAGTCACTTGAAACGGACCTTCAGGCTAAAGATTGGTGGAAGAGAGCATCCTGACAGCTTGGAGCACTTGCATGAACAGACATGGTCCTTGGAGAGGGTGGAGTTATGTGCCAGTAGATGAGCAGGAGGAGGGGTAAAGTTTTGAGCAGAAAGAAGTATTAAACCAGAGACATGAGCTAGTAGTGATGCGACATGACTGCTTTGATCTTGGCCTGTACAGTACTGTCTTGTCAAGGACAGGCAGCTTAAAGAAGAAACAGATAAGATAATAGCATTGTATTGGGGTGTGAGGCTACCTGTCTGCTTTGCAGGCATAATGTGCAAGCAGTGTTTTCTTTTCCCTCCATTTCTGGGGACAACTTCTGTGAGAAAAAAAACTAGTAATTGTGTCCCCAAACTGGTGTTTGACAAACACATTGTGCTTGCAAGATGAGGAATCAAAGGGCAACTGCTGTAGTTTAAAGTGCTTCTGTATCACTGGATCATTGTCTTGTCCATTTACATACAGGAGAAAATGCAAACAAATTTCTCAGGGTGCTTGGAAATCCTGAGGATTCCTTCAGGCACCAATTTAGGACGTCCACTGTTCATATGGGAATGCAGCTCTTGAACCAACACAACTGAAACTCAGAGTTTCTTGTACTGGGGTCTGTTCTACTTGGCTCTGAGTCTGGGAATTTGGTGCTCTTCCATCCTCTGTCACATCTATATTACCATGTTATGCAGTGACCTTAACTGGGTCACAATTATCTGCCAGTGGCCACCAATGCATGTGACAGTGCAATTCACAGGAGGTGTCCCTGCAAACAGGAGCTGTCTTGGTCCTTGTAGTCAGACATTGCAGGTAGGCAACAATTACTTTTGAATTTTCAGATTACTACTGAAGATAAAAAAAAAATAAGGACAGAAGTGTTGTGCTGTTTGCTTTGTTATATGAAACTTGCAAACTCTCTCCTTACCTTTGATTCTGTCAGTCTCCCTAAAACTGAGCCTCTGAGTCAGAATGAAAGACAAGTGAAAGACAAAGCAACTGCAGAGTAGTCTAACTAAAAATATTTTTAACCCTAACTTCTACCAGCAAGGTTATCAAATATTCAGTAACACTGAAAATGAAAGGATGTCAGTTTGAAACATGACTCAGCTAAGCATCAAACTCCTTTCAATGACAGCCTTCCTTCCTACTCATCAGCCTTGAACAAGACAGTCTGAGTCATTACTTTCATGACCCACTGTCCCCTTTTAAGTAGCTTTCTTAGTCTGCAGTAGTTGAATACAGCTATGCAGGTTATAGAAACACCATACTCAAAATTTTTTCAAGCTCAGCAGCCCATCTGAAATTACACTGAGACAAAGATTTATTGCACTGCAAAGAAGATTATAGAAACAAAAAGTTTCAAGCTGTCCATATCCTCAAAGAACCTGAATGGACTTGCTCCTCGTCTGCCCTACCAGGGCAAGCTGTAGCCAGGCCTATGTGAGCCTAGGCCATCGCTATCTTGCATCTGATGATCATCTGCAACCGCACAGAGTCAGGGCTGCATATCCATTTTGTTAGCACCTTAAACTGCCTCGCAGAGATATAAAAGACAACAGGGACAGCAAAGCAGAGAAGAACTGGAGACAGCAAGGATGGTTTCCAGGAAAACAATTTCTGTAACAGAGTCAGTATGGTAGCTAATACTTGTCCTTTGCTGGAGATGGACTTGTGACTGTGGGGCCTGCTTCATACTTCCTTGTGTTTCCCATTATTTGGCAGGTTGCAGTACTGCTCACTGCTCACACTGCTCACACTGTTCACACTGCTCACACTGCTCACACTCACTATATACAAGCTGCTTCCAGAAGCAGCATAGTTCAGCAAAGCCCCGATCAAGCAGGTTTTCCTGTTTTTTTAGAATTAAAATAGCCCCTTTTTCACTGCCACATTTGAACACAGCCCAATTTCTCCTGTCAATTATCATGACATGGGTTTGAAGGTCTTCTAGGTAAACCGGATTCTTTTTTTAAATGATTGAAAAATACAAGCTGAAGTATATATTAAAATTGGTTACGGGCACGATTAGTTATCGCATTTCCTTTTTACCAGTGCTGCATATGAACAGGTAACAAAATAAAGAAAATCAGAGGGAGTTGTCTTGGGCATAGCTCAGGAGATACGGTGACATACATCCCCGGGGGAGAAGAGCTGCAAAGAAGGCATCAAGATGGAGTTCGCTGAACCAGTGTTTAAAGCTTCTGGAAAGTGTCTTTTTTAGCAAGGCTTTAAAGTCAATTATCCTCACAGAATTTGTTTTATGCTTGCTTTGAGGATAAAAGTAGCAGAATTTCATTGTTTATCTGCCTATTACCCTCAGCTTAGTCAACGAATGTGCACATCTCTTCTTGGCCCATGTTAGAAATAAGATGGCAGATCTCTCTCATCTGACAGGAAACAGGGAAGAGCACCCACCCTTCGTATTGGCTGCTCGGAAAGGGCAGCAAGACATTGCTCCTTGACAGCATGAGACAGTGTATTCCCCAACTGTCAGATACAATGAATAACAGGGGAGAAAAAAAAAAAACAACAAAACAAAATAATGCAAAATAGGTTACTCTGTATTTATGCATAATTTTTCCCTACAGAGAGTCCTAATGTTAGATCTGAAGCTAGAGAAATGGAGGAAAAATAAACAGATTTGGAATCTGCAAAATCTGTCTGCAGAAGGGGAATGCCTGGGAACAGAGGCACAAGACCAGAAAGGCCTTTGCCTACCTCATCTGAGCTCAGCTGCTGCACTCCTTAAAAATAGACATTTGGAAAATGGGAAAGAAAATTAAGATTCTGGTCCTGAAAATGCTGCCTCAGACTTCTGGCATGTTTAGACTTAAGCACATACTTCTGTTTACAGTAGTGGGATCTACAATTAACCTTTATATTAATTTTCACGTCTTTTTATACCATGCTGACCAGAAGCCTCAATCTACGTGTCCAGCAAAGGCATTCAAAGGCACAAGGACTCCAAAAGAGGGTTACAGCGGTCTTTGGTGGATATTCCTGGAAGGTCTTCAGTGTTTTGTCAGCTCATATGAGTTCAGGTTTTTCTCTTAGCAGTTAAATGGTCCTCCTCACCGTCTTCAAGATAATTCTGTCAGCACAAGCTCCTCTGTTTGAACAATTATTCTGGATCTATTTCTTCTTTTTTTTTTTTTTTTTTTTTAGTTTATATAGCTAAATATAATGCATAACTAAATCCATGCAAACTGCACATAAGGAGCTGCCATTTTTTCTTTCATGCATTTTGCAGAGACCATATGAAATTCGAAGCTAGTTCCACTGGTTGTGTAAGAGTCAGCTAAGCTGGCTTCCGTGTATTGGCCTAACATATGTAAAGGGGAAGAGCCCTCACTCGGTGTCAGTGCAGCTATACAAAAAACCTGGGCCAAACCTTGTGCTTGGACATTGTGAGAATGGGAATATGAGAAAAGCAGTGGAGTTATTTCTAACATAAAAAAAAAAGGCTTTTGGAAAACAGTGTGGCCTTTTGTGTTGTTGCTATTTGATTCCATAACAGACCTCTCTGGATTTTGCTCTTTAAAACTTTTGCAGCAATAACACCTACTGGCCAAATCAGTCATTAGGAGACCCCAATTTTATTTTGGGCCTCTGTATGTTCCCATCACAGCTAGTAACCCAGCAACAGAAACCAGCTTGCAGTTGAAAGGCTTCACACCACAAGAGCACAGGAAAAAAAAAAAGAAAGTAAAAAAAGGTAAATTGGTGGTGAGATATGGGAGTGCACACATAGGTTTGAGGCCTGGAGTCCACTTCCACCACAACAATGCAACCTGGGATTCTGTCCCACTTAACTCATCTCGGTGCCAATTTAATCCCATTCTGCCCTAAAGCACCAGGTGTGGTTGCAGGGTGGCAGTGGTGGTGCAAGGGTGCCAGCGTGTGCCCAGTGCTGCAGGTTCTGCAGAACAGATGTGACTAATTTCTTTTTTGGTCATATGACGCCGATACACCTATAAATAAGTATGACTACAATTTGACATTGCTGGGAACAAAATTAACAAGGAACTAAATAATAAGTTTGTCTTCCAACTGCTGGTTTTGACTGAATGCTATGCTAAAATTATGTATATTTTTCCAATATATTGTAATAGTCTGTGGTCCTTCCAAACATGATGCACATCTGTTGAACCTTACTCTGATATGCAGGCCCATCAGTTTCAGTGAGGGAGAACATTTTTAGGCCTGGGATCCAAGTGGGGTAAGCTCTCCTTCAGATTTCAAAGGGTCAAACCACGGATCTCAGCAGAAGCAGCTGACAAACAAAACTAGAAAATACTACCAGGATCAGCTCGGTCATATTGTACGAGGTTACATGTGTGCTGATCAAAAAGTATATTGAAGTTGCTAGCCTTTCTGTTCACTTCTGATTACAATTTTTACTTGTGGTTATACTCACTTCTTGGATATTCTTCAGGAATTTCCAATCAAAGTAAAAGAAGTTTTTAGTAAGAAGAAGGAACAAGAGAGAACATCATTTTTGTGATTCTGACTAGAGGTTTTATGAGGTTTTATTCCCATCACTGCCATATCCATTAGTGTTTTGACTTTAGGGCAGCAGAAATGTAAGGGAAGATTTAATTTCAAAAAACTCTTGTTTTGTTTGGTGACAGACATTTACAAATGCTCATCTCCTTCATTTAGCAACACCGTGTGTATTTACTTTATCAGTAGTATGTAAGGCCCACATTTTCAGGCAGGCCAGGAAGGCACCCTGCTTATCCTCAGGTACAGTGTGAGAAGGTGCTGAGGCGCCCGTCCCTCTGCCCAGGCTAAGAGGGGTCCCACTGCACCCAGTTCAGCACTGACCGGGGAGACCGGGCTGGGTGCCCTGGGCTGCAGGAGGGCACAGGGATGGGGTTGGCACCGCTAAAGATGAAAGACTGCTGCTTTCGGGGCTCGTGTTGCGTGAGAACATTGGGGGAAGGAGAGAGAGGCACATCTAGGGCCATTTGGGAGGTGACTGTTTGGTGCTGGTATAAATCAGATGGAAAATGGCGAGTTCCTGCTCGAATGCTACTGGAATTGGAGGAATTGGGAACAGAGGAGCAGCGGACCGGCTTCTGGTGTTCGCGGGAGCTGCGGGAGGCGAGCAGGCCGGGGCGAAGGGCGGCCCCTCCGCTTCGGCGACGGCTTCTTAGGGAAGCAGTGAGGGCTACGTGCGCGTTAACGGCGTTTCCGTGCGCTGTTTACAAACACCGCCAGGTGCGGGAGGATGGGCGGCTGTGCGCAGCACCCGGAGGGCGAGAGGTGCGGGGCGGGCGGCTGATGTAATGCCGCGCGCCGCGGGAGGGGCTCACGTGTCCGCAGCGACGGCTCCGCGCTCGGCGCTGCCCGTGCCTCTCACGCCCGGCTCCGCACAGCCGCGCATCGGTGTACGCACACGCAGTCCGCCCGAGGCCGGCCCAGGGCCACCGCAGGGGGAAGCCGCTCCCGTCCCTCCGCCGCCGCGGCCGCGCCCCCGCCCCGGCCCGGCCCCGGCCCCAGCCCCCTCCCGGCGGGGCGGCCCGCCTGCTCGGGCAGCGCCGAGCCTGCGCACTGGGCGCCCGGGCGGGCACGGCGGCCGCGGGGCGAGGAGCGGCGGCGGCGCGGGGCGGGCCGGGCCAGGCCAGGTGCTGCGAAGCGGGACGACGGCGGAGCGACCCTGCGCCGGGGCGGCGGAGGAGGACTGGGCCGCCATGCGCCGTGCCGAGGGCCGGGCTCGCCATCCTGCGGCGTAGCGGCGGGGCGCGGCGCGGCTCCCCGCCCGTGATGTCCCCCGGGCGGCGAGGGAAGGCGACTCACTCGAGGGCTGCGGCAGAGGCCTAGTGCGGCCAGCCCGCTCCGCGTCCCCGCGCCGCCGCCGCGCCCCCATGGCCGAGGAGCAGCAGGCGGAGGGGCAGCCGCCGCGGCGGCTCACCGGCACCCCCGCGCCCGCCGGGGCCCTGCCGGCCCTGGTGCCGGGGCTGCAGGGCGGCGAGGCCAGCGCGCTGCGGCACAAGATCCGTAGCTCCATCTGGTAAGGGCCGGGCCGCGGGCCGGGCGGGCGGCGGCAGCAGCGGGGGGGGCGCGGCCCCTTTGTGCCGGGGCGCGCGGAGCCGCCGGGCCCACCCTGCTGAGCGGCGCCCCGGGGCGCGCGGGCACGGCGCCGTCGGGAGCGCGCGCGGTACGCGCAGGTGTGCCGGGCCGCGGCGGTGCGAGCCGGGCGCCTTGTCTTCCCGGAGTAACGGGGCTCGGTCAGCGCGTTTGTGTCCCGCGGTGATGGCAATTGCGCTGCGGCGCCGTTTAACCTGCCGGGTCTCCTCTCACCTGCTGGAGGCTTTGTAAGCGGACGGCGTGCGCCGCGGGCTGCCGCTGCTTCCTGGTGAGAGCAGCCCCCAGCACGGCGATGAAGGAGCCCGGAACGCTGCACACAGGTGCGTTTCGCAGCCTCCCCACAGTTCCTGGGCAGGCGTGCGAATGCAGCTCTGGCTCAAACTTGTGATGGTTTGCAAGTATCTATCCAGGAATCCGTGTTGCTTTTTTTTCCCTCCTTTTTATATAATTTATAGCAAAACAACATTATACTGAATTCCGTGTGTCTGGGGGGGTGTGATGAATTGAGTTCTGCTTGCTGTGCGAATAAAGTATTTTGGCGTGCCCTCCCCACCCCCCAGCTGCAGGAGGTACCACCTGCAGAATTTACGTTTTTAAAGGCCGTTTCTGGTTGAAGGGAGTGATGTAGGGCCAGGAAGTGGAGAATGGGAAATATAGTTTACTCTTCCTAGGTAATTCTTTCTCTTATATGTGTTTCTGTACATGGATTCATCCTACTAAAATACATTGATCCACTACATTGCTTCATACCGTGTTTAGCTTTTTGTTCTGAATTGGTGTGGCTGTCGAAGAAGGCAAGTCCAAATATCTTTTTTGTGTGTGAGCGATTTTGCTGTATTTGTATACATACACATACCCTACGTCTGGATGCATAGTGAAATTGAAATCTTTTGTTTGGCTGTTTTTCTTAGAGTTGTAATGGTAAATAATAATTCATTGTCCTTAACCAGCACTTGCTACCTTTTGTTTTGGTGGTTGTTTTTGTTCTACAACGTGACCTAGAGAAGAGCTCCAAACTGCAGAATTTGCTGTCTGTTTGGATCATTGCATCTTCACGGTGTCCTAATTTATTAAGCTGTTTTGTGACATCCTTTCTGGATTTTCTTCTCTCTCCATGAATGTGCTGTTCGGAGGCGAGCCTCAGGAGCATGTTTATGTTGCATTCAGATTAGGTATCATGTCCAAGTTGAAGACAAAATGGCTACTTAGCAAAACGTCCCCTTTTATTCTAGGTTTTCTTTTCAAGAAACAAGAGAGTATACGTTAGCGTTTTAAATGCAGATTGCTGCTTGCATTCAGGTACACTCAGTGAATAGCCTGCCTGCGTTGGGCACAAAGGAATGCAGAGCACTGCGTGAGGGTCTTGCTGGGCGCCTGGTGCCAGCAGGCTGTGCCAGCACCTCGCAGCCCGTCTCCTGGGTGCTTCTCTGGCGTTCCCTGCAGGATGGTGACCTTTCCTCCCTGGCTACCTGGCAGCCTTGCACCATATTGGCACTTCTCTGCCTCTTCCAGACAGCATCGGCTCCGTTGTGTGCAGTGGTTTGTGTGCAGAAATGCAGTATTTAACATCAGGTCATTTCTGTAATAAAACCTTTTTTTTTTATTTTTCCTAAATGTTTTCACATCCTTCATGACTTCTAGGATTTCCATGTGTTTACCTGTTTTTGTATTACTGTCAAACAGCCTTCATTTGGAGCTCAAGTCCTGTGTGAGTTCGTGCCTCAGTGTGGCTGCAGTTGTTTGAGCAGTGCCAGGGCATCGTGCATGCTGCACTCAGAGCAGAAAGCCGCCCTTTCTGCACTGCAGTCTGGAGCCTGTTGTCCTGGTCAGTAGCTGCCGTGTGCTGTTGAGGAGCAAGCAGTACGAGTGCGGGAGGCTTGTGAAAATGGCAGTGCTCTGTTGCTAACATAGCTGGGTGCAACGTGCAGAAGAGAGCTTCCTCTTTTCTGCTTTTCCTCCTCTTCCTCCCGTGTCTCCCTGCCCTGCCAGCTGTGTGTGCTGACCAGTTGGCATGTCCAAGTCCTCATTTCCTTCCTTAAGGATTTAGCACACCTAGATAAGCACCCTTCTGTATTGTTTTCTGTTTTTTTTCCTCTTTTCTCCTACGCACTTGCACACAGTGGATGGATATTTTTAGTTGTTTTCATTTGTTTTTAATTTCTTTTTCAAAAAGATTTTTAGTGTTCAGAAAGTGTTGACGAGGAAAATAGCGTAGCAGAATATAGCAGCTACTGAAGTGCTGGACTTGAAGATCACAAACAAGTCTGTGCTTGTCCTTCCACCGCACAGACAAATATAAATATAGTATGTGATGTGGGCCTCAAGGGGACAATGAGCTGTTCAGCATTTCAACTCGTGCTTAATTTGTTCTGTTTATTAAATTAAAATGTAGTTTGACAAGAGTAGCTCGAGTAATTGTGAACGTGCAAAGTCCCTTAAAACCAAACAATAGGCGAAGTCCTTCTGGTTAAAATGAAAGGCACCATCAGCATATGTAGTGAAGACTTGACAGTGTGCTTGCTAGGAGTCCAGTCTGGGTTCTGCTTTGTTTTTGTTACTATATTAAGTGACCAGTCTGGGGAGGGGGAGAGAGGTTTTCTTAGCTGTGCTTAAAAACAGACTGGGAAGTGTTTCTCCCCATTCCAACACCGCGTACGTAGAGCAGGCCAGGTACGGCAGGTAGCTGCAGCCGATTAGTTACTGCAGCCAATTAATTACTGCAGCCAAACTGAAATGAAGTTCAGCGCTGTCTGGCTGTGCTTTTCCTAGCTGCCCCACACGAGCACATCCAACAGAGTCATGTCTGATTTTGTTTCACATTATGTGAGTGACTTGTTCAGACAGTCAGACGTGTTCTTACGGTGTCGATGAAAAGACAGAAATAATATTAGATGTCTTTTCCCATTGACGGATTAGGAGTCTAGACAGAAGAATACGTCTTTGCAGAGCCCAGACGGCTGATTAATGTTAGTTGGGGCAGGTTGGTGAATTGCCCTTGTCTTCCTCTGCTGAACACTGGACCCTGATCTGCCTTGTTTATTCCCCTTTAGATTCATTAAAGCGTTTATATTTATTAATAGTTTTTTGTCCAGACGTTAGAGCCTGAGGCGGGAAACCTCCCCACTCAGCTGTCTGAGCATATAGACTAATGGGGCTTCAGTTATTTTCTTGGGTGAGGGGACTGTATTTACAAACATGTGATGTTTGTTTGATGGTATTTCTGTATCCAGATGTACGCTGGCAGAGGATGAACATGAAGTTAGCAAAGAATATCTGTAGCCAAAGGCAGCCAGTAACGTATGTATGCAGCAGAATGTGGCACAAGGACTGAGGTATGGAGACCACTGGGGAAGAGAGGTGTTGGCTGAGGTTCTCTGTGCCTGCTGGGAGGAGGAAAAAAAAGCCAAAACAACAGCTTTAGGCAATTTCACCCTTTTGCTTACTGCATTAATTTAAAGTCCAGTCCGTAGCTACACACATTGGAGAAATGAAGGGGTTTGTTTTTTTCTTCACTGTGGTGAATGAGTGGTGGTGGTTCTTAAATGAGGTCTTGTTTACTGCTGTAAGTGGTAATCTGGTACTTGCATCTGTGCATGGGTTGGTCGCAGCTTCTTTCACCTAGCCTGGATCTCAGCTCTTTTTGTCCTATAGGCATCTGTTGTGATTGGAGCGTAGTAATTCTGCCCAAGATTAATTTCTCTTCCCCTCCCCCCAGTATATCATCTGTAAGCTGTGCTGAGGGCTGGGCAGCACAGGATAGCAAACACAGAGCATTACTTTTGCAGTCCTTTGAACTGGACGTGGGTGTAGGCTTCAGATTTATAACTTGTGTCCTCAAATCACTTTTCTAGCTAGAAGTTATAATGCAAAAGCCTCATGAGCTGGGCCATATAGTGCCAAATTTCCGTGTGTCCTAGGCCTGGTTTGCCTCACACTGAAGTAGGATGGGGAGGTGGATTGTGCTCTTGTGAGTTCTGGGCTTTTCGCGTTGCACTAGAAGACCAGATTAGCTGATTGCAATACCATATTTTCTTTGGAAAGCTCAGTTCTTTGTCGTGTCTTTGTCTTTCTTGCATCATTCGGGCTATTGCAAGTGCATCTCTCACTCCTCGTTGGTCGTTGTCACCAGGGGTAGGTTGTCACTTGACTATTGGCAGAGGAAATACTCCACAATTTAGGAAATGCTATTGAGATTTTTCATAATAGGAATTGCTGCTTATTTATATGGTTAGATGAGTAGAAAAGCATGATTGACAGTCTTAATATTTTTAATAAAGCGACTGACAATAAGGAGAGAGGCTGAGGGGTTTGTGTTCCAGGTTCTTAGCAAACGCAGGTGCAAACACCTTTTCAGTAGTTTTCTTCTGTGCTTGAAATTCCTGTAACACCTTGTAAGTACTTTTTTAAAAGGTGGTGTATTTGAGTCAGGTTGGATTCATCAGTAGACCAATCCAGCTGCATTTACTCTTACGATTTTCTGTAGCTTGAGACAGGAGGGCAGGAAATAACAGCAAAAACTAAAAATAAAAAACCTCTATTTTTTGTTAAACTGTCTGCTGAAATTGAGTGGAGAATTTCAGCTGCCATAACTGATTCCAGGCTCTTTTTAGTTGTTCTGTGCCTCCAGCCTAAAGTGCACCAACGACCAACCCCTCCTTCCTGGAGGTGGTTTTCATCACTGGAGGTGGGCAATGAAGTTTTTGTAATTTGTATTAAAAAATAATTAATAGGAGATTACTAATGACTGTGAAGAAGAGCTCAAGACTGTTGACAAGACGTACAGGCTACATTTAATTCAATAAGCCCAAGTAATGTTAGAAGTATATTTACCCCCTTTAAAGAAGTACTTTGAGCTTCTCGGCTAAGAGGTGCTTTAAAACCATAAATATTGCTTACCCACTGTTCCCTGGCTCTGTGGTTCTGCAGTCTGCAGATGATTGTAATGCTTGCCTGTTCTGAGTGTATTTCTCAACATAGTATATAAGCAGTCAAATGCATAGGAAAAAGTTCATGTGTGGACCATATTTCAGTGATTTTGGGGGGGCTGGCCTTCTGTGGGTAAGGCATTTAGCAGCATGTCATTCTCCTTCACACTCTGCTTCCTCAAATACATAGAGACAGAAAGTGGAGTTGGTTTCATTTGACTCCATCTGTTCTGCATGCAGTGGCCAGGGTAGCTTGCGTGTTGCAGTTGTAGGGGAAAATGCACTTCTAAGGTGAGAGTCATCTCCAGGGGAAGGTATTGCCATGAAACCATTTGTCTGATAGTCTTACGTGCCTGTCTCTCTTTGGCAGTAAGCAAATTCTAAACAGTGCCAGGATATAACCATCTGTGGTGTGGATCTCTTGAATTGAGCAAAATAAATCCTTCCCTGTTTGCCACTTTTTCTTTTCCTAGAGCATGGCTGCTCCATCCTGTCCATGAGTTGTTCCCTTGAGCAGATCTAGGCACATCTTTTATCTCTCACTGTACATTCCCGTATTGAGGAAACCATCCTACGTGGGGGGAGCTGCCCTGGAAGAACTCCTCACTGAAGAGCCTTGAAAGAGCAGGTGCTCACATGCACCCCTTGCTATCTGGAAGGCCTTCCTGCACGGCCTGCTGGAGCAATGCCAGCTCAGTGTGTGAGGAGAAGCAACTTTCCTGTGTGGGCACGGTGGTGGTGGAGTTTCTGGGTCAGCAGGTGTGGGAGCCAATTTGGTCTGCAGGCATTTTTACAAGGTTAGAAAATGAACCTGAATAAAATGAATGCTGACCTTTATATAAACTTTGAGAATGGAGCTGAGCTTTTATTGAATATCCTGGTTCCAAGTCGGGTGGATAGCTTTGCAGAAAGAAGATCTGTGTAAATCTGCTCTTAGGAAGAGTGGATTTCTCACTCTCGTTTGTGGGTTTTGTTTTTCTTTGTTTCTTGAAACAACAGGATCAAATGAAGTATGTTTGGAGAAAAACAGTATTCAATTGATAAAATACTCAGCTGACTTCTACTGCTTTTCATTTAGAATGCATAGAAGTGCATTAAATTGCTTCGCAGCATAGTATGTACACAGTTCCTTGTTTCGTAAATGCTGCATTCCACTTTGCTGCACTGGAGTTCTCCTCGTTGAAGCCAGTCAGACAGTGTGACATTGTGGTTCAGGATGGCATCTCTGATGATCTCTTAGTCAGCACTGAGTGGTGGGGTTGTCACCTCAGGCCCCTGTAGCTGGGCTGTGTGTGGTTTGGAGCAATTCTGTTTAGTTTCCACGAGTGCGTATACCATTGACAAGTAGGAATCCGCATCTCTATCTGAGAAGAACACTTAAAACCACCTCCTAAAATTTTCTGGATGCTGGGGAAAAAATCCCCAAAATACAAGTATTCTGTAAGTGGTTAAGATGATAGTATTGGTCAGGTTTGGGTGTTCAAATTTATACTGAAGCACAATTAAACTTTAAAATAACTGGGACTTGGGATGGTATTGTTGGGGTGTGCACGTGTGGTTGAGAGCAGGGGTTGAGCTTAATGTTTTTATACAGCTCCCATTTGCCTTCTCTTGTTACTTCACTTGACAGAAGTATTTGGAGAAGGGCCAGGGCTGCAAAATTCAGATCAGGATCCAAATTTGGATTTTTGGTTCAAACCTTTCTAATGTCTAATATTACAAAGCTTCATATATAAATAAGAAACCCCTTATTTTTTAAGTTGCAAAGTCAGGGAGATGGCTGTAGCTCTCTAACTTGCCTCTAGAGCAGTCTGGTAGAGTGCTGGACTGTGTATTTGAAAAAAGTTATTGTTGGATGATTTAGAAGGTAAATTAAACAGATAAAAATACAACAATCTGTCATCCAGAAATAGCAGAAAGCCAGCACTAATTGGTTCTTCCATGCCTGTGAGAATAGATGTATTTTTAAAATGCATCTAAAAATTCTAAAATTGTTGGAATGTTTTGTTGTGTTCCCTCAGATTGATGGGAATTTTGAGGTTTTGTTTTGTTTTCAGTGGAGTTAGCCAGTATTCCAGCTCTGATGCTTTCTTGATTTAATGGAAAAAGGATTATCTGTCATCAAGTAGGATGCTTGTTATCAGCTGCTGTGCCATCAACTGGCTTTCGGTAAGCTGCCAAGTGTTTTCTGTTTTTGCATATTTAATCATTCAGACAGTGGAAAAACATTCAAATCTTCATGACTGTTTTTCCTGTTGCTTGTTTTTAATTGCTTGCGGTCAGTGCAGTGACATTATATCAGTGCAAGGGCAGGGAGGCTCTGTTTTGTTGCGGTCAGGGTTGATGAGAATGGTCCATGGTAGTGACTGAGAGAAGTCAGACAGAGGGGACTGAGAGAGGTGGCGGCAGGCATGCAAAGCTCTCCTTTTGTCATCAGTTGGAAAAATCACTTAGAAAATTAAACAATCCCTAATAGCTGAGATTATGTTTAAAATCTACCTGAAGAACTTCTTGCTTAGAAAAGAAAGAGATGAAATGTAAGCTAGTTCTTCCTTTTATATAAATGTATATAGTTTTGTATTTCATGCTACTACCTTCTAATATGTGAGTGTGCATCGTTTGCAGCTGCTGGGTTTTCTGGCTGCTGTAGAAGTGCTTAAAATGGACTGTAGATACGTTAACATGAGCTTTCCTGGGGAGCGTGTCTGTCACTTTAATTGTCCCATTAAACAAAATAGTTTAATCACTTAATGCTTATTGGTATTTTTGTATAGCTCAAGGTAGAGAGAGTTTTATTTTGGTTTTAGTTTAACTCAGCCTAGGAGCTACAGTCCAGAGCAGTGCCCAGCTTGTTGGGCCCAGGGCTGCCTCACTTCTCCATGCTGAGCTGCTGTGTGCCCACGAAGTCCCACTGTGGTGTGAGCTTGGGGCTTTGCTGGCATGGTGAGCAACGGCCTGCTGCTTGGCCTCTGGGTAGGAGGAAATGGACATGGTGGATGCTGTCAAGGGATTAAAAAGGTGGCATCTCGTCATGTTTTTATCTTGCCCTGGAATGTTGCTGCTGCTGCAGGAGTTGCTTTTTCTACTGGCAGCCTATAAACATAGTACATGACGAGATGTGTATCTGTTGTGGAAATGAGAGCTGTGTCTGAGGACACACGTTTCTGGAGGCATACCTGTACTGCTTCAAAATGGCAGCTCCTGCACAGCATTTCTCTGAAGCTGAGTGTGGGTGGTATTGCTTTGTCATTGCCAGGTACCTCAAATCTGGGAAGAGAATCAAGTTTTTGGGGAGAACTCACTTATAGAGGCATCTTCCCTCATTTCCTTAGACGAAGTTTGGGTTAAATGTCAAAGTCTGTAATTTATGGCTCTTTTCTTTGATGGATAGACTCAGAGGTATGGAGGCAGTCCATATTTCTTCATCAAAAATTCCTAAATGCCATTAAAAGGTTGTTGGGACTCGTGCCATCGGAAAAGTTGGATTGTACCAGACGGGAGGAATTACAGATCATTATTTTGGTTGCCTATGAAGAAGAGAATTTTTTCAAGCTGTCAGCAATACGGGCAAAGTATTGGAACTCTATACGAAGTTGCCTGGAAGAGCATCTCGAAGGCAAACAAATTAGCTTGTGACTGAGGTGTGCTAGGTTGTAGGACCAGCAGCTTTCTTTTCCTGTATTTTCCTCAGCTGCTTCTTGCCTCTGTTTGGAAGACACCTGAAAATACTTTGAATAATCTGTGTTACTTCTTGTTTTCTCTGTTCTCCAGAAATGTTTATACATTAAAGAACAAACTCAAATCCTAGCTATTCAGTGCCTGAAGTTGCAACTACTTGAAAATCTAGAAGTTGAAAAATTGTATCGTTTATTTAGTTTCATGTTTTTAGGGGTGGAATTTTAAGTCCTGTTCTGAAAAATAGTGACAGCCTCCTCCTCCAGAGGCACGCGTTGTTTTTGTTGTTTATTATGTGGAGAAAAGTCTGTGAACTGGCTTGGATGATTTTTAAGCCTTGGGAGGAGGGCACAGTGATGCGGGATGACTGCTGCAAGCTCAGCCCATTGCGGTGTGTGGAGCCTGTCTGAAGTTGGCACTTGAGGTTTCCACATGAGGGATATCACAGCGCTGTTTCTCCATCCGCCCTGGCAGTGTGCAGGCCGTCGTTCCCCTGGCAGAGCGCGCAGGCCTCGGTGCCTCTCGCAGTCTGTGCTGTACCGTTAGCGGCAGCCCTGTAATGGGTCAGGTACCTTGCTGGAGCAGCCCGTGTTGGTACAGACGTGGCAGCATCTGCCTGCAGCTACAGTCTCCCACGCAGTTTGGGTTCGGGTATTTCATACTTCCAGCAGTGTTTCTCTTTGAAAGATAAGCAACCACTCTGTGATCCTGGGGCTGGCTTGTTGTCTGTAGCTGCAGATTAGATGCCTGTGACTCCTCTTACCTTACATAAAACCGGCAGCCCTTTCTACTATGATGAGGCTGTCTGAAACAAAGGCCAAACATTCTACTGAAACTCTTGCAAGAGTCGAAGACTGTGGCGTAGGAACTTTTTATCCAAGCTCAGAGGAGGTACAATGCTTCTTTTTTAAAGGATACATTAAAAGTTTGCTTGTTTTCTTTGGTTTGGTACGTGCGTTTTAAATAAAAAAGCTGTGTTGCTATTGGTGGCCATGTAAACTAAATACATAAGTTAAAAGACAGATTGCTTGCCGACAGTAATGACTAGTTGCACACCTGGAACCACGGCATGCTGAAGAACTGAGCCAGCTTTTGGCTCCAGGAGTATGCTGCACAGTGACATTTACTGTGCCTGACTCCAGCAGTATAGTTCAATGATTAACTTATCAAAAGCTGAGAAATGAATTGGAATCTGAGAGGAAATCATTCAATGGATGAGTGAAGTGAGATTATTATGTATGGTTCTAAAAATGTGAAAAGGGATATTTTGAACAGAAACCATTAATTGAATGCAGCAACTAGAGTTAACTTATTAGGTCAAATGAAAAAAAAACCCAAATTACTAAATGTACTGAAGACATAAGAAAAAAACTTTTACATTAATTTGGAAATGTTGATTTTTATGTTACATTGGGCAAAAAGTCTGTGAAATTTCAGGTAAAAATATTGTAAATTGTTGTTTTCTTATGCAAAAAATACTAAATTTTGACCCTGAAGATATGATAACCTATATTTTAGCCATTTTTTCCTGGTTAATAAAGGCCAAAAAAATTGTCAACACCATTGAGAATAAAAATGAAAAAACATTTTTGTTTGTCTGTTAGCTCCAAGGAGGTTAAGCTGTCCTTACTTAGCTTTCCTTGCACGTGTCCCCATGGCTGCATCTTTTTCATGCTCGAAGCTTGCTTCTGTTGGAGGGGTTGGGAACACGAGGTTCCTGTGCCACTGTGGTTCTGCTCCTTGTTGAAGTTGGTGAAACATGTAGTGAAAGTAAACATAAAGACTCAACTGCTTGAGTGTGCAGAAGCCCTGTTTCTGACAATGCATAAAGACATCCATGCTTGCTTGGGTGTTACCTACCAGTAGCTCCAGAAGTTTGTATTTACTGTGTTTTTTTTGCCACTTTACAGTGATTTTTCTTCAGAGAAGTTCTTAGTTAGCGAGTACTTCAAATACCAATAGTTTTGTGTCAAATTTGGCTCAACATAGGAGCAGGACATAGCTCAAGTACGTTGTGTTCTTCTGGAAGACACACTCCTTCCTAAATTCATCAATCTCAGAAGAGTTTGGCTTGATTAGTTCAGCTACTCAGTAAAGGAGTAGAAAAGCAGCATATACAAGAGCAGCACAGAAGATAATGCTTCCTGTTTTATTATGTTGACCCACAAAGTCAAGAGGTAGATCATGTGTGGCAGTAAAGGTAGAACCCTCCCACCGACATTCCAATACATGCTGTTGTTGTGCAACAGATGGCAGCAGAGGAGCAGTCTGACAGAATGGTGTCTGGTGTGGGAGCATGGAGGAGGCAAAGGGGTGGAATTGAAATTCTTCCTTGCAGAAAAAAATGGCACCCATGGACATTTATTGATGTTTGCTGAGTGTTGGTGGAGACCAACCAGTGAATGTGAGCAGCGGGCGATGCGTTTCAGCAGTGATGACAGTGACAGTGGGTCACCTCTGCTGGGGCAGACTTTTATAAGTGTGGCATGCAGGCTGGTCATTGCTGGTGAAAATGCATAGCTAATGGTGTTGAAAAAGAGTGTTTTGTAGCTGGGAATTTGCTCTAACAAACGCGTATTGTGCTCTTTGTATCTTTTGTAATTTTCATGGAAATAAACAGAAGGCATTACTTTTGGAGCATATTTCACCTTGCAAATTGTGCTAATAATGAGGAAAATACATTTTCATTCCTTTAATGCAGACATCTGCTCTCCTGCTGGCATGTTTACACATGTTCAAACATGTTTACACATGTTTACTTGTGGTTCACAGGAATGATAATCCAGAGCAGCCAATTCTGCAGTACTGATGGCAGCGTCTCTCTTTCTGGAGAGATCCGTCAGACAGGAGCTCATGGGAACACCTGTGTGACAAGTGCAGTTCAGCAGGTGATCAGATGCTGACAGGTGTTAGCCAGTTGCATGCTGCAGCCTGCAGGTGAATTTTTACAGTGCCATTATCTCAGGTAGTACTGCTTTAGTAATTTGCTTTCTGTCTGCATGCTCTTAATTTTCTGGTGGTTTGATTTTTTTTTTTTGAGAAATTCAGAAAATCAATGCTGTTTTTCTGAAATTTTGTTTAGGTAAGTCGTGGTATAACTTTGTGTATCTGTGGGATATTTAGAATGGGCACTTTGTGAACAGTGAATCCATGCAAATGTTCTACCTGTCTGACCTGCAGGTTGTGGTTTCAGTAAGTACTTCATACAAGTGCAGGTCGTGTGCCTTCTGCTTTGTTTTTAGAAGAAAACTAACAGAATGAGAACTTGGAAAATAGATATCAAAGTGGTTATGGGAAACTCTGTGCTGGCAAAGCAGGGAAGTTACTGGAGAAGTAAGCAGCAGAGTTTTATGCTGTTGTATCCATCTGAGGTCACTCACAGGAGCAGGATGGTGTGGCAGAGCCAAGTGCTGTGCAGTCTGCCTGCAGAGCTGCAACTGTGTGTCATCTCTTCTGGGGAGCAGCGTAGAGCCCCAGCATGGGATGTTAAGTACTGGTGAGACACCTACTGTCAATAATACTCATTCAGAAGTTAGAGGTGTTAGTGGAGGAGAGAATCTGAAAGACTTGCTTGTTCATTGATGACAGTTGCAGGAGAAGGCTGGCAGTGAAGGCAGTGCATGGACTGCAGGTGAGTCGAGTGAGGGATTCTGTGGCAGTGCCACTGGAGCTGGCTGCTGTGTTTGCTGTGGAGCTGCTCAGACCTGGTGGATGTGTGCCTGCCTTGGAACAGCTGCTTGTGCACTGCAGGCTCGTCTGGTGTGCTCATTTGACACAGTTTAGCTACCAACTATGAGCAAGTGCAGCTGCTCAAACTGAGTTTTGTAGGTACAAACTGAAATAGATGCATGCAGGTATGAACTTACATGGCTTAATTAAATTTTGTGCAGCTTTAATTTTAATCAAACACACCTTACAGGTTTAGACAAGCTCTTGAGTCTGCAAGTAAACTAAAGTTCACTTGGGCTGCAGGCTAAGAGAACTCAAACTTTGTGAACCAAACCCTTGAGATGCAGAGCAGCATGTATTTGTAACTCTTCTGAAGGTCTTAGATTTGGAGTTAAATAATAGGATTTTTTTTTCCCCCCAAGAAACAGAGGATGGGAAACATATGGGATGTAACCCTTTGGTGTTCTGTGAACTTGCATCAGAGGTAGGCAGGAGACTTCTGACTACTTGAGACTTCCTTTGTGGCTACCGGGCAGTTTCTGTGCCTGCACTGTTTGGAAGCTGGTAAGCAGAGGTGAGTGGGCAATACTTTCTCCTGGTGCGTGTCTGTGGTGGGCTGGCCAACCCTGGCAATGCTGCTCTGCATTTGGGCATGTTCCAGGCCCCAGGCAGCAGCAGCAGTGGTGGTGTGAAGGCTGGCTGTGTCCTGAGGCACTGAGGCAGGCCTCCTTCGAAACAGGCATGGGAGCCCTGCAGTTATTGACCTTACTGGTTTTGGAGTGGGGGCACCAGAGCATTGGGTTGTCTGTGGGCTTTCTCAGGGTAGTACCATAGGACAGCTTGAGTATGGCACTGCTGAACGGGTACCTTCCCAGGTACCAAATTAATGAGGAGGTGCAGCCAGCAACATACCTGCTTATTAACAAAAAGTGACTAGAGTAGCTACGGGTTGTGGAAATGTTTAAAGTAACCATGAGAAATAAACAAGAAAAACACTTGTCCTGGCACCTGTGCCAGCACAGAAAAATGTGTGTTTGCAGTCTGGAAGTATAGGAAGCTGTTCTGAGAGTGCTGCTAACACTGGAGGCTTTTATATTGAGTTGTCTGAGCTTTGTGTAACTGTGTTCACTAATCCTAGCCCTATATGCATCTGTATGTTTCGGTGTATTAAATGTAAGCCTTTTTCTTGTGAGTGTGTATAGCATGGCACTTTGCTGTCAGGCATTGGTAGCCATAGTTTGTGGAGGAGAATGCCCAGAGACAGGCGTACATCCTGCGTGTCCTGTGCTGCACAGCATGGTGCTCCACTCTGCTCCCATGTCGTGGTGCCTCTGCAGGCATGGGAGCTTTATAAAGTTAACAATACAGAGAGCATTTGTGCACCTGTGTGCTGTGGGCATTTCCTATATTCTGTTGTTTTTAAGCATTGCTGAGGAATGTCACCCTTTAGTTTCACTAGGTGTCTTCTCATAGAACCATGTGGGAGAAAGGCTTGAGAGACATCTCATGCGTTCTAGCATCTCCAGATGAGACCCCTTAAAAAAAATTGATCTTGAGTAATAATGTCATAACTGGATTAGGCTTCTGCTGACGTTATGTGAAAATGCTATAGCAGATCTTACTGCTATCTATAGACTGAATCCGGAAGCAGCAACAGCTTGTCTGTTTTGTAGTTTTAAAAGCAGTTTCCTTGTGAGCTATGCAAACCATCATGATAGCCAACTTGCCACTTAGCCACGAACCATCTTGCTTTTAGCAGAACACATGTTGCACTGAATGCCTGTTTGAGCAGTCTTTTCTTGTGTAGTTTGATTGAGATCACAGTGTGCTTTCTGTGTTTTGCCTTTCTAGGCAGTCAGTCCTTGCAGGCTGATCTTGGAATACCGTGCAGTGCCTCATACAGATTGCTATTACAGGGCACAGCTCCTCTAAAGTCACGTTATTGTCCCATATTATGTACAGAGGGCATTGAATCCTTGGAGTAGTGTCCTGCCTCAATGTAGGAGCAGACACTGATTTTAATTCAGTCCAGCACTAAAGAAAACAGATGAGAGATGTGAAAAACGATTTTCTTCGTCTCCTCTAAGAGTTCATTCGAGTAACTTGTAGCAGAAGTTTGTCTTTAAATAATGACAAATAATACACGCACTCACAGATAGAAACTGAAACAACAACAGGAACTGCAGGTGACTGTTCTGTACTGGAATAGGGCACCCAGTGTTGTTGCAAGATTTTCCCAGTCAATTATAGAATTTCCCAGTTAATATATAGTTTTGGCATTTGCATACAGTTAGATTTCTGCAGAAAGCAAAAAGAGATATTGGTGGGCTTACATTTCAGACCCAGGTATGATGTCTCCCAGCTCAGTATTTCTTAGCAGTTCTTAATTTGCAGCTCATTACATTGGGCTGTATTTGAGATTGGGCATTTTGTTAGCAGTTCTATCTTCCTTCTTTGTTCAGCTGTTTGTGTGCTTGGTGTTATTTACTACTCATAAAGTCGTCATAGTTGCAGAATGGTGAAGGGATTAAATAACCAGTAATTCTCTATGAAACATTTTTCTTGCTTTATTTTAGTAACAAGTGTTGAGGACGTGAGTTCTGTCCAATTTTAACTGAACTGCAGTAACTGAAAATGCTGAGGCGTACTTTTTTTCAGCTCTGTAGTCAGTGTTGCTGCTTTTTGTGTCTAATTTAAAACCAGCCATGCTTACTCACTTCAGCAAGTGGAAGGGTGTAGATTAGGTCACAGGGAAGATCAGTTGGTTGCAGCGCAGCCTTGTTCCCCTGTTTTATCAGTTTGCCGTTTCTCTTGCTTCCTTATTTTGCGGAAGAAGAGTGGTTTGCCTTGGATTGGGCTGGAGAGTTCACAAATTGCTGGATGCTTTTTGCATTTACTTTCTGGGGGCATGAGCTGGATACTTCCATTCATCTTCAGTGGACAGAACACTGGCTATTTTTGTGACACGATTACAGTCCCTGTACTTGGTATCTGGAGTAAGAGCAATTTGCATTTGAATACAGGTTTGTCTTGTGTTAAATGTTTTGCTTGTGCTGGAGCTAGTTCAGGTAGTTTAAATGAGTGCTTTGGGTGAGTTTGTCACTACTGGTGCTGTCCTGTTGAAATGACTGATCCTGCAGCTTTGCATTTCTGCCTTCCATTGGATCATGGACTTGTGGGATGAGCTGTTACCAATTGGTTCATTGATTCAGGGGGCAGCTGGTCTGCATTAATGAAATGATAGATTTTCTGTTGGATCAGCAAACAGATCCAGCTCAAGGAAACCCAGCTCACCTCTGGCTGGGCACTTTGCACAATCTGATGGAAAGGCACTCTGCAGAAAGGCAAAATGAAGTGAGCTGAGTAAAAGCCTGTTGCTTTCCATGGATTGTGCTGCACTCAGAGTGGCATCTAAAGATGCCTGCGTGGGCTTTGGTTTCACTGTTACACTGCCACAGTCTGGTTTTCCATGGCCTTGGTCCTTTGTTCGCTTCAGGTATTTAGCTGGGACTGGGATAAGCAGTACAAGGCAGCTGGGTAAATTCATGTTTAGAGGACTCAGAACTTTGTTAATGTAATTTTGCTGTGTAGAGATACAGAGATTAGATTAATTGTTTTCAGAGTAGATAGTACTAACTTATAAATATGTTTGAAGTCAAAATGGGGTCAAGTCCTCAATTATTTCTGTTTTTTTGAGTAGACACCTCTGCAAAGCCTGTTTTCTAGGGTAGGTTCAACCACCCCACAACGCTCCAACACTGAAGGACTGGAGGGATTCCTAGTGTGGCCTGTAACATTGCTTAACTTGCCCTTAGGGCGTGCAGTTCAATTATCCACGGGGTATAGAGAAGTGCAGGCAGGGAGTGAGCCCCTAGGTGGCATCAGCAGCCCTGGGTTCTGGCTTCTCCGTGTCCCACGGGGGGAGGTGAGGATGGAGGACACTCAGTGGTGACGATGCTGAGGTTGACCCGTGGAAATGCTCTGCCTGGACATGCTTCCCTTTCTCTGTAGCTGTTGCTTTGCTAGCAGAGCAATGCACTCATCTCTTCACTGATCCAAACACATTGCAACGTTGTCACAGCTCTGCTTTCTAAATATTTAATCAAAATGCTTTCACAGCCATTTTACTTCTTTATCACTATGATCCAAGCCAGACAATGTAACGTGGCATATGTTGGGATGTTAATTGGGTGAAAGACATAGGCGGCTGTTTTCATAATGTTCTCCTTAGAAGATCCTTAGCTCCAGTTTAACATTTCTTTATGATTCTGAATTGAAGGTTATATAAATTGAGGGCTGTTACTCTGAGAAGGAAGTGCTGGGAGTGTTTGATAGTACCTCTTACTGCAGTGTGGCTGGCAATCCTGCTTCTGAGCAGTCTCTCCCAGCATTCAGAAATACATGGATTTCTTTTTAAGTGTTCTATGATGTTGTCAGTGTTCTGGAGGAGATATCCAAATCTTTTGAAAAGGGGATGTGGTCAGGTTAATAATTACCCCTTCTATTTTAACATCTCTTTTCTGGAAGATAACTTTCACTGAATTGCACTGGTGATGTTTAGCACTGGAGTCCTTAGGAACTCACTGGATTTTTTGTAAGAGGCAAAGAGGCAGCAGAAAGCTGAATAAGTCACAGAGTTCCTGGTGGCTGTCAGCACCAGAATACCTCATGTGGCTGGGAGAAAGCAGGCTCGCTATGCTGGGGGGCTGGAAGTGCTGCTCAACTGGTATTATTCCACCATAGAAGTGGCCTTTCAAACCTTCATTTAGCCCTTGTTAAGTGGTTTGACAGACAGCCCTTGAAAATTGTGTTGGGGAATGATTGATGTAGTGGAAATGGAGACTTTTCATAGCCGAGTAACTGACTTGTGAAGGTTCATGTGGCCAGAGCAAGTCTTTCAGGGCATGCGCTCTGCTATCTCCCGTGCCTTCCATTCTCGTAAGGAAGGCTTATTTTACAGCACGTTACCATACAGATGGGCTACAAATGAGCTCCTGGGAAATTCCATTGTGGCTGCTGAGCAGTCTCTATCTCTGGCCCTTGCTGGAGCTGCACTGAGTATTTGCTGGTTTTGTGCTGAACTCTTAAGAGAAAAAACTTGTGGCTTTTCTCCCACTTGCTTCTCCAAAGGAAGTTTATTTTAGTGCTTTATTAACTTGTTCTCTCTTTTTATTAATTGTCTGAGATGGTAATTGCTTTATGTGAGACGCCAGCTTATTAACAATGGTGACAGTAACTATATACACTGGGTATTTGTTTCTAGTTGCAAGTTTTCTTACTGCAAAGTGTGCAGGTAATAATGCAGCTTCATGCACGTGTACTGGAAGCTCTGCAGCGGGAAACCCTTCCTGTCTGGTCAGGAATTGTATCCTGGTTTCATAATGTATCATAAAGCCATGAGCAGTTACAAAAGGCCATTCCTTTTCATAAATTGCATTAGAGTTAATGGGAATGTTTTTCCTGGAATGTCTGCAGTATACCATACTTGAGGCTATAGAGTGTTTTCTTATAGCTTCATACTTGAGGCTATAGAGGAGGGTATTCCAGTTTATGCAAACATTTGTGATACAGAGCTGCAGAGAATACACAGTGTTTGTATCCAATCCACTGAAGGTATTAAAGCCATAGTGATAAAGTGTCGGTGGGCTTCCTAAGGCACTTTAGTTGAACTGCTACAGTATTTTTCTGCTGTAAGCTGTAGCTCCACTTCTCTGCCGAATCTTGTCAAACTGGACTTTTTGTGGTGGTGTTCACACCTTCCTCCACTTGGGGGTTAAGTTCAGCTCTAGGGCTTTTCTTACCTCCCCCAACTCATTCTAGTCTCACAAGCACAAGAGTTTTTGTATCCCTTGTGATTATATGGCCTCTACCATTTGCAGCATTAAGGAAATACTAAATGTGCCTGGAGCAACTGAATTCTGCCATCTCTTGTAATAAGATATTCCCATATTGCTAACAAAGTTCAGCTGCATATTCCTTAAAGTAAGTTTGGCAACATCTAGTTTTATACCACTTTGAAAAAAAAATTCCATCTCCTTACCTTCTCTCTCCTCTCCATGTCCCCCTCAGTGCAAAGTAACCTGACTGAGCACCTGAGCAGAGAACACATGCTTCTTTCTGCTCTTGCCAAGTCAGGGTTGTTAAAATGGGGCTGTTCTGAGTAGAAATTCACAAATAGGTCAGGGAGAGCAGGCGTGCATACTTTGGCACAAGATGGAAGAGCAGTTGGAGGAAATGCTTTAGTCTGATTTCACTCTTCTCCCCCCCACTTCCAAAGATAACTTCAGGAGTTTCAGAATGGCTGCAGCATTCAGGAGCTTAAATTACTGCAGCATCCAAAAGTAAATGTGCAAGAATATGTCCAAGGTCTTGGACCTAAAAACTGAGTCTGTAAGTACTGATGAGGAGCTTTCCAGGACAGCTGTCACTGCCCTTGCATTTAATGGGAGGATATGGAGCTGCGGGTCTCCTGTGAAGCACAGAGGCTTTACAGGGGACTGCCGTCATGCTTCTGTAAAGCACAGGCTAAATAACCCCCCTTTTTGGTGCTGTTTAAACTAATGCTGGACTCTTGTTTTTGAGCGTTCTACCTGATGGCTAATGGTAATTCTTCAGAGGGGAGCTCTTAGTTCAGACTGGTGTTTCGGGTTGGAGCTGAAGTTTTCAAGACGCATTTCTGTGAGCAGTGGAGCTGAACTTAGACTGCACTCCTGGTAGTATCCACTGAGTAAACCACTCATCATAAAATCAGAGAGTGGCCTGGGTTGAAAAGGACCACAGTGCTCATCTGGTTTCAACCGCCTGCTATGTGCAGGGTCACCAGCCACCAGACCAGGCCGCCCAGAGCCACATCCAGCCTGGCCTTGAATGCCTCCAGGGATGGGGGCATCCACAGCCTCCTTGGGCAACCTGTTCCAGTGTATCACCACTCTTCACGTCATCATTGCTTGTGACAGGATCACTGGATCTTTTTTGCAGTGTCTCATAGTTTTTCCCCACCTGGTTCTTGTGGCAGACCAGTACTTGTGGAATCTGTCAAAAATGGATACTTTGGTATCCCTCACAAAGGACAGGTCCTCCCAGAATCAACAAAGATGCTGTGTACCCTAGATGAAACTGCTTGAAGTAGCCCTCTTTAAGTGTTAGGTCAAATAAGAAAAATAGTTTGATGTTGGAGAGACTTTCAACATAAAGAACTACAGAATAGTGGATGTCAGAGCTGTGCTGCTTGCTCGAGGCAGTCACTAATGCGAAATTTGCAGCAAGTACCCAGGTGCTGCATGGAGCAGTGGTCCAGAAGGAGCAGTACAACTTGCAGTACAACTCCTTATCTTAGTTTTCTGATGAGCTTGAGTCACTAATAGTTTGAAATGGTTATTTTTCATTAGTGAGAACATCTATCGCTTTTGGTTCTCTCCTGCTGCTGTTGCTACACATGGAGCAAAGCGTGTGAGTGGTAGCCTCCAAACATTAGAAATAGCTCCACATGTAGGGTCTGATTCAGCCATGCTGTTGTGGTTGCTGATGGTAGGGGCTAACTGAACAAATTGTTGCCAGAAGTTTCTCTCAAAGTTGCTGACCAAATTAAATCTCGGTGCCTATAAAACTGAATACAATGGTTGTGGTTTCTGTGATTAAAAAAGTTATTAGGTAATTGATGCATTTGGCAGGGACAGAAGCAGGCTTATTTATTTTAAAGTTGAAAACTGTCAGCTTTCAATAACACATCTGTCCTGTAAATAAGCAAAGGAAGTAATGGGGAGAAATAAATGAAATTGGCAAATATATCATATCTGGGATGGCTGTTAGTTCACCGCATTTGTTGTTTTGCATTTTATCTCCTGATGAGATGGAGGTGCAACATGTTAAAATGGCACCATGCAGAGCTTTTCTGTGCATTGCAAAGGTCGCTATCCACGCATGTTCCCAGTCAAACAACTGGTTGCTCAGGGTTGCTGTTGCCTGATCAATCCACTGGAAGATAGATGAGAAGTATGATGTCATTAGACACAGGCGGTATGAAGTCAGGCTATGTTAGCCTGAGTTCTGATTAGGATGAAAAAAAGTATCTGCTTACTGGTAACAGTGTCCTTCCAGTGTACCAAGGAGTAGGGAGCTGGAGGTGAAAAAGTTGTCCTTGAAATAAATACCACCTATATTCCTGCTTGAGCCATAAGACCTTTGCCTTTTAAGATGTCGCAACCAGCTAATTAAAAAAAGAGAAAGAAGCAGAGGAAATTATATCCACTGGTCCAAATACTGCTCTTTAGCAGTTACTTCTAGGCGCTGTTATGGTGCTGTGCAAAGGGAGGTCGCAACTGGGTTGGAGAATTTACATTTAGCTGTCTTAGAATGATGTTTGGAGATAAAAGGACAGCTCTACGGATCTCCTGCCCAGCTGCCTCCTGGCAACTTGACTCTTTTACAGGAAGAGCATATTAATGCAAATGGGCATGCTTTTGTACAGTTTGGCAGGATCTGCCACGAAGCACGCCTTCCTGAAAAGCCTAGCACAAAATGTTATGTGCAAGTCTGTGGAGTAGTGGCTGCATTTCAACTGAGTTGGGTGCACCTATACCCTGCATCCCTTTATCCTCTGTGCTGCTTTTCTGTGTTAAGGTGGTGTTTGAAGCTGTAGAAAAGTTCAGCCAGAAAAGTGGACGCGTGCCTGAGCCTTGTCGCCTGCTGCCATAACTGCTGCTTTGTGGATCTGCACAGTGCTCTGTGCTCTGTGGATCTGCAGCAGTGCTGGCACTGTGAAATCCTGCTGGAGGCACTGGGGCAGGGTGGAGGCTAGGGTGAGAGCAGTGCTGTACGGGCAGCTGGGTGGCCTTGGTCAGCTTTAAGTCAGAGGCAGTTACACCTCTTAATAGCAGCAGAAAGTATCCATGCTTGGTGTCCTCTGACTTTGTAGTTTGATGATTGTTTATGAAAAGTGAGGTGACATTTGAATGTCCTTCAGTTGCTGCAGGAGATGGGAGCCACTTCCCATGGATGAGGAAAAGCTTCTACTTTACTGTCTTTATAGCATCCTCTGTGTGCACAAATCCCGAGTAGCTCAGCTTCCCTCCCAAATGTGCACCCGTCTGATCATCTTTACACAAGTGAGCTTCAGCGGGCTTGTCATAGGCTTTTACCTCCTTATGTTTTTTATTGTATTGTCATTCTAGTCATATGCAGTTCTTGTATGAAAGTAATAGCGGTTTCTGGACGTCATATTTTAGACTTCCTGGTTTCAAAATATGATGCTGTATTAAGGAGGACAGCTGAGCTGCTGCTTCTTTGAACATCTTGATGTAACAGTAGATGTAGACTGAGTAGTTCTGGCTCCTATTACAACCAGACACTGGAGCCATTTGTTCTGCTTTCTTCTCATTCTAGCATATCTATCAGGTATCTTACTTGGTCTTTCGTTGTATGTGGGTTGCATGTATACAAAAATAAAATAAGTGGAAATATATTTTGCTCTGCTAACAGAAGGCTAATTTATCTTTTATTCTACTGGCAATTAAATGTTTCCTAAACCTGGGAATTGTTTAAAGATCAATCATCCGGTGTCCAGCAGTGAAAATCACAGATCTTTGCATGTTAAAGCTCATTCTCCTGCTCAGAGCAATGATTAAATGCCTTCAACTAATACAGAGTCAGTCAAAGCATGTGACATGGAGTTATTCTAAGTACAAAAGTTGCTAACGGGTGTGTTTATGTTTAAGTGTAGCAAGTTTCATTCCACTCCTTGGCACGTTTATTGAGGTCATTTATGACAAACTTGAATTCAGTCCCTTCCCAATGTCTTTTTAATAAACCAACTGAAAGCTAGTGAGATGGAAGTGGAAAACTCCTCCATAGGTTGATGGTGGGATATCAGTTGTATCTGCTTTTTGGCAGCTCTTTGGGAAGCTAGAAATAAATGCACTGAAGTGGTGGGTTTAATGAAGCGTGGTGAGAAGGAGGTGTTAATTATGTTTACAGATAAACAAATACATCTGAAGAGTGGAAGAGTTTCCAATAGGAGTAGTGACATCCATCTTTGCTGCTTTGTAACTTGAGATAATATCTCCTAGTTGCAAAAGTATTTCATTTTAAAAATGGGCCTTATGCAAGAGAACAAAACAGCATGAACTGTAACAAACTGTTGGATTCACCATGATTTCTGCCTACAGGATTGCACGTTAAGTATTCTTCTGCAGGCTAATGTGAGATTTTGTAGCAGGATATTAAGTCTGTAGTATAGTAGTAGCTATTAGAACATGTAATATTTTCATAATAACTGTTTAGATTAATTCAAGATTTGTTCTCTCTTTCTTCCCTTACATCTAGCAAAACTGTACAATCTAAAGTGGACTGCATTTTGGTAAGTACAACTGAATACTTTTTAATATTTAATAAAACTAAGACCAAAATAGATAACTCCAGAGGCTGACAGCTATTATCAAGCTGTTCCTTGACAGTACCTTTAGGGTACTACCACTAAATGTGTTCAAAATAATGCATCATGTATGTGTGGTGTTCCTTTCCTGGGCACCAGTACTGGCACCAATGGCTGTGATTTCCCTTTGTAGGGGCTGTCAGTACAGATGTGACTTAGAAGGGTGCCTTACTGCTTTTGCAAAATGGGATTTTGTTAAATGCAAGATTGCGTTTTATGGATCAGTGTCTGCAAGAAGTTAACTGTGCCATCATGTTCCATTGCTCCTCTTTGGGCTGTTAATGATTGTTGCTCTTGTGGGTTCCGTGCAGTAGTCAATTCATGGCCAGTACTGTGTTTTAAGGAATTAACTGTTTTGAGCTGCACGTTTACTCAAAATGTGGCAGACTAATGTCCTAGGCTGTGAAAACCTTGCTGGTATAATAATTGGCAGATTGGTTGGTTCATCTGTTTAAATCTTAACCTCTAACCACCATCTTTGATACTTGCCCAGAAAAGAGTCATGCTACAGGTCTTGTTAGTACAGATGTACAGTTTGGGCTGTTTTTTTGTTTTTTAAAAAGGGAAGACCTTGAAATACATAAATGTATCTGTCCTTTGTGCATTTAAATAACAAGATCTAGATGGTTTTGAGAGATTATTTCTGGGAAGCAAATATCTAGGACAAACTCAAGGGATTTGCTTGTATTTAATAGGGAGCAGGTTGCAACTTACCTTAAATCAGAGTCTGAGTTCATAAATCTCAAGACTGGAAAGGACTGCTTATTCTGACTGTCTACCTTTGGCATTTCATCCATAAGTACCAGCGGGTGAGATAAAAAGATGACATAGACAGCCATCTGGATACTATCATGTAGAATCTGTTCGGCTGTGTGGCTGAGCTAAATAAGAACATTCCTTAAAGTCATGTTGTCACAGGCTAATTCAGATAGCACTGAATTCTGTAACCTTAAAATTTCGTCTTAAGTATCATGGTGAGAAGTTTAAAGTAAGCTTTGTTGTTATATTGTAGCTTTGGATCCAGTTTTACGTATTCTTAAAAGAATTCTTGGATGCATCCATCTGAATGTGTGATCTAAAATGTCATTTTTGTCCTATTTATTCCTCAGTGGCATCTGTGGACAGGTGAATATAAAATCTTTTGTACATGAGTCTTCAGTTGCGAAAGGGCAAATTGCACTTGTAAAACTCTTTAACACTGGCTTTTTCTGCTGTAAAAAATAAGTGTGGATAAGTTCTTAAGTAGCATCAGAGAAGGAATAAGACAGTAGCAGTATCTGTCAGCTGCTTCTTCGAGATCTGTTTTAAGAGAATGAAATTACTTGAGGACTATTCTTGCTGCTGAGTTTCAAGGAGTCCTATCAACGTGGGAAGGCCACTCTAAGGTAGCAGAGGTAGGTCTGATGCTGGTCAGGTCACTGGGGAAAGCAAAATCTAAGATCAGAATAGTTTGAAGAACTAAAAATGAAGTTGGATCCTTCCAATATGGTTGTTGCATTTAACATGCTTTTGGAAAGCTGTGAGCTGCAAGACAGAACATGGAAGTATGTTAATCTAAAAGGCTGTGACTATATAGCTGTAAATTATTTGGGGCTTCCTTGCAGGCCTGTTGTCTGCGTGAGGCAGGTGGGCAGGTTGCCTCTGTGGTGAAGCATGTATGGGTTTGTCAAAGTGCAGAAGTGTTCAGAGGAGCAGGGTGTTCAGAGCTGGCCAGTACCAGGCTGCTTACAGGGTCTGAGCCCCAGGCTGTGGGCTCAGAACACCTCCTCTAAATGCACTTCCTTAGGTTTGGTTCAGATCGGAATCCTTTCAGGGCCTCTGAATCATTCTCACATAATATAAACCAACAATGCCTATCCCTTGACTCGTATTTATTTATTACTGTAAAAAGGAAATTTGGGAACAGCTTTCAATGTTATTGGAAAGCTACTGATGATGGCGTAAAGCCTTTAAGCTACACAGCCACAGTGTGCCAAAGCAGCACACAAATCTTCCTTAGGACATTGGCTGCCTAATACAGCAGAAGATGGGAAGAAAGAGAGGAAAGAGGAAGAAGGAAAGGTGAGGGTAATGGTCTCTGTTGTGGAGGTAGCTAGCATCAGAGCAGTACAGAAAAAAGTGTAACTTTTCGCACCAGAACTGCCAATTTTATTCATACAAGAGACCAAAGTTATCTGCCTTTTCTTGTTATACTGCACCCTTTACATTCTGTGACATGCTGTCAGCTTCTGGAAGATCATAAGAACATCGTATGCTGTGCAATCCCCAAAAAAGAGGTAATTAGCAAGAATTATGGTGTAAACAGCCATTAAAAATTTATTGTAACATCCTTTTAACTGTAGTAAACATGTCTGGAAGTCTCTTATGACTTGACTTGTTGCATTTGTTGCCACATACCAAGTGAACTCTTGAACCTGATTTAAAGAATGGTATGCCCCATGTAATTCCTTAGCAATTAGGCTAAGGTTTCTTTCCTCAGTCCTCTGAAAAGAGACCGGCACTGGTGATGAGAGTTTGCTGGATCAATGGCTGTGAAAGCCAAAGCTGCTGATGGCCTGAACAATTCCAGTGCAGGAGGCAGCAGTGTGTGCGACTGCTGCTCGAGCAGCCTGCTTCAGTCCCACTGCAGAGAAGGTGGCAGCTTGTCACTTTTTGGCCCTTCAGGAATTGGGCAGAAGCTGTATGCAGCTTTGGCAGATGTACTTGGCGGCTGTCAGTACGAGGCTGCCATGTATTTTTAGGGCTTGTTTGGAATATTTAGCACCTGAAATATGTTTCGGCTTCTGTTCAGAGAAAGCATACCAAATGTGTTTATTAGCAGCTCTTTAGAAAAATAGGTTCCGTTTCAACTATTTGCTATTTTGTCTTGATCGTATTTTCAGCAAAGCCTTTGACCTTGAGCAAATTATTTAACCTTTGCTTCTTGTTTCTCTCTTTGCACAGTGGGGAGATGATTGCTTGACTAATCTGCTATTCTTAGTCTGGTTGTTAAATAATAGATGTTTGTTCTTTTGAAATACGACAAGTCTTAGAACCAGTCTGCCAGTAGATGCAGGTTGCATTACCTTTTTTACTTAGAATATAGTTACATGGAAATGCACAAAATAGGGAATTTTGAGATCAGTCCATGATCTCTAAAATAGTAGTATTTTAGAATGCTTGAGGCAATGCCCCAGCCTTCAACTCATCTTTATTGGAACTCAAGGACAGAAATAACTGTAATTCTACTTTCATTGTAGCAATAGGAAATTTGAATGATGTTTTTCAGCGTTCAAGAATTGTAACTGCTAATTGTTACTTACTATGGTGTTCTGCTGTGTTATGTTAAATTTGGTCCAACTAAATCTTTTCTTCTTTAAAAAATAAAAAATAAAAAAAAAATCCAGGGGAAAAAAAAAAACCAAAAACAAATAATCTGGGGTTTCCCATGGTAATTCATTTTGATGACTTCAGATAAACATTCAGTAACATTTCTGACCTGCCAGATCAGCAATTGCAGATACCCAGATAGAAATACCCATTCCATCAAGGTCAGGAATCTTTAAGCAGTATTGAGTGATTCTGGAGACTCAAGCTGAAATCAGGTTCTCCAGTTGAAGCACAAATATGGTTAATTTGTGTTTCCGTCTGTGTCACAAATGAATTTCTTATCTGCATTCAGTGTTAAAACTATTCTTTGTTGGTTTTTTTTTGTCGTGAAAAATGTTAGTGTTTGTTTACTGTCACAATGGAACTAGATGTGAAATACAATTTTAAAAGGTGAATTAAAACCCAGTTGTTGTATAGCTTGTTTACTCATGCAAGAAGTCTGCTAGGAACAGACTTCTCCATTCCCAGAGGTCCTTATTCCATACCATTCTTAGGCAGCTGAAGGACTGAATCAGTTGGACCAGATCTATATGCCTGCTGATGCACAAACATAGGCAGATCTCTAGTTTATTTACTACATATTTTGTGCATTTATTTGGTGGGTTTGTCCATCCTTGGTGACTATCAAAACAAAGACAAATTCCAGAGACTTGTGTTGTTTTGTATGTTACTGAAAGGCATTTTGTCTGTGACTTGAAGTTTCTTGTTTTTCTGACCTTAGTTTTTCTGTCTATAATCAGTAAGATATTTTGAATGTTCGGTGTATTTTTTGGTTAAGATGAAGCCAAATTGTAAAAAAAAAAAAAATTAAGAATGCTGTTTGCTCCCCATCTTCACTGAATCTTCCTTCTTTGATGTGGTTCCAGTTACAGGAGATAAATATAATGTGTGAGGGCCAAGAATAGCAGAGTGGTGCTTTGTGGTGGCTTCACACCTCAGTCACGCAACCAGTTTAGCACCCCTGTGCATCTTTCTCGTGCAGCTCCAAGAAGCATGGTTTATAAATAACTTTTGGAGAATGTGATGTTCTTCATCTGATTTGAATAGAACCAGTCAATGAAGGTCAGGTAACTTCAAGCCAAAAGTTTACTTAGATCCTTTTCAGTTGTCGACAAAGATTCCCCAGACATTTTACATTCTGTATGTGTTGTAAGAGAACCATAGCATAATCTCTAAGTGCCTACACAAAGGGGAATTTGTCCAAGATGATGCCAGCACCGCAGTCCTCTTTCTAATGCTCTGACTCTTTTCCACTCCATTCCACATAATGCACAATTACTGTTTCTGCCAAACATGACACTGACCTATTTTTGTAGTATATTTTGTATTGTATTGTGCTTTATTTTTATTCATTTTCATATAAACTCAACACGAGACAAGGAGAAGTTCAGGATGAATGAATCTTCCCCCCAGGTCAGAGATTCTTAGTCAGTAGGATGGCTGAAATGTTCCTCTGCTTGCCCAAATGCTTTCTGATTGCATTAAGAAATGGGAAGGTTTTGATACTCGGAGCAGTCACAGTAGCAGTTACTACAGAACTCTCTGGAGCCTTGCCACTTAGAACTGGTGGATCTCAGCTGAGGTTCGAGAGGAACTTGTCCTTACCAAGGTTGTAAAAAAAAAAGTTTTGAGAGTTCTAGAAACGTTCCAAGAAAACAGCCTAAACAGAATGGGAAGCTTAGAAGTTTTTAACCGAAAGCTGTTTCCTAACTTGTGCTGTTGCATTCCATCCCTTTGGTGCAACTTCTTCAGCTTTGAGATGGTTTTCTCTAAATAGATTTGGTTGCATCTAATAAGCTTAGGTTCATCTAATTATCGCCCAGGTAGGATTACCTCCATGAGCTTCCTCTGAATCCTGGCTGTGTTTTCCCCATTCCATGGAAGGTCCTGTCTCCCCAGGACTTTATGTTGCCATTGCTGAAAGCTGGAGGAGTTGTGCAGGAGGTGCTGCCTGTGGAGAAGAGGGAGCTTGAGGAAAAACCAGTGGGACAGTGTTACTGTCTGCCTTGCTCTGCTGAGAATAGTGAGAAAGCCAAAGTCCTCATCTGCCTTAGCTCTTGGGATGTGATTTTGCTGATGAGTTGCTGGTTTGCTGGCATAGTTTGAAAAAGACTGCTAAAACAATCCCAGCCAGATTTCTTCTATACACATAAATAGTGGATCTTGTTTGAACCAGGGGCTTGTCAGAAGAGGGCCTGTATTGCTGTACCTGTGCAGCTCACACAGGGCTTGTGTGTAGCCCCTTCCTTCTGCTGGGAGACAGGAGAAGTTGCTTCAGTGGGCACTGAGACAACTACTGCATTTTCTGATGAAAGGACAAAACTGCCCTTTATGTTGCAGTGTAGCACATTCAGTTTGGAAGAAAGAAACCATTTTTCACCTCTGCTCCAGAGTCATCAGGGTGTTATGTTTGTTTTACGTGGATGCATGGATTTAGCTCTGATCTCCCCTGAACCGTGTTCTTTGTTGTGCTTCTCTGGTGTTTGCCATTTTGAACTGAAAGCAACAAAGTTTGGGTAACCTGATGTAGTGGGGGGTATCCTTGCCCCTGGGAGGAGCATTGGAACAAGGTGGACTTACAGGTTCCTCTTAACATTTTACTCTCTGTACTGGTGGTGCAACACATCACGTGTTGATTCTGCAGCATCTCCTGAGAGAGAACCCATTTACTCCTTACTGCATGGCTTAACACCCAGTGCCGCTGGGCAGGCTGGCTATTTCAGGGTCCTAAGGCTGATCTTAGATGACCCAAGGCAAGCACCAGCTGTAACTCCCTCTGGTGTCTGACCCTCAGCTGCCTTCTCTGCAGGGGGAGTTGAGCATCATGGGGATTCGTGGTAACCAAATGGCTTCTCTTCAGTGACTCTGCAGTAATTGATATCTGAAGGAAGAAAATAATGTATGTGTTGAAAAATCTTAGTTGAACTTTGCAGCACAGCTGTTGATGGAGTGCTGTGTGTCACAGGATCAGGCCTGATGTCCTACATTGTTATAGTGTAGCCGTTTTTTGATGCTGTATTCTCAAAAGGGCTTCATATGTGTTCTGAGAAGGTAAGGAAAGGTTTCAGGTTGCAGGAGGGTTACAGAAGTGTTCTGTTACTGTAGTTCCTCTAAGTTTTGCTTTTGTTGCATGAGTTTTGTAACAGTGTTGTAGAGCTGGTATTGTGGACCATTATTTTCTAGCATGCAATGGTGTGGAAATGGAATATCATAGTTCTAGACCCACACTTCTCACAGCAATGTTTTTTTTTTCACATAAGTACTAGCCTTCAGGTTTAAAAATGCATTCTTTTGGAATACAGTGCTGGATGACGGTTGTTAACTGTCAAGCTCCACTTTTACTGTTTGTTTGTTTTTTTTCCTCACCTCCTTTTGTTTTTAACCAAAATACCTTTGTTATCCAGCAAGAAGTTGAGAAGTTTACAGACTTAGAGAAACTCTACCTCTACCTTCAGCTGCCTTCCGGTCCCAACAATGGAGACAAAAGGTAGGTATGTGGCTGTGTGTAAAGGTGAGCAGCTAGTACTGTCAACTTAACTTTCTGTGCACTTACCTACTGGGCAGGCATTTATATGGTGTGTTTGGTAGTGTTAGCTTTCCTTAGCAAATGTTAAGAATTTATTTTTTGCTGAAGACCTCACATTTTTCAATCTTGACTTCTTGAATATCTTGTAAGTATAAACATCCTAAAATGAGGCGCCCATTGAAGGGTATATTTTGCAGTGTGTGATCGTTCCTCCACATTTCAGATAGGAAGTGATAATATAGGATGGTGGGGAAAAGAACAAGTGGTATTTCTTACTGCATTTGTTTGATTAAAGGAAGACTTAGAAAATCAACCTGAAGATAACAACATCATAAAATTTGTATCTGTTCCCAGTAGGGTGGTTATAGACAGACACATGCCTACAGGAAGCACTCTGCTGAGTATGTGCAAAAAGCAGTTAGCAGACTTAATGGGGAAAACCTTTGAGGTCAGCAGAAACAATGTAAGAGAGCAGACAGGTGCACTGTAGCTCAGCACTCTCCGTGTGTAGCTGTTTATCAGTCATGAAAGAGAGTGTGGAGTTATTTTGTTAAATCATACAGGAAGAAGGGAGGTATTCCTTCCAAAGCCTTACAGGATAGCTGAGTAGTGAGGTTCTGACTCTTGTTGTCTCTGGCACTTCTCTGCTTGTGTAAGCAGGCAATTGTAACGGAGGAGGAACTACAGAGTAAAACCTTCATCAGAGCTGTTTCTTCTTTCAATAGTGATCAGATCTCCATGTCATCCAGCCGTGCGCAGCAGATGCACGCCTTCTCTTGGATACGGAATACCTTGGAAGAGCACCCCGAGACATCCCTTCCCAAACAGGAGGTTTATGATGAGTACAAGTGAGTGTTCCTAAACTGAGTTCATACATATGGCTTTAGCAAGTTGTAAGTCGTTCTGTTACACTGGCACTACAGGTGCTCCTTTGCTGTACGTTTACAAGTGCACATGGAAGAACAAGGCCTTCAGTACCTGTGTAACTAAGAGCATACTAGCTGCAGTGAGGTGTATGCAGTTTTTCTGCTGCTGAAGACAGGACTGTGCTGTTCAAATTGTGCATTACCTGTGCTGAAATAGACAAGTATTCCTTAACAAGAAAACTTCTGTATGAGTGTGTGTTGTACTTTCTGAGCAGAGTGGCACAGGGAAAAAGCACCAGTTACTATTTTACAGTACATTTTAGTCCAATTATACGTACACATATATATAAGTGACTGTCTTAATGAGGATAAAGAGCTGAATTGTTCCTAGTGGAAAGGGGGATTTTTGATTGTAAGATGTAGCCAGTCGTACCTTTCTCTCCAGAATAATGTGCAAGTCCTGGACTTACTGCAGCAAATCTGATTTCTACAGACACACAATATTTCTGAATATGCATGAAAACAGTAACCAAGGCCACTGTGAGTCTGTTTTGTCAAGTCTCAAAGCTACCGTGTAATGAGAAAGCAATTAGAAGCAAGGGAGAGCGAGATGCTCGATGGAAGCTGGATTTGAATTCATTTAGAGAATATTCCCCACAGGGGAAAAAATCCCAAATGCCTGAAGATGAATAACAGATCTATGATCTAGTATGAATAATTCCATAATCTAGATGATGACAATAATTTGCAAGGAGCTGACTCCCTTCTCCTCACAAGTGCCTGCAGGATTCAGCCCTTAGTTGCTATTGCAGCGTTGCATTATGCGAATACCTCAATTAACTCTCTCTGGTGGAGGTTGTTTTTGTCTGTCTTCTGACTGAGCAGAAGCACGATGGCATTAGCTTGCCTGGGGTTGATAAACATGCACACACCTATTTCTGAAGTCTCACTATTGACTTGAATGGTGACGCAGCCCGGAAACGTGGCCAATAGCACAGATGTGTCAGGGCAGCCAATCCCCGAGCAGGAGCTGCTCACACAGACTCAGCAACAGCGGCAGCTGCTGTGCAGGAGAGAAATGGAAGCGTTATTCTTAAATATATTTCTTATTTAATAATTCATTGTCTGCTTGGCTTCCATGTTGTGCCAAGCTGCAGATGCCCGGGAAAATTATCGTCTACAGATTTTTAGAGTGAAATTTGGATGGCTTTTGTATATAGCTGTATCGAGTATTTGGGTACTGTGGGTTTTTTTCCTGACAAAATAAGGGTGGTAAGCAAATATTCAGGGCAATATCAAATGTTTGGAATTTGTTCTCCTTTGAAAGCATCTGTTCCATTTTTAAAAATTTTGTTTCTGTGAGTGTATTTATGAGCTATTCTTGTGCACACCAAAGGAAGAATGGCTTTGCTGTGGGAAGAGGAGAACAAGGCCCATAAATAGATGAGTTAGTTTTGATAAATCATTTTTGTTTATCTAGGGATGTTAAATGCTCTCAAATTTTACTTCTGTCTTATTTACTATTTACAGTTTCTCTCCTCCCTGTGCAAATATAGATGTTGCATGAGCTCACATTCTGGATACATAAACCAAAGTTGCAAGGCTTCAAAAGATTGCTGCATCATAACAGCATCTCAAGTCCTGCTGTAAATTTTGATCAAAATTGATGTTAGAAAAATACTGATCTTCTCCATTACCTTTGTGTTTATTTCTATGAAGAGTGGAAAAACAGAAGCTTCTTCTCTATGTATCAAGCATTGGCAAGTGTCAGTAGCATTTCCAACTTCTTCATATTTCATTAGCCCTTTGTCTCTGAACTAGTTCAATACAATGGTCCTTCTTTCTGTTTCCTTACTCTTTAACTGCAGTTTCACATCTCTAAGTAAAAGTGAATGGGTACGTTGACTTCTTGAAAGGGGTAAAATAAATGAGAAATGCATCATAAGCCCATGGGAAGGTTGAAAACTTGCAACTGAATTTCAGGAAGGAGGTAAATGAAAGGTGTTTCACCTCTCTTGTTGGCACTATGATATGCTGTGCTGTAAGAAGCTGAGTTTCTGCTGGACATGTGTGGTACTTCTGCCAGCTTCCTTTGGGAGTGATGGGGAATACCATCTGGAAAATATTATGGGGACTCATGATGAGCTGCTTACCATGTTATATAGTCTGCAGAGAATAGGTACTGCTTCCCACAAAATCTTTTCAGCATTTTCTTCTAAGTCAGTTTTACTTTGGTATCTTTGGCATCTTTCCTATTAGTGAACACCCTTCTGGAAGCTCCCAGATGTGGAGTTAGTTGAGTTTAGAGAATTAAGATTACACAGAAAAAAATGCTTGTTTTTCCACAAAATGATTTTTTGAGTCTTGAGAAAGCACCTGGGTCTACCCACATTGCTGCTGCTGCAGGTGACACAAGGAAAGGAAGTCATATTGTCCATATTTGGTGTCCTAAAGATTGACTTCATACACATAATACTGATGAAGAGATCTCAGAGTGAGCCTCCATCTCTTTCATCTGGTCTGTAAATCATTAATCGTTGCCTTTTAATGTAAAGCATTAATCCAGCCAGTAGGCTGTTGGGCTGCTTGATGCCACCTGATGCATAGGTTGTATGCGTACTGGGTGTTAAGAATGCTAACAAGTTAGAATATTCAGAAGCCAGAACAGAAGAGGGAAGTAGGTGTACAATTACTATGTAGATTAAACAAATGAAAGACACGAGATGCTTTTAACTGACATTGAATAAAGCTCCCTGATAGGAACAGGATGGAACCTATTGTGTTTTTGAGTCTTCTGTCATAGACAGCTACCTATGTACTCCTTCTAAAGGATGGGGCTGATCAAACTCCATCTAAAGCAGTAGTTTCCCAGCTCTCTTACTACTCTTAGGAATCTGATGTGTTCTGTTTCTTTGGTTTTCAGACATCTTTTCCATCCTACCTGATTTTCTAGAACTTTCTTCTGTGCCAGCTTTGTTCATCAGCCTAAAGAGAGCCTACCTCCTCCTAAAGTTCTTTCTTCCAACGCGTTTATTAGAAACCAGTTGTGTTCATGGATTGGATAAGCAAAGATCTTTATTTTGTTTCATGCAATAGGTTCTCTTTTAGTTACTACTCATAATGGTTTTGCACCTATCTTGTATTGAACTCAGAACTAACAGAGTAGTAAAGTCTGTATGATACTCTGTGTGTGATTTTGGCTGTACATACAGCAAGACTGAAACTCCCTTCACATAATGCTGCTGTTTTTACTGTAAAATTGCATCCTCCTTGTTATCAGCTGTGATGGCTATGTTGTAAATAATAACAAGATGGCTAACAGATCCATTTTATCTTTTGCCACCTCTAGTTGATGAGTGCATACCTTACAGCAGTAGCACCTATTAATTCTTGTGCACTGTTTTGCATTTTGAACTATTTCACCTTTTTTTGTTCTTGTATCAAGTCATTTCGTTTTCCTTGTAACACCCCAGTCACTTTGTTTTAGTGATACCTACCTCCAAATATTAAGGAATTAGGTGATTATGCCACTTCTTTTCAAGGCTGTTTTTGAATGGCTGTGTGTACAGACTTGCTGTGACCCTTCTGTTTCAGTGTAGTCTGTTATCGCCGTTTTATCCAGTTCTTTGCTCAGAATGCTAATTAAGCTGAGTTGTGGAGTCTGATTGTTTTCATTGGCTTTTAGTTGGTTGATCTTTTTGGAGGATTAATTTAAGTGCACTCCCACTGTATTTTATGTCTAGAATACATTTAATTTCAAAATCTTACCAAAAAAAGGACTTTTCTTGTCCAGCATACTGTGCTGGGGAGCTCTGTACAAAGGAACACAGGCAGTCGTGTCCATTGTCATTCTGGGCTCTGTGTAGACTGCCCATCCTGGATTTCTTTCCCACCCACCCTTGAAATAAGCACAGCTGCTCCTGGGCTCGGTGATGTGCAAGAGTGCAAGTGGCAGAAATAAGAGCTTCAGGGGAGGAAGAAACTCCTGCTCTCAAGTCAGTGAGAGATCACAGATGGACATGTAGGATTCTCAGCCAAGGCAGGAGGAGGAGGGGCCATGTGGAACGATCTGTCTGAAAACTGAAATTACATGATAATAATAGTGCAGAAATCACGGTCTTGCAGAAACTGCAAATATGGATACAAGGGGACCATATAACTGTATGTTTATTGCTGCTAGCAAGTAATTGTCTTGAAACAGATGTGCTTCACTTGAGGAACTATTTATTTTTTTATTTTCCTGGAGAGGGAATAATTTTAACTTTAAAGTTCATTGATTGGTAGCAAACCAACACAATTAAGGTTTTGTTCTGCTGACGTTGGTGAATTTCAGTCAAAGATACTGCTGACTCCAGCAGAGGAGATTGGAGAGCCCTCCTTTCCATGGTAATTGAGACTTCAGGGCCTGTAATCAGCATCAGTAAGTGACAAGGACCTGCCTTGTAGGAATTTTCAGGGGAAACTTAAAATCCAGCGGAGCTTGGTGAAATGCAAGATTTAACAAAAACAAAGCAGAGAGACCTGTCTAGGACACCGCTATGTATGAAGCACTGACTTAATTCCTAAGAAGGTGCAGGAAAGCAGGAGAAGTATTTCTTTGTATTAATTTCAAAGGAACAAATCTGGAATCCAGATGCATGCTTGTATGCACTGAAATGAATACTGGGTACATATTTTCCTGGTATCTGATACAGAAACTTGAACTGGTTGGAGGAGACTTCTGGAGTTACCTGATGCAGCCCCTCAGTGAAAGTGGGGTTTGACACTGACATTTTATGGTGTTCCAGGGGGCCTTATTCAGATAATTTATGAATAAGGAAAATCAAATATTAGAAGGGCAGCCCAAAAGTGACATGAAACATCTTTTACCTGTTTTCTGAACCTGCCTGGGCAAAAGCCTTGAGTAGCCTGCTTTACTGAGCCTGCCTTGGGCTGGTGTTTGAAGTCCTACCAAGCAGCCTTCCCACTCAGATTTGTCTCTGATGCTCCAAGGGTGGAGCTTTCACAGCCCCTGACAGCTCCTTTTCCTGTGGTCTGTCACTGTTGTTGTGAAGGCTGGGGGAAGTTACCATCTGAACTACACTGCGTTTGCTTTTGCATTTTGGAGGGAGGAACAAAAGTCTGGGTTGCTCTGTCTCGTGGCTCACAGCTGTCTGTACAGGGGTGCAGGCAGCCTTTGTTTTGGGCAGAGCTGGGGAGAGTGAGGGGTGCACAAGCTCTGTAAGGTAGTGTTAGAAGCAAATAGTGTAAGCATTGCTGTTCATCAACAAAATCATGACATTTGTGGTGGTGTTTCCCAAATGGAAGGTACCTACATACAGCCAAGGTGAAAGCAGAAGATATGCTCCAGTATTTGCATAGAGGAAACATAGAGGAAGTACCTCAAAACTGTATCCTACTCTCTGTACTGCTACAGTTTTCAGTGAAGACCTTTCATCTGGCCTTCTTAGATGCAAATGCCTTTGCTAATCTTTACTGTTTTTGCCAGGTGATGCTGGGAGTGAAACTTCTATTTCAGGAATCATGTTTTTCCTTCTGTTCATTCTTCCTTGATGAGCAGTGATACATTTGCCAATATGCATCCCACTCACTGTAGTGGGCAGTGTGCTGTACGAAGTGATTGTTTTCCCTCTGTCTTGCTGTGGTGTCCACACAGAACTGTATACAATCACCTTCTCTTTTTCAGAGATAGGTTGGTTTTGTGTATTTCTTTCAGGATCTCTCAAGGAAAAGAGGTCATTGCTATGGTGCTGATTCTGACCGTTGAGTGTTTTTACTGTATGTTTTTGGGGCCTAACAGCTGTGAAATACCACAAAGCACTTGGAACAAAAGTCAATATGTAATTGTGTTCATATATTTGGGCAGCCTTAAGCATTTGCTATGTAGATAAACCTTCCAGAGCAGTTTACATTTTTCTCTTCTGCTTTCATATGATTGTGATTTTTCAAGAACGTTCACGTTCTGCAGTGAGGTGAACGATCCTTGTTCTCCGCCTAAAGGAGAGATATATGTTCTTTTTAAGTATCTCAGGCATTAAAATAGATGAATAGGTGTTGAAACAAAACTGCTGCTGTTTTTGAGTGTTAGACCGATAATGGTGCCCATTTTATTAGAACAGTGAAATTAGCAAAATGAGGTCTTTTGTTGCCTTTTTTTTTCCTGTTACCAGGTTGGTATACTGAGTTATATGAAGATAAACACATCTACACACGCAGAGGCAGTTGAAATCTGTTAATTCCGGGCTGTTAGTTAAAATAAGGGTGCCTGTAAACAGACCCTACAATTCGATGTGGGCAGATAGTTGCTTGTACAGTAGTAAGAGGACTGACTCCTCAGTACATGTTTCTGTTAGCCCTACAAAGACGAAGCTGGTTCTATGGGAAGATACGCTTCATTAAATTCAGTTCAGTTGAGCTCTATTAAGATGCAGCTGTGTATGCAGAATCTTCGTCTGGACACAGACAAATTGCTGACCAAATATTCCTGCAGGACTTCAGGCCTTACCACACCCGAGCCATACTTCTGGCTAGAGAATGTCACTGCCTTTATTGTGTCCTAAAATAAGTGAATTGAAGCATAAACTTGAGACTAAGTTATGGAGTATATTTTAACTGTGCTCTAGTTAGTGCCACTACTTGTTAAATCTTCACATGACTTGTCTTTGAACTCAGTAGAGAACAAGGCAAAAAGCTATGGTATTAATAGCTCTGTGTATACATTTTTAATGTATTCAGTTCGTTGTGGATAGCTTCATTAATGTTATATGTGATTCTAAATATGGACGGGTTTGAGTGTTTTCTTCTGATAACCTTTGATGGAGTCTAAGATGTAGACTGGCCTATTGTATTAACTTTGCTCCCATTCACGTTTTATTTCTCTTTGTTGCAGGAGCTATTGTGACAATCTTGGCTACCACCCATTAAGTGCTGCTGACTTTGGAAAGATAATGAAAAATGTCTTTCCAAATATGAAGGCTCGTCGTCTAGGCACAAGAGGCAAATCAAAATATCCTTTGCTAGAACACTTCTCAGTAACTTCTGCATTTGCCTGGAGAACATCAGCCATTATGGCTTAATTATCAGCCAAATTTAGAAGCAGTGTTAAATAAAAAAAGTGCAGACACTTTCCCAAAATTCTTAAAAAATTGTTAATCACATAGCGTTAAGTTGGAAGGTAAATATAGGTTATGCTGTCTTTCTGGGTTTTAATGCTTAATTGTCAGAGCAGCAAGGAATCCGAGGAGTCGTATCAATTTGAGTAAAGAGGGATATTGGAGTAAAAGAACTTGCCTCACATATATGCAGTAACTGATACTTTATTAGTAGGATTCACAATTATCAAAATGTTTGTGCTCTCATTGCATTATACTTGTGCATACCAGTGATTTAAAAGTTGGCTGTAAAGTCAAAGATTGTTAAGAAGTTCTATAGATCTTTGATAAAACTACACCTCCTCAATCCGTGGTTTGAAGGAGAGTAGAGGACAACTGGGAAACAGCCAAAAAAGCTGATTTCAGACTTGGAAGGCACTTACCTGTGAGTTGTCCTGCCAGTGGGAGAGACTGTTTTCTTCATTGCGTGGAGCAGACCTCCTGAAATAGGAAAGGCTGTTTAGAGCAAGAGCTTCTAGGATGGGAAGTGCCTCCTCTCTCCATTGGCTGCAGTCTTGTTGCCTGTGCCTGAACTTGAAATCTCCTTCCTTTCTTTCTTACCCGTGGTAGAGAAATAGTCCATCCCAGAGGGCATGCAGAAATAGTACCTGTTCAGCTGTAACTTACTAGAAAGCCTGAAGTACCCAGAAATTTGATGGTGTCATAGTGTAGGTAAACGTGTTGTTAAGGTGGAGCAATACACGATTACATGCTGGGATAAATGAGCCCATCAGCTAATAGGCAGCCAGAATCAAGAAGTCAAAGCATATGCTGTGGAAAAAAGCCAGCTTTATAGCACTAGTGGCACAAAATTTGAGATCTTTTGGTGAGTTTCCAGGTGAGAAGTATTGGAAGAATTACTGCTCTACCTCCCTATCCCCAGCTAAGCTGAAATCATGTAGACCTTAATTCTTGATCACATATTGCTACAGTGGACTGAGGAAGAAGGCTTTTGTGCATATGCCAACACTGCCCAACCTTGACTTTCATAAAACTGGAGATGGGGTATGGTATATATTTGCTTATTCGTATGTGTTTGTACAAATTAACATTTATTATGTTATTTTTACAATCTGAAGTTTTTAAAGCAAATTGAAAAGCTGTGTAGTTCTTAATGTTTTCTTCACAGTGCTCAGCTTCTGAATTATTGTTTGGTGATTCTGTCAAACTCATAGAGAAAGCTAATGCTATGGTTTTTAACTCTGACTCTGTTTTGGTTTTACTGTATATTTAAAATAATAATTCAACATCGAGGAGCTCCTGTGAAAGAAGCAGTTCCTGTGTAAATGACTGCTGAGTTGATAAAACAGTGGATGTAGGGAGAATCAGCTGCGGGTGCTCTGGATGTTAGTATTTTCACTCATTTTTTTCTGGAAAAGTCAGCTCCATAAAGCACCTTTGGAAACTAGCAATAGTGCTTCATTTTTAACACTGCTGATGTTGTGATCTTGTTTTCCCAATTTCATGGAAGTACGTGAACATAATTACTCAACTTGCATGTTTCTCCTCATCATTTGCTCTGTATTCTTCTTGTTTTCGCTCTTCAGTAACGTTCAATTACTGAAGTAACCTTCTTTGTTTGTTTTAGTTGGATGGGACAGAGCCATCTGGACAGCTACAAAGTGCTGATGAGGAAGTTGTCTCTGCAGCCTGCCGGCTTGTTTGTGAGTGGGCCCAGAAAGTGCTCAGCCAGCCTTTTGATACAGTCTTGGAACTGGCTCGTTTCCTTGTCAAAAGTCACTACATCGGTACCAAGTCAATGGCAGCTTTAACTGTAATGGCAGGGGCACCAGCAGGTAATGAGTTCTGAATCAGTGGGAATTTCTTTCCTTGGAGTAGCATAGTGTGAGTGGGAGGGACTTCTTTTAGTCTTACCTGGTGTGGCAAGAAAGAGTAGAGAGGTGGCTGGGCAGTCCTGGACTATTAGGGATTGATGCACGTTGTCTTCCCTGCTCTGAGTGGGAATGCGTCCTGGTTCAGGTCATGTTGTTCTTGTCCTCTCCCATGAGTGTTAGCTGAAGTGAGGAATGATGGCTTAGTCCTTTGTTGACTGCGTCAGTAATATCTCTGAAGAAACATTTCTTTTCAGGGCAGACCTTAAACAGTGACACCAGTTGAGTCTTGCAGATGCATTTCAATTATTTCCATCCATGTTGCTGTAAAGTCTTTTCTTGCTGGTAGTCTGCATAGAGAGATGTGAAAAGAAAGAGTGGTTTCAGGTTTATTTTGTGATGTTAGCCTTTCGTGCTCTGAGATTTACTTTGTGTCACTGTCATCTGTCTGACAGACTTTTGCTGCCGTTTAGATTCACATTAATAGTCCTGTTTTAAAGACTGGGGTATGAATGCCTTACAAAACAGAATTGTGTTTCTTGAACTGCTCACTACCTGACGGAGGGGAGGTCTCATCTGGCCTTGAAGTGACGATATAACAACAGTCAGTCTGAACCATAGGTTATCTGGGGTCTGGTCACATAGAAGACTTTGGAAACCCGATTACTTCTAGAGAAGTGCTTACAGTTGAGTAAACACCTTAGCAACAGAGAAATTGAAGCAAGAAATCCTATGTCAAGTAAATAATTAATGAAATGAATCTGAGTGTTCTTGTTCAAATCAGTTTTCTAGCTTAGTCTTGTTCAAATCAGTTTTCTAGCTTATGTTCTCCGAGGTAATGAAAAGTAGGAGTTAATCTGTAGTGTAAGCAGTCAGAATTTGGGTTTTCTAGTCCATCCTGTCCCATTCCTATCAGCACCTGCTGCACCAAAGGCAGGAAGGTGTGTGCAGTGCAGTGTCAGTAGCTGACCGGTGATTCCTGGGAGACAGCCTGCAGTAATTGCATGTGGAAATTGGATGGAAAAACCTGTCTTCCCAAACTGATTCTGTGGTTTTCTCCAATTCCTCTGTTGAGGACGTGGATATTATAAAGCACTCAAAGGAATTGCTAGTTTTCAGTATGTGAGTAGTTGTAGTGAGTTGTGCACTTCATCTGGGTTTTGGGGCCAGTACAGTGGGGCTTTGTAGTCATGGTGCTGATGTAGCTGTGTTTCTCTGATAGCTTGTCTTAATCTGGAAACAATTTTCTGTTTCCGTTTTCTCTACAGCAGGTTTTCCTACCAGCATTTCTGGTATGTTAGATGCAAATTTTCCTGACATGTTTGATCTGTGTCAGGCAGTAACACCACCACATCAGTGTTTGTTTAAATTCTTCATCTTAAAAGGAAGGGTTTGAGGGGCTCTGAGAGCCCCTCTGAGAAAGAAGGGCCTTCTGCAGTCAGTTGTGTGACAGATTCCAGCACTTGACTTCAAGGTAAAGAGAGGGGTTTATTTGCTACATCAGAGGAATACCTGTTGTGTTCAGTCTCTGAAAAAGCTTGCACGTGATGTCATTTTTACATCTACTTTTACATTCCCATCATTCTCAGGATTAGTTATTTAATCACTTATAGATATTTTGTGTGTGTGGTCCTTTACAACAGTGAAAAATAGGAAAATTCACATGTACAACATCTTACTCCAACTTCCCTCAGAGGAGTTCTGCTCAGGCCTATTTAGGAAAATGTTTGAACCAAGGCAAATCTATGGGCTTGAGACTGGAACTTCAAATGGAGCCTGATGGCCAGGGCTGAAGATTGGATCATGCTGGATCACTTTCTTCCTTCTTATGATTTTTTTTTTCCAGCTTGGAACTGACAGGTGATGGTGACAGTTCTTGATTGTCATTGCTTTTCTTCGTTGGCTGCCAGGAGGAAATCTGGATATATGTATAGCTCTCTGACTCATGTAGCTTCCCTCCCTTTACTCCTTCAGAAGAAGCTGGTGCTTCCAGGAAGTGGGCAGTTATTTCCAGTGAATCCCTGGGGAGCTTGGAGTGCGTTGTGGGCAGCCATTTCGGGAGAGGTTCTATGGTCTAGAATGGCAAATAAGATATTTGCATTCCTCATTATTGCAAGAACTACAACGTCACTGTCTATTAGCTGTGAGGGGAAAAAAAAAAGCTTTTAATCTCAAATGTAAGGCTGTGGATTTTTTGTGTGTTTTTTTTTTTTTTTAATATTTTAATTCAATATTCAGCCCACATAGGTCACTTATTTGCCAGTAATTGCAATACACTGGGGCATTTCACTGCTCTGTGAAGAAGGAATTGAAAGCATAAAGTGGAGATGTTGCAGTGCTCAGGCTCTCTTGGTACATGCAGGCTGCTGCTGGGAGGGTGGACTACCAGAATACAGTTGCTGAACACATACTGGGTATCTAAGCACAAATAATTGCCCTTCAAATGGTTCCGATTGATTGTTTTTCTCCCTTGTCACTTCTCTTCTTGACTTCTTTCACTGTTCACAGACTGCATGTGATCCATTCTGGCATTAGATGCAGATATCATCTTTTCAGAGCTGCTCCTTTGTGACACAAAGGCTTTCTGGAAATATTTTAAAACTGCTTTCAGTGCAGATAGCAAAACAAAAACGTGGTAGATGATGAATTTTAAAGGTTCATCTGAAACATATCCACTGCCCTCTACTGTCAGTTAAATGAAATGCATTGGTTTTAGATTTTGCTGAAACAAAAGTTGTTTGGGATTACTAGAAACAAGATGTCAGTACTTAGCAGCTAGCATGCAACTTGCTTAACAGAGAGAGACTTTGCCTCAAATGTGGAAAGAAACTGAAACACTGAGGAGAGCTGAGTATGAGATGCTCTCATGGGTGAGATGTTTACTGAATGGTTGTGGAAATGCCTGCCATGTGTCTGTGCAGCTGGGTACAGATGTGGCACTACAGCAGACAGGGAATATGTTGTTATAATTAATTCTTCTTCTTTTATATTCAGGAATAAAAGGGATCCCCCAACCCTCAGCTTTTATACCTACTGCTGAAAGCAATTCCTTTCAACCACAAGTGAAAACTCTGTCATCTCCTGTTGATGCCAAGCAGCAGCTGCAGCGTAAGATCCAGAAGAAGCAGCAGGAACAGAAACTGCAGTCTCCTTTGCCAGGAGAGTCTCCAGCCAAGAAAACAGAAGGCACCACAACCAATGGTGTAACTAATATATCTAATGGAAGTCCTGCAATTCTGTCTCCTCAGCCTATTGGCATTGTTGTGGCAGCTGTCCCCAGCCCAATACCGGTAATTCTCCAGCAGTTCTCTTGAGAAAACAACTTAGGAAAGGACTGAAAATGGCCCCTAGCTAAGCAGTGGTGTCAGTGGGATGAAAATATGGTTTCTGTTCAGATTTGAATCCCTTGGTTCTTTTCTGTCTCAGTGACTGGTATAACAGTATGACTGAATTAGGAATAAGAGGCAGCAGAATTCTGATCACATCGTATTGGCTAAGTTCATCTTCGAAGTCAACAACAGAGGAATTTCAGCTAGCAGTAATTTAGATCATGTAGGAATAATTACTCTTGAGATGAATTTAACCAGATGGGAAAGTGTACAGGTCACGTGGGTCACTGAGCCATCTCATTTAGAATCCAAATTGATTTGCATTGGTCTGGTGGATTTAGTGACAGCAACAATTTTAATTTTGCGTGGAATTTGTAGTGTGGGACTGCCTTGTCTTTTAGACACAGAAAACAAGACTGGGAGGAAGGTTATTTGTTCTTAGGCCATTAGCTGTATTGTTTATTTCAGTAGATAAAGGCTATTAATACATACATAAATATAAAAATCAGTAGTTTTGAACACATCCTCTGTTTATCCTTTGTATTTCTGTCTTTGGTTCCACTTAGTGAAGAACTACATGAGAATAACCCTTTCATTAGTAGAAGAGCAGAGTAACGTGTAGACCGGTGCCTTAAAGCCTACCTTAAAAATGGAATCCTCATATCTACCAGCTGTAGGCAGACATATCACTTGTCTTGCATGCAGTCAGAGAGCTTGCTTTGTTTTGAAATGACATTTGCTGGTGTACAGACTTTGGTGTGTTGAGTTGTGTTGTCCTTAATCTGTGAAACGCATGGAGTGGTCTGTGGATTTTCAGGACTTCCTTGCTTCATTGCCACACCATTTCTTTTTCTCTCTAAACAGGTGCCAAGGACCAGGCAGTTGGTGACATCTCCAAGTCCTATGGGATCATCTGACAACAAGGTCCTGCCACTCAATGTTCAGGTGGTCACTCAGCACATGCAATCAGTCAAGCAGTCACCAAAGACTCCCCAGAACGTTCCTGCCAGCCCAGTTGGTGACCGCTCTGCCCGACATCGCTACCCACAGATCTTACCGAAGCCAGCAAATACCAGTGCTCTCACCATCCGCTCTCCCACAACGGTGCTTTTTACCAGTAGCCCAATCAAGACTGTTGTGCCAGCTCCACACGTGAATTCCTTAAATGTGGTAAAAATGACAGCAATATCTCTGGCCCCCAGCAGCAGCAGCGTGCCCGTCAAACAGACACCTTCAGTTAATAGTAGTGCAGGAGCAGTGGAAGAAGGGAGGACTACTCCACAGATCAAAAATGGTTCTGTTGTTTCGCTTCAGTCTCCAGGATCCAAGCCTAGCACTGTTGTAGCTGCATCTGCAGTTGAGATCAAAATGGAGCCAGAAGGACTGCTGGATGAGAACCCAGTACAGGGCCAGGAGAGCTCTGACACATCTAAGTCCATAAAGGCAACCCCTGACCTGCCTCCTGCTCAACAGATTAATTTTGAGGTTGCAACTGTGAAGGTTTCAGCTGATGGTGTCGTGGAGGCAAAACCAGTTAAGGGCTGTGATCAGGGAGCTGAAGAAGCAGGGACCAAATACAAGATGCAGTCCAATGAGATCACACCGGTTTCTTCAGCAGGCAATAATCAAAGCACTCTAAAGCTCTCTATTGCCAGTCACAACTTGTCCAGCACCAGCATTGATTCACTTCCTCCTGGTGAGTCTTCAATTAAAGACAAAATGTGCACTAAAAGTCCAAGAAAGAGACAGCCCTCTACGCTTCAGGATTCCCAGGTACCACCTGTCAAGAAACCACTGGTGGGGCAGCTTTCAGCTGGTAATGCTGAGGAGAGTCCAAAAGCAGACAGTGTTACGAAGGTTCCAAAGGTTGTATCATTAGCTAACAGTGACAGTACCACACTTGTTCAAGTTTCCAGCAAGGTACCTGTAAATGTACCTGTACCTTCTGCAGCTCCAGCAGACTTAGTGACAGACTGTTCTTTGAGCACTGATTTAAATACCAGTGATTCTACTTTAGAACAGCAGCTTGCATCAGCATCATCTCCAGATATAAAAGTGAAATTGGAAGGAAACATGTTTATTATAGAAAGTGATTCAAAATCTGATGGCAGCTTTAACCCAAACACGTGGCACCATATCACCAAAACTTCTGATTTTGCATCTGTGAATTGTGAACAGCAGCAAGATATCAGTGTTATGACTATTGCAGGACACTCTGGCTCTAGTGACTTACAGGAGACTGCATGGGAGCCAGTGCACTGTGAGGGTATACAGCAGGATGTGTACAACCAGCAGTTACAGAGCCAGATCCAGGACTCCTCCTTGGGTCAAATACAAGCACAGTCTTCAAATCAGTTACCTCTGCAGTCTGAGCTGAAAGAATTTGAACATACAGTCCCTCAGTCAAATGAAAACTTCTTTTCATTTGATGATGACCTAACCCAGGACAGCATTGTGGAGGAGCTGGTGCTCATGGAGGAGCAGATGTCAATGAATAATTCTCATGCTTACGGTGGCTGTCTAGGAATGGCACTTCAGAGTCAGACAGCAGCTCAAGGAGCTCCTGTGTCATCGCACCCGAGCAGCACACATTTTTACCATTCGATCCATAACAGCACTCCAATTCATACTCCCACTCCCACCCCTACCCCAACTCCCACCCCTACCCCGACTCCAACGCCCACCTCTGAAATGATTGCTGGATCTCAGAACGTGTCACGCGAGAGCCCCTGTTCCAGGCTGGCTCAGACGACTCCTGTGGACAGTGCTCTAGGAAGCAGCCGGCACACACCCATTGGCACGCCACATTCAAACTGCAGCAGTAGTGTTCCTCCGAGTCCTGTGGAATGCCGAAACCCATTTGCATTTACTCCCATAAGCTCCAGTATGGCTTACCACGATGCCAGCATTGTTTCAAGCAGCCCTGTGAAGCCAATGCAGCGGCCTATGGCTACCCACCCTGACAAAACCAAACTTGAGTGGATGAATAACGGGTACAGCGGCGTTAGCAATTCGTCGGTTGCAAACCACGGCATCCTTACAAGCTACCAGGAGCTAGTGGAGGATCGCTTCAGGAAACCTCATGCTTTTGCAGTTCCTGGCCAGTCGTACCAATCTCAGCCACGCCACCACGACACTCACTTTGGTCGTGTGACTCCTGTTTCACCTGTGCAGCACCAGGCAGCTCCCGTAAGTAGCGCCACCAAGCAGGAGGGCTTTGCAGTTCCTGCTCCTCTGGACAACAAAGGAGTCAGTTCCTCTCTCAATAACAGTCTGAGATGCCGGAGCGTGAGCCCTGCTGTCCACCGTCAGCGCAATCTCAGTGGGAGCACCGTTTACCCCGTTTCCAATATACCACGCTCCAACCTGGCGCCTTTTGGAAGTCCAGTGACTCCTGAAGTTCACAATGTATTTACTAATATCCATGCAGACACTAATGCCAATAATATAGCGCAGAGAAGCCAGTCAGTCCCATTGACTGTGATGATGCAGACGGCCTTCCCATCTCTTCAGAAACAAACAAACGCTAAAAAAATAACCAACGTGTTGTTAAACAAACTCGATTCTGATAGCGATGATGCGGTGAGGGGTTTGGGAATGAACAACATGCCCTCAAATTACACGGCCAGGATGAATCTCACTCAGATTTTAGAGACGTCCACTGCTTTTCCTAGTGCCAACCCGCAAAATATGATCAATTCCAGCACTTCAATTTATGAATTCCAAACACCAAATTACCTCACTAAAAGCAGCACCGATCAGATCAGTTTTTCTTCTGGAGATAACCAAGCACAATCAGACATCGGAGAGCAGCAATTAGATTTTAGCAGCACTGTAAAAGACCTTTTAGGGGAGGACAGTCTGCCAACAAACCAGCAGCTGGTGAATCAGGTGGCATCAGATCTCAGCGTTACATCTGTCTTTTCCAGCGACATCAGGTTGTCTTCCGAACTCTCAGGCAGCATTAACGATCTGAACACTTTAGACACAAATCTACTGTTTGATCCAGGTCGTCAGCAGGGACAAGACGATGATGCTACACTGGAGGAATTAAAAAACGACCCCTTGTTTCAACAAATCTGCAATGAATCCATGAACTCAATTAATACATCAGGTTTTGAGTGGATGGAGAGCAAGGATCATCCTGCTGTTGAAATGTTGGGTTAATATTGTTTTATAGTATGTATGTAGCACACTGTATGTGAAAGACAGACGTATCGTATTTGTCTTAATGGAAGTGCCTCCTGCAGCAGAAACACTTGCTATGTATTGTGGCATTTAAAACAAAAAAAAAAGTTTGCTGTACCAGTTGCTCATTCTTCAGCAGAGAAAGGGCAGTCTTACCAATTTCAAAACAAATCTCTGAAGGTGATTGGGCTATCAAAGAGCCAGTATTACGTTTTTAAATTTGATAGTGTTTCCCATTCAGCATTTCTCGTTGTAGTAAAGAAGTGGTTAATAGCTAGCAACAAGAGCTCTGGTTGAGGCAGCGGCGGGGTTTTGAGTTGAGCTCATAGGTAGGCTTTCCATAGTAAGTATTGCTCGTTTCTTCTAAGTACGTGATTCATACTGACCTCTGTCTGAAATGCAGGGCGCCTGCAGGTGTGTAGGGGATGGGCAGTGGATACAAGTGAACCAGGGGGCACGCAGCACAGGTGCCTGATCACTGTGTAGCTATGGTGAGTACTGCCTGGTGGTGAACTGGTGCCATTTGTATCTTTAGAGAGACGCAGAGGTAGAAAAAATGACAGGAAACGGGCGTGATCAAGGAAAAAGAAAGGTGCACTAATTTTTTATTGAAGAGAAAGAGATCTGTGTGGTTATTTTGTCCATTAATGTTTCTGACATTGTACTCGATGCTTTAGTTCTCACTTCAGTGCTTTTATATCAGGCAAAATTGCTGAGAAAAGATTTTAGCGCTGAGGTTTAATCTAGGCATAACACCTTATTTTAAAATGATAGGTACTATTTAATTATTTATCGAAGCTAGAGAAGTGATGTGATGTGATATCTTCCCTCTTTTTTTAAAAAAGAGCTGCTAGAGCTCATTGAAATACTATTTTTAAAGATTCGTTTTTAAGTTTGCTCTTTTCTAACAGTGGAGAGTGTAGGAAGATGTTCTTTCCTCTATATTTCAGTAGGTTGAGCCTGTCTTGCTCTCTTTTAAATAAAAGATGATTAAAATATTATAAAATGTGGTGGATCTAAAAATATTTTGTATACAGCCATAATACTGCCAGGCACTTTATAGATGTGATCTTTTGGATAAAATTTATTTTAAAAGTGCTTACTGGTTTTAGAAGCCTGAATTCAATTTTCACTGAATGATTTGAGAGGATTGATGAATCTAATTTTTGTTACATGTCCTTAGCTCCCCCCTTTGAAAATGGAATTTAAACTTCTAACTCACCAGTTTACTTAAACCAAAAAAAAAAAGGCCTTTTGTTTTATCAGCATGGCACAGGTCGGATGATGAAGAGAGAGGTGCTTGACCAGCCATGGCCCTGATGCTAGAAAGAGGACTTGCAGAATCAAGCTGTTAAGAAATAGTTGTTCTGAGAATGCTACGGTACCATCTCTTAAGCTTAGTATAAAATTGGTTATTTCTCTTGTGAACTGACAAACTGAAAGCAGAGCAGAAGACATTTTCCTCTCTTGCATTCCTCCTTTGAATAAGAGGTCCTGAATTTATGAATGGGAAGGCACAAGAAGCCCCCCTAGATTTATTAAGGAATAGATGCTCAGATTATTATTTGTTTTTAATTTCTGTTTTTTAAAGTGACTTAGTGGTCATTTGTTTCTTCAGTTTTTGCTAAGGACTTGATCTCAGTCCTGATTAATTTTTTTGGCGGTGCTGATCTGAATTGTGCTGCTGCATTGTCACTTCAGGTGCTGGTGTATCATGCCTTCTCTTGCTCTTGCCCTGGTTGACCACCGGTCTGTGGCTGCTTCTTCGGGGACAAAACTGTTGTGACAAACTGTAGCGCCTTACAGGGAGCGTGAGTTCACTGTGCTTGCATCGGAAATTTTGCTGCTTTTGCTTAGGAAAAGACGTGGAGAGTTTGGGTTGCTCCTTGAAGCATAGGGATATGCAATGGTGTGGGTTAAGTCACCCTTTTAAGTTAGTTAAGGAAGAGGTTAGGAATCTAAAAACTGCATAGTAGGGTTCTTTTAGGTGTCTACAGTAAGGCTGAAACCATTTTTCCTTTAGGCACAAGCTGCCAGTGGCAGGGCTTGAGTTGCATGCCTGCCCACGGCCTTTAGCCAGAGGTGGGCTCACCATCCTCCTGCCTTGTTGACTTGGCTGGGTCTGAGACACGCTCAGCGCTTCTTTTGTCTGACCCTGTGTGAAGTGCTGGGGAATATGTGAACCCTGCTTTCCAGTGTGGAGGGGGAGAACTCGAGCTCCATCTGTGCTGTGGCAGTCTGCACCATGTGCTGGCCTGGCCCCATGTTGCTGAGACTGACGTGGGCTTGGTGTAAACAAGTTCTCACCTAACTTTTTTCACTAGTTTTTCAGAACATTTCTCACTAAAACAAGAGTAGATTTGAAGCTGATGCTCTCTAAATTATGCAGCCGTCACCAAAGGTTTTTAAAGTACCTTTTACATTGTTTTTAAATACAAGCATTACTTTGAACCTAACAAGTGATTTAATTAGCAGGAATATTCTGTGATCAGTGGATTTAAAGCAAATATATGTTTAATTGAAGAAGTGTTCTATTCGGTAAGGGTTCTTTCAAGTGAAATCCAAGGCACAGACACGGCTTTGTGCATTGGTATGAGTCCTTTCAGCAGTGTTTTTGTGTTGGTGTTATAACTGATATTCTATGAGGTCCCTGTATTTAGTGCTTGTTAGTTCTTTACATTGAGACAGAGCATGTCTGCACACCAAAGTATGCAATACCCAAAGGAAGATTCCATGATCATAGCAAATGGAAGCCTGTCAGATACTCCAGAACAAAGAAGATGAGACAGTTCTGACCCCTTGTTTACATAATTGGCTTCCAAATAAGAGGATAAATACTTTTGATAGCAGTTTTTGCTAAAATATACAAACTAGTGAACTTGTACACTGTGTACAGTATTGCAGCAAACACTTTAAAATTGGTTGGTTAGTCCAGCAAACTATCTGGGTTCATGTATTGCACTAATATTCTGTTGAACCTGTGGCAGGCACGTTCCTTAGGATAAATGCAACAAATACGGCCAACAGATTTAAATAAAATAATAAATAAACAAAAAAACCCACAAAAAATAAAACGGAAAAAAATCTAATGTGTTTCATTATTAAAAGGCAAAATGTCATTAAAAGTGACAGGTGAAATTGTCTTATGTAGCAATGTGCATTGATCTCAATGAGATATTTCTATTTCTTATTCTCTTAAATGAGAATATTACAGCAGGAAAAATCAAGTTTAGTTTGCTTCACCATGTTAATACATGATCACAAAATGTGCATGAGTGTTAATGACTTAATCTTGTACAGTACTAGATATATTCCTGTAACCACTTTTTTTTATTCTTTGCTGTATTGAAGCTGGTTCGGTGTTAACCAGGTGAGCATAGTTATTCACAAGTTACTTACTTTTTTATGTTAACTAATTCAGCTTAGTTATTGTTGAATATGTTCCTTTTTTGGATTCTTTTTTATTGTTCGGGTGTTGAAAGATATTTTTGCATCATTTTATCATGATAAGAATTCATGAAGTAAATAATTTGCAAATAATTGCAATAAGCACTGACTTCTGAACTGAAAAGAAGGAAAGCGTTTCTTGTGCAGTGCATCCAAGGTTCATATAATAATCTTGTACTATACCGTGCTTTATTAACTGCACCCTAAGGAAAAAATAAATCCCTGTACTACATTTTCATTAAATGCAGGAAATCCAGTTTTCCCTCTCTCCCGCAGTGTTTCGTTGTCTGTTGTACTGCTGAAACTACAGTAGTTGAATATTGCAGTAGCATTTCAGTTATTTTTTTTATTGAAAGTGCTCAAAAATTGTTTTTTAAATGTTTTCAAAAATAAAAACATTTTATATTAAAATGACTTCTAGATTATTTTCTTTATGTGAGAAATGTATGTGAAGGCGGGCCTGAAACAGTTCTGATCACAGCTGTGGAGTTGTGTTGACCTGAGCCCAGCCACAAGTTTAAAGCTGAGCGTGCATGTGAGTCTTGAGAACCTTGTGCAGTCTGTGCTCTCAGAATGATCTTCTCTTCAGAGAGTTCTGTTAGCTTTATGCCCCACTTCTGCAGCCATGCCTTTTTAGTTACTCTATGGCAATACTATTACATTTGGGGAGGAAAAAAACACCAGTCTCACCTTTCAGTTGAATCTGAGTTGAAATTTACCAGCAAATGTGAAAATAGTATTTTGGTTGAGAGCCCTAGAACACAGTAGTGATAGCTGTGCTACTTCTGTGTAGCTCCTCAGTATTACAGGCATCCCCATGTGGATGCTGATCTGAGTGTTAGTTTCATGTCTGGATGGTGAATTTTGCTGCCCATCTTTTAGTAAATATGAGTGTTTTTATACATACATGTGTACATACACACACACACACACATAGATATCCACAAGTGAAGCAAAGCTAGTTCAGTCAGAAGTGAACTGAGAACATGACAGATTTGCTTAAAAAATGTACAGTGTTGAACACAGAACCCAGAGGTTACAGAACCAGAGAATGTTCTCAATAGATGATGATATTCCTGGTACACGCGTTGAATATTCTACAGCTACCCTCCCAGTGACATAAGTGCTCACACCGGGTTGCCTGGGAACATCTACACATCCAACTGCTTTGTCGTGGCTGCTGCTGAGTCAGTTCTCCCTGAGCTTGCCTACCTGTTTGCTATATCTGGTAGTACTTCAGCTCAGCATTTATTAAAAACTTCCATTTTTGGCCTTGTAGCTCGTTTTTATTGTCATCTTCTTTTTAATAAACTGCTGCTTCTCAAAGTCTTATTTTTAGTTATTATCATTGAAACTTTGTCTATCTGTAACAGTAAATCACATGATGCAAATTAGAATCAAGTTTTCAGTGAACTTGAAGCTGCTGTGGTCACTGCAGCCTTCCTCGGGTAGCTGAACAGCCTGTCCCTACAGATCTCTGCTTCTCAGCATGTTTATTTCATAGTTATTGGACTTCCTCTTCTCAAATATCCTTGTTTTCTCAGAACTGACAAAAAACACAACTCTACAACTGTATTCTGTTATAAACTCCCCAATTAGAACTCACTCTCAATTCCTTTCTCCAACAAAAATACCCTCAAGTCTTTAACTTGCCTTCTCCATATCACTACTTCAACAGGATACTTGTTCCAAGGGCTGTGATAACTAGTTCCCAGAGTCAGTGCTGGCTTGTCCTGAGACAAGAGGGGGCATTCTGAAATGCGTTGTTGAAAAAGCTGTGTATAAGGAATTACTATTTCTGGCTGGGACAAAGCACTTTCTGTTTAACACTGCTTTGAAAATCAAAACAGTCTCTCTTTACATACACAGAAGAGGGGAGTCAAAGCTCTGGTGTCCAAGAGGCCTTGTTCAGATAGATATTCTTGTGCTAACGGAATAACAAAAAACTACTCCAACAAGGATTACCTATGGAAAGAAAAGAGGAGTAAAGACAGGAGTGCATGAGCGCACATCCATTCAGAAAAGTAGCTTCCTCTGATCTTAGCAGTGTTTTAGCTACTAGCAGAACATATCTAGTATGACTAGTTCACATGCACACACGATGACAATCTCAAGGTATTTAAAGAAAAACCCAAACACGTTATGTCCAGAAAGTTCTTACTTCTGTAACGCTATGGAAGGCTGAGCTGTGGCATAAATAGCCACAAGGATTGTGTTAACCATGGGATCACTGGTGATGAATTAAGCTGAGAATGGTGACAGCAGTTGACTGGTGCTCAGCAGCTCCATGTTTCTGTTATGGCAGCTTCTCCCTCTCCATCTGAAAACAGAAAAATAACATCTCAGTGGTGATGATTCAGACAAGTGTTTACCGCTTGGTTCAAATGCATGTGCACAAAATGAATATATCTTTCCACCTCCTCTACAGTTACTACTATGCAGGTTTGCTCATCAATCCAGAGACATTTCTAATTGCTTGTAAACTTTTGAGCCGGTCACAGAAATGAGGAACGTTTTTTGCTGCACACCTTTCCCTTCTTATACCCACCCCTCGCTCCATCGAGAGCTGTAGATGTCAGCAGCTCTCTGAGGGGACGGAGATCTCTGCAGGGGCGATGGCGTCACTGCTTTGCCATCATAGCAGCTGTGAAACAGTGGGACACCTCCACTGGTGCATTTTTATATGTGGCATGCAGGCTGTTGTTCATGCTGGTGAAAATGCACAGCTAATGGTGGTGGTGACTGTTGAAAAAGTCTTTTGTCGCTGAGAATTTGCTCTAACAAACAGTGCTATTGTGTTCTTTGTATCTGTTGTAGTTTCCATGGAAACAGACAGGAGGCATTACTTTCAGAGCAACCTGACCTACCCAGTGCAATGCAAGCACAATAGTCAGTTGGGGCCATTTTATCAGACTGAAGTTCTCGCTTTCAAAATGCAAGCTTTCATCTTATCATTATCAGTGTTGCATCATGCTATCATGGTGTTTGAAATCTATTATCTAGCACGTATTTGCAATTAACTGTTTAGCTGAGAAGAATGTTAGGTTTGGGGCTCTAAACTCTCTGCATTAGTTGTCTTAGTGAGTCACTGCCACCACAGTTGAGAAACTGAGACTTCGATGCTCTCAACAGGTATTTACTTAGCTTAGTCACAGCAGTGACTCACTTGCGATATGTATTTTTTCTGTTAATTCCCTCCTGCATGTAGCTTTCCACTTACCTGTCACTGTGACACCATGACTGGATCATCATCATAACATTTCCCATTATATGACTCAGTAGAACAAAAGATAATAGGACAAAAATCTAAACGTGTATTGTTTGCATATGGGTGTTTTGTTTTGTAAGTGCAATAAAATTACCTCTAATTCCTTTGGTTTAAAGCAAGAGCAATGAAGGTAATTTACCTAACTTGATTTAAAATGCCTTAGAGCAAACCCGTATCCTGTACTGAATAATCCAGGATATACCTTGATGTCACTTATTGTCCTAGCTTTTATAACTTAACCATGACCACTGTTCACATATATTCTTAAGCTAAAGGTTGTTTTATTATGATAACCCCTTGGAAATCTGAAACAAATCTTCTTTTACAACCTCATTTCCTGCTTAACAACAAAAACAGCTTTGTGTTTGTTTTTTCTTCAAAGCAGTTCAGTATTAGAATGTACAGATGTGTTTAGATCATAAAAGGATTTAGTGTGAAGAAAGAAGCAAACTAAACATTGTAAATGTAAATACAATTCTGACCATACCTTTGGTCTGTCAGTCTAGATGCTATCATCTAAGAGAGGGAAAATGAAATTCCTTTTTTCTTTTTTTTTTTTAATCTTTAAATCTTTCAGGTCAATTAATGCTAATTTAGACGGCAGCAGAAGTCACATTTCTTTGTTACCAGATGAGAACTCACCACTAGGATGGTGTAATGAGATTAAATATTCATATGTTTTTAATGGTCTTGATAAACAGATAAAGCATTCCATTGCACTTAGATGATCCAAATGCAGGGTTATTCTGTGCAGCCGACAATAAATTATTTGTAAAAAGAAAAGGAACATCTCTCAGAAGAGTTCTCTTCCCCTAATAGTCTGTAATTGCACAAGATCATAAAATATTAAATGCTGGAGACATCTTATATGAGAACTCAATGTTTGTTAACAAACATTGCATTTTATTTTCTTCTCTTTTTAAGTAAGGGAATATTCTTTAACTTAAGTTTATTCTCTTTTAAGTGACTTGATATTGAAGATTCCTGATTACTCTGAAAACACACACAGATCTTAACTCAGCATATGGGTACCTCTGGGTAGCAAACCAAGCCCAAGCCACATGATAGCAGGCCTCTGCTGATGGCCTTGTTTTCCAACTGTGCTATAACTTCAGTTCTGGACAATCTGTGGTCTTTTCATGGAAACAAAATAAAACTATATATAGTATTAAAAAAACCATATGACTTAAAAAAATGGAGTGTGCAAATGCCCTGCTGTAAATTTCGGAAGGGGCATTGTTTCATCTTGAAATGATAGGTTACTCAGAAGTTAATGTTTGAGTTTTGATGTTTTACAGAAAGAATGTGCTAATAAACTATTCACAAGCAACGCCTTCGTTCAGTAACACCTCAGGTGTGCTTCTGGTGTGTAGAAAAGGTGGGACTGAGACTGCAGAGACACAGTGCAGAGTTCAGCCACACGACAGCAATGTTGTAATAACCACTTTATACAAAAAAATAAAATAGTATATTTTATTAGACTAACTGATTTAATTTTGAAAAAATCCCATAAAATTCTGGGAGTGTCTGACATGGTTTGTGTTCTCTAACCAAGTAAAAGAGGCAGAATTGCAAAAAGAATCATGCCTGACAGCCACAAACCCGTGTGGTTTTTCTAGCACGCTGTAGGAAGTTTCTTAATCAACACTAGGTTCAACCATACAGCACTAGCTCTTCACAGAGTGACCTGGAGATTGTGCCTGCTATCAGTTAGGTGGGTTGTCCTTGCTCAGTCACCCAGGAACTATTTAAATTTGGGCAAGCCTCAAGTTTTGCTATGAAGGGGTATTGTAAGGAAAGTGAATGGAACTGGATTGAAGGATTGCATGTCTGGAGGCCTCACCCAGAAACAGGAGGGGCTCTTTCTTTTGAATTACCCAGAAGAATATCTGGGTCTTTTTTTTTTCCAAATGGTACCAGCTGGTCTAATAGGAGATATGGTTCTCCACAGTGTCCTTCATTAGATCATCTTGACAAAGGATAGCTGTCTGAATGCCATCTTGTCTGGCTCTCACCAGTTTAAGTGCACTCATACCATCTTTAATAAATAATGCCCTACATTCACTTTGAGACATGCATAATATGATGTTGGCAGGAACAGATCTTTGCTCACTTTCTCAGCTGGTAAACTGGGAGGACAACCCACCCTGCAGATAAACAGACAAGAAGAAGCTGCAAGCCAGGGAGCAAGGACCATCAAGATCCAACCCCCAACTGATCCTGGTGAATCCTGGTGAACTAGGATTTCACAGAACGTAACCAACGCATGAAATGCCTTGTTTCCTGAAAGCCACTGTAGCTAAGCTTTAAATAGAAGACACAACTGACCGTGAGGATCAGCGACTGCATATCCTCTAGAGCTAACCAACTAGAGCTGAAGACTTGCTATCCCCAGAACAACAGATGCTTTGTTCAGGGCTGCCTGCCAAGCCCAGGTGTGACCATGGGCAGGGCCTGGCAGCACCAGGGAACATTTCTCACCAGGGTGCCTGGCTTGATGCCTTGCACAGTTCTGGTAAGGGCAGCATGAATTCAGGCCTCTTACCACCACGTTTTGGAAGCAGGTCCTTCAAACGGCAGCTGGGGAACTGCTGAGGGGCACAGGGTGCTCCTAGGGCTGCCTGCACACTGTCAGTAACAACAGCTGCATCCTCCCTCACTGACACGCTGATAACAGCCACAGATCTTCCTTCTGAGGCAGCACGAGGCCTTTACACCGTGGCTGTCTGCCTCCACACCGGCCACGGCAGCTCGCTTTGCCACTTGGCCTCTCTCTCTGCCCGGCCATGACGCCAGCCCAGCTCCCTCACAACGGGCCCTTCCTTCCGCCAGGCCCCAGAGAAGGCCGCGCCGTCACCGCGGTGCGCGGGATCTGCACCTCAATGCAATTTTCTTCTTCGTTCCTCGAGAATCTCTGCAGTTCTATTTGTTAACGCAAACGGTCCCCTGGGATGCAGAAAGGCACGTGACAAGGATAGCGGGCACGCTCCAGACAAACGCCGCGCTCCGCGCACGCGGAGGCCAATCCCACAGGACGCCCCGAGGCACACGAGCCCCGGAGCCCGCGCGCCCCCGCAGCCGCACGGCGCGCGTCTCCGGGCGGGGCGCGGCGGGAAGACCAATGGGGCGCCGCCGTCTTCCTCCTCTGCGCCAATCAGCGCGGGGCGGGAGGCTGGAGGGGAGGGGTGCGCGCGAGGCGGGGGCGGGCCGGCAGCGCGGGAGGGCCGGGGGCGGGGCGCGGCCGTGGCGGGCGGTGCGCGGCATGGCGGCCTCTCCCGCGGAGGTGTTCGGGCTGCCCGGAGAGGAGGTGAGGCCCGCGGGACGCCCGGCTCCGTGCGGGGCGGGCGGCGGCCGAGGAGGGGGGCGGAGACTTGCCCACGGGGAGCCCGCGGAGCCGGGTGGACGGGGGTCCCTTCGGGGCGGTGGCTTCCGGCCACGGGCCGCGGTGGGCTGAGGGAGGGAGAGAACGGGCGGGCGGGGGCCGCGGCCCGCGGGCGGGGCGGGATTCGGCGCGGTGCCGCCCAGTGGCGGGGCGGTGTCCCGGGGCGGCTCTCTTCGGCTACCGGGCCGCGCGCGAAGGCGGCGCCGGGTCCCGGCCGCGGCTTTGTTCGTGGCCGCCGGGCGCCGCGGGGAACTTGGTGCCGGCGCGTCGGGAAGATGCGGCGCCGCCGGTGCTGAACGCGGCGCGGGAGGCTGGGAGCCGAGCCGTGCGCTGCCGCGCGGTGCTTCCGAGAGTTCCGCCGTGCGGGCCGGACCGCCCGGAGGCGTTATTTGTACTGTGCTGTAGTGATGTGTCTGATTCTGCGCTGTTTCAGAGCAGTAGCTACGGACCTCTCATAGATCTCTTGTTTTCCTCTTAGGATTGCAGTTGCGCTGGAATAGCGCTAGAGAATTGCCACGGCGTGCTGCGGGGCTGCGCTGCCCTCTGCTCTCTTAATGGTTGCCAGGGACGTGGAGGCCATCTAGCTGGGCTGACAGCGCAGCCCTCAGGCGCTCTGTTTCAGCTCTACTCCAGTAAATGTTGCTCATCTTGGGCGTTTTTTAGCCACCCTTGTTAAGGGGAAGGTTTTTGGAAGCTGGCATTTTCCCATCTTTCATATGTTTCTTGGAACACAGACTGGGTTTGGGGAGGGGGACAGAGTTCGGGTATATAACAAATCCATCGGATCCATCCTTGCCCATGATTCAAAAGCTTAGCTAAACCTCTTCAACTTACAAATGCCCTTTGGGAAATGCCCTTTGTTTATCATAAGGGACTTTCTGAGTAGCTCTCATGTATGATTCTGCATGCACAGTTCAGAGTGAATGACCCTGGGGCTATAGAAAACCTGCAGCTTGCTACTTTGGCCCTGGGCACTGGCATGGTGCCTCGGCTTCATATCTTTCTGTGTTTTGTTGTTGGCTGGTTTGTGCTTAATGCAGAATTGCTAATACGATGTTGCTGGCACAAATAAAATGATGATGAAGAATCTGGGCTCCAAAGGAAGCTGTAATTGAGGCTTTTGTGCGCACCTGCTTATTTATAATGTGGTAGCAATATTATTAATATTGTGCTGTCAGTTTAGCATTAGAATATGGATATCTGAATTTCAGTGCCTAAATCTAGCAGTTCTTCATTGCTCTGGTTCAGTTTTCTGTAAAATGAGTATTTGTCTCTGTTACTCGCAGGACTTCTTGTGATTCACTAGGGTAGTGAAATGGTGAGCACTAAAAGGTCTATGTTAAAAACTAATAGTTCTGTATTCAGAGCTGGATTTTAACACTGCATGGGAAATGACATCTGGGGTCAGGTGTTGAAAAAGGAAAAAAGGAGAAAATAGCAGGTGTCTCAGAAGTCTGTGTCCTCTGAAGGTCTAACAGCATTAGTGTGCAGCACAGGATAAAATACCCACATTATTTTAAAAATTATCTTATATTGTAGGAGTACAGAAAGTAGAAGAAAAAAAGGTAAATTAGCAAATTATACTCCCTCTACACCTTGCCTGAGTATAGAAAACTAAAGAGCATTAAGAGCACTTAAAACAATTACTTTTTCTCATCTCATTAATTCTAAAAGAGGAAAGCAGTGCCCTGTGTGTGCACACCTTCTTCCCCCCTGACCGTTACCTAATGCTGGCTCAGCACTGCTGCTGTTTTGCTCTCTCATGAGTGGTGACAGGTTTTTTTGACTGTGTTCCTAATAATTATTTGTATGTTAGTAATTTATATGTTAGAGTCCTTATATGGTAGAGCTCTTGGTTCGACTTTATTTCGCACAGCTCTTCTTATATTACCTAAAAAGCATGATGATGTGAAGCTAGGCAATACGCAGCTCATAAAAAGCAAACTACATTTGATCTGTTTTGAGGATTAAAGCAGTAGTGGCAGCTTTACAGGCAAAACCACGTCTCTCTTGTGCCTGTTTGTCACTTTACCAGTCACCAGAAAGCTGCCCTCTGTGGGATGTTGTCTTCTGCATATCACTAAAGGCTTATTTTACATGTACATCATTTCTGGAAAATTTGAGGTATCTTCAAAAGGAATATAAAGGTACACTACTGGTGCATTTTATGAGTGCTGAGTTTGCTGGTGAACTGAATGTCTTGGCTATACTCCTTATCTTCTGTACTTCTGCAAGCCTGTCGCCACAACCCATGTGGTACTGCTGTATTTCAGAGGTGACAACAGGATCTTCTTGCCTACAGCAGTTTGCTACATGTGCTCTCTGTGGGAGTACTTGGTCACTCTTACATTGGCTTCTTCAAAAAGTCTGCCTAGCAGCCCAGCGGATGCTGCTGTTCTGCATGAACAGTCCTAGCTTTAGGGTTTCTTCACAGCTCTGTGAGTTTCATCTGTAGAGGTATACTGAAAATGTCAAAAGTTGGATCAGAGATTAAAATAGGAAAACAAATGAACTGCACTTGACTTATCTTATGTGAGAACGTTGTTTGTTGATTTGGGGACCTCTGGTGCGGTGATCAGCTGACTGAACTGGCAGAAAATCATCTGGCAGGATGAGGTGAGTTCCATTCTGTCAGTTCAGCAGCTTGAAGAGTTGCATGGAAGGGTCTGCTGCATCCTAAAACTGGTACAAAGGAGATGATACTAGGATTTGGGAGCAGGTATGCCATGGGATTGTTGTATCCGGGCATGTTGAGGGCCTGCTGATCGTTAGAGTCACCTGGCTTGGGAAGGAAGAGCTGCTGCTGGCCCTGGCACCGAGCTTGGCTGCTGCAGGGTGGTTGGAGTGTGCACGGATGTGGTTTGCTGCGTGGCATTCCAGAGCCTCTCAGCTCAACTGAGATCAGCAGAGCCTGGTCATCAGTGTGCAGGGAGGAGAGATCAGATGGTCATCCTGCAGACAGCCCTCTGTCCATCTGCAGGATGTTCAGGGTAGGAGAAGAATGAATCATTCAGCATAATGTGCTTCCAACTCCACTGAGGTCAACCCATCCGAACTCCTCATGTCTGCCTTGCTCAGTAGTGTGACCAGAGCTGTGTGCAGCTTGGGTGCCATAGAAGCCATAGGGCTGTTTGAATTGCAGCGATAGCAGCTTGCTCACTCTTCCTATTTTGCTCTACAGGTCCTCTTGTGTGCTGCATAGTACATACAAATCAGTAGGAGAGTATTGCAAGGCTCTCAGGGGAAAATGGTGACTGCTGATGCTAGAGCAATGTCATCTTTCTGAGGCGTGTTTGGGAAAGAGGGCTGTTGGGAACGGCTATATGTGGGATTAGCCATCATGCCCTGTAGCATTAAGCACCCTAACTCAACAGAATCCCACTTGAGAATGCTGCGAACCCAGATAAATTTATAAAAACCCAATCAAACAAAAAACCCTACAGTTTTGGTGTAGCTGGTTTGTTGAATTCTCTATCTATTATGTATGCAGTATGATGCTGATAATGCTTGGAAAGGAGTAAAGGTAGAATTAACTTGATATTGAATTTTAGAACTTGTTCTGTCAACGTATCTGCACTGCTTACCTGTAGTTTTCAGTGTGAATCCAAAACTGTGCCAATGATTGCTTTTTAGTTCTGTAGACTAGAAACAGATCTGAAAAATAAATTGACTGAATGCATCCTAAATATGGCATTTTGTATTTCAGGAGAACACACGAATTGTCAGGGTGAAGGTTATAGCTGGAATTGGTCTGGCCAAGAAGGATATCCTAGGAGCCAGGTAAGAACACAAGGGGTTAATGCCTTAGGAGGCATCTGATTATTTGCTTTCCATAGCTATTTGTCTTAGTAAAGCCTACTATGTGTGTTTCAAAAGAAAGAATTGTTTTAACTTACACCTTGTAAATGATCAGAGGCTATATAAACATTAAGATGTGTGCTTTCTTGCCTCAGAGTTATGTGGACAGACTTATGCCCTAGGAAAGCAGTGTGTGGGAAAGCATAATTTTCCATGTAATACAATGGTTCTGTCAGGTAGGACGTTTACATGTACGTGTTTTTCTTCAGGTAGAGTGCAGTTAAAACAATAGTTCAATTATAATCAAAATTATCTCATCGGTACTTTAAAGGCTTGGGGTGAGCACAATACTAAACAGCACAACAAGACTATTTTAACTCAAATTACATGCAGAGGAACAGCATCCACCAGTTCTATAGATGTGGTAAACCAGTGCCAGTGCCTGCAGGCTCTGGGTATGTACGAATTTCTAAGTTAACAATCTATAAAAGGCAAGAAACAAAGTGCCTTAACGTTTGCCACAGTAAAGATCAGACTTTGAGATGCTTTGCAGGATCTTGTGATGTTGGCAAGCAGTGGCATGCAGCTTATGGTAACGTTTTTTCTTCCGTCCTTTGAGCAGAGGGACTGGAGAAGTGCTGGTGGGTTTAATACTGTGTCTGCTGTCAGCTTTTTTAGGCGTTTGTACAAGAATGCAAGAATGATGTGGTAGCAATATTATTAATGTTGTGCTGTCAGTTTAGCATTAGAAAAATTTCCCTTGTGATATTTGTGTTGGTTTTTTTTTTTTAAGCCATTGAATGTCTTGTCTTTTCAATGGCGTACAAATTTTTAACTCTGAGAAAAATGGTGTCAGATTTTTGCATCAGAATGGAATGCTTTGCCCCTGTTGTAGGAAAAAGTAGATAATCATAAGATTGTTGATCATAGGAAGAAAAAAATCCCAATCTGAGGCAGCAGACCATTTTAAGCAATCCTCTTAAACCCCTCCATTAATTGAAACATTCAGGTTAAACTCAAACTCTCTGGAACAGAAAATGTTAAAAATACATTGTGTGTTTAAGGAAGCACCTCAGATTCTAGATGTTCCAAGTTGTTACTTGCAGAACCAAGGTGTATAATACTTCAAGCATTTTCAGTCACAACTGATTGTGTCTGTGTTTTGTAGAAGTTCATCAGGATATTTTAAACCTTTTCTCATGAAAGAAGAATTGTGAAAGAAGAAAGAATTCAATTGTAGTGATATGCAGAATGTAAAATAGCATAGCTGCCTTGGAGTTAAAAACTAACTTAAAAATTATTTATGGTACTGTTTAGAAAATGTTTCTAAGTGTCAATATATGAAGTGCTTGTAAAGTAATCGTAACTCCTAGTTTCATAGCTTCTGTTAATTTAAACCTTTTATAGCTCAACTGCTAATAATGCTGACAAAAAGAAAAAGGATTTCTAGCAACTTGCTCATCTTTTTTTTTGTTTTTCCCCTCAGTGACCCATATGTGAAAGTGACAGTGTATGATCCAGTGAATGGAGTCCTTAGCAGTGTTCAGACAAAAACTATTAGAAAGGTTAGCTTGCTTGTCTTTGTGGCTGTGGGTTTTATTTCTTTCATTAAGCTCTGAGGAAAAAGTTAAAATGACAAGAAATATGAGGACTAACATTCCTCCTGAGTGGAAAAAAAAACGTTCTGGAGTCTGCTCTATTTTTCTGTTTGTGGCATTATTTTTAGTATTTTCCTTTCAATAAATTTATTGGTGTAAGGTAGAGAACCAATAAAGAAGATAAGGTAAGTAATTACTCAAAACTAAATAGTTAATGGAAATACTGGATTGCTTTGGTTGTTTTAGGTCCTTAATGGTGTAATCTGTCTCTTTCTATACAACTTTTCTGTCTTGTGCATCAAATTATATAGTTCACCTGAGTCATGATACTTCTGGTTTCTCTAGGATGTCTCAGTCAGAAGTCAGTTTTAGAAGTAATAATTGATGGTAGGTCTATTGGAAAGGACAGACTATACACGAGAGAGAAAATAATCTTCCAAATTGTGGTTGGTAATGATTGTGATTTGTGTTATGAGCTGACCCAAGAATTGTTCTGTGGTTCTATTTCACCTTCATGCAGCTTCATGATAATTGTTATTAAACATCTAAAGTATTTTTAAAAATAGGCACACTCAGAGGAGATGCGTGGTTGATCAGAGAATGTTGGTTTTGGTCCATATGTGCCTGCTGTATCTAGATGACATTGTTGAGAGATCTGGCATTTGCTAAGAGTTCATAATTTAGAATTAATTTGTGCTTACATGTAAGCAATGCAGATAGCAGTTATGGACTTGAGAGGAAGCAGGGAGTGCTACTGAAGGCGTACAGTAAATTAACTGATTTGCATGGCAGGACAGGCCTTTTCTGCATCCCTGCTGTTACCCAAAATCTGAGAATACCTGTGTAAATTGTCTCAATTTTGCACTGCGTTAAATAGCATAAGACTTCTATGACTTTTATCTGCAATAGCAAGATTAAAGCTCTTGTGCTTGAAGTAGGTTGTTACAGGAGATGAAATAGATGTGACACGTGAAGAAAAGCAGAAAAAGACACCAGTATATTGTTGGTACTGTAACCAATGTTGTCCTTTTCCTCCCTACTTACAGTCCTTGAACCCAAAGTGGAATGAGGAACTTTTATTTCGAGTAAGTGTTTGAGATTTTGTGGATTTTTTTATTGTTTTTTTTTTTTAACTATGTTGTTACCTAAGTTGGTTATTATGTTGATAGGATTTTTTTTCTTGCTGCTTTGTTTAAACCAGAAATGCAGGGTTTACAAGTAGTGTTCAAAGGCTAACGGACTACTTTCCTTAGCTGTACATCTGTTATTTCCAAGACTGAAAATTTTTCTGTAGCACAAATGCAAATTTTACCTTCTTTTTTCCATAAATGCACAAAAACTTGGGCACAAATTTATCAGCTAGTTTTGGGATGGCACAGATTTTGGCTAATTGGTGCCAATTGGTGGTGTTGCGTAATGAACATAGTATCATTTATATTTTTGGAACAAAATGTAGATTTGATGTTTAATTTAGGTCTTATTTGTCCAACAAGCACATGGTCAGAATGTGGACTGTATTGTTGAGTGTTTCAGGAACTGGGAGGACCCAATTTTGTAAGTGACTGCTAAAGAACACTTGTTCTGAATTTGGAATGTGAGAAAACTGCCTTTGTAAAGCATGCCCAAGTGATGATGAATTTCCCTCCTCTGATAAACAACTCAAATCTTGAATAATGAGGAAATTGTGACCTTATATAAAGTAACATGTGTCATCAGTTTCCAGTCAGAGTTTTTCTGCAACATAAAAAAGCACTGTACTCTTGGATATCTTTATATGTTCGATTAATTCTTTTTAATTCCCATCTGATAAACTCATTAGATTGCCTGCTTGATCTCACACCACTGGTGCTATTTTAATTCTTTTCACTGTTCTCTTTTGAATATTACTATTGCTTCCCTTTCTTAAATGCTCAGAGGCAGTATCCTCTCATCTTTCTTTCTGTGAGTGCTATGTGAGGAAGAAGGAGGTCATTTTATTGCATTTGTTAGCTATGCCTCTTTTAATAATTTTTTTGACTGATGTTTTAATTTTCTTTGCTGTGGTGTTGTCTAAGACTTCTTGGTGGATTGATAAAGATAAACCATTGGTTTTATTCCATAAAAGAACAACATGTGGTTCACTAGTTTGCCATCTGTAAACTTAATCATAAATATTTTTAGGTTATGTATCTCAATGTTGGAAAATACTTCTTGGTCCTTTTAGACCTCTAGTTAAACCAATGTGCTTACATACACTCTGAGCCACTGTTATTGGAGGGAAAAAAAATTATAATCTGGATGCCAGCATCCTTTAGTTTTTACTTTGATATATGTAAAAGTAACGATACATTCTTGAACTCTCATACCAAGCTCTATGAGAAACTGTGTTTTAATTTTGGGTTTTTATTAGTCTTCCTGTGCTTATGCAGGAGGGAAGAAATATGTCATTTGTCTTAAAGACACGAACAGTGGAATTCCACAGGTATTTTAACTGTTAACATCTTTCTTTTTCCTAGGTTAATCCTCAGAAACACAGGCTCCTTTTTGAAGTGTTTGATGAAAACCGTTTGGTAGGTCCTTTTATATTAATATTGCACTTTAATAAAGGCTTCAGTGAAAATAACCTCATCAGGATTCAGTGTTCAAAATTAAAATAATTTAAAAAGAATACCTGGAGAAAAAAAACAAAACAAAACAAAAGCAACCCAAAGGAAGATGTAATTCTGAAGTAATGAGGCTGTTACTCTGAACTTCTAACATGCTTTAACTCAGAAGAGTTTTTTCTTATATTGCTTCTCCAGCAGTATGGCAGAGTCGTTCTGTGACACTGAAAGCTCTCTACTGAATGCTTATTTTTCCTACAAAGTAGTGTTGAAAGTGTAGATGTTTGTATATGTGGGGGCATTTTCTTCAGTAGCATGAAGGAGTAGCAGGACAGAAATCACGTGCTTTTTCTTTGTCAACAAACGGACACTGGATTGTTATCTTGTTATTCTCTGAATGAGATATCATAAATGAAGTAGGGATAGCTGCTGCATTTGTGTCCTTGGTGAAATTATAACTCCTGACCATGTTCTCATTTCCTATGTGAAGAGTCCTCCTTTTCTTCCTGCCTGTGTGCTCAATTGTGAATTGCTAAGGCTAACGCTTGTGTTGTAGGCCTGTTTAACAGACATTCTGTCTCACTAGAATATATACTTTTT